>NW_003852425.1:17236161-17323455 GCF_000181295.1 Otolemur garnettii | reverse complement strand
GGGGGAGGTGGGAGTGGAGGGAGTGATGGGAGAGATGGGAGTGGTGGGAGATGTGGGAGTGGTGGGAATGGTGGGAGCCATGGGAGTGGTGGGAGAGGTGGGAGTGATGGGAGAGGTGGGAGTGATGGGAATGATGGGAGAGGTGGGAATGTTGGGAGTGGTGGGAGTGGTGGGAGAGATGGGAGTAGTGGGAGAGGTGGGAGTGGTGGGAGTGATGGGAGAGGTGGGAGTGGTGGGAGTGATGGGAGAGGTGGGAATGGTGGGAGTGATGGGGGAGGTGGGAGTGGTGGGAGTGATGGGAGAGGTGGGAGTGGGAGTGGTGGGAGTGGCTGTAAACATGGATGAGGTTCACTCACTCACCCCCCTCGCTCACCTCCTGCTGTCTTCTGCAGAGGCTTGATTTCTAACAGACCATGCACCAGAACTATGGCCTGGAGGTCTGGGACTATAGCCTTAGACCATGATAGAAAATAATATATTTAAATGTTCTAAAATTAGTAAATCAAACTTCAATCCATTAATAATTTTAACTTTTCTCAGGCATTAATCTTTATAAAAATATCTGAAAACAGACTGTAAATCTCCTTCTTGTCCCTTCCCAAGATGAGAATTTAAGAGCTATTCTCTGTGCTGTTTTCCTTGAACTGTCAATGTTTACTGAACATGCACAGTTACAGAATTTGAGTACTTTAAATGAAAGAGCACCTGTATAAGATAATACAATATGTGCCATGTACACAGTAAGTACAACTAGAACAATTAAAAACATCAAAATTGACACTTATAGGAAATCAAAATAATGTTGCAACTACCTAGATCACCCAGTATACTGACCAACCCGACCACCTCCCTGGTTTTTATTAATTATTATGTTAGAGTATGATAATTTAGCCCAGTTTGAGGGGGATAAGGAAGCCATAAAAGGAATAAATTTTTATTTTATCAAATAAAAACTTACAATGGATTTTCTTTTTCAATAAAAATTGCAATGGATTTTTGTTTACTTAAAAAGCTCAGATACTAGAATTCACATTTTAATTTTATTCCTTTTAATACACTGGATATCTCCTATTTCACATGTTCCTAAATACTAAATTCTTAATTTATGGATTGAAAAATAATTTGACATTTAATATATTAAAATGTATAGTGATCATTTTTTGTGCTTGGTTTAAAAAAATCTACCATTTCAATACATGTCAGACATGCATTAGCTATAGCTAAATAGCTCTCAAGTGACAGCAGCAAAATCAAAAGTTTTTTGCTAATTTCTCTTTACTCTTGTTTTTTTCTCCCACCTATATTAGGATACCTGGAATCCCAAGTCCATGGAAAACAGCCCATTGAAAACTGTGCAGCATACAGCACTAGCTAACATTAACAGGAACAGCAAACCCTGGAAATGTTTAGGAAAATACTATTTGTACTTGGTATCAATCAGAACACTCGTCCTTTCTACTTACTTCATTAACTGGAATGAAGGAGGAAGGCGAGTTAATGAACTGCACATTTGACGGCTTTAATTATCCAGTTACAGCCTGGTGTCCTTCTCTGTCCCTGCCTATGGGAGATGTGTGGCAGCCTAAGCCTCGTCGGAGCTTTGGAGCTCATTGCAAAGCTTATCTTGCATCACTCAAAGATTTCAATTTCCAGGGATTAAATCCTATTATTTTTAGCTTCCTTTTCGCAGGGAACAACTAAGATTATTACTATAACTAATAAAGTTTATTTTCAAATATCGATTCTTCTTCATCTCCTTTCTTCACCTCAGAGGGGTTTAATTAAACATGGCCTTATTTCTTCTCCCTGCATGTGTGTTGTTAAACGTACAGTGGTCATTTCACCATGCTCACATTACTTCAACACTAACACTGTGCAAAACACCAACCATTTATCACTGGGCAGATCAGGGGAGTGTGCAGAATTTTTTCTGCTGCGTAATTGTGCTGCTACAGTCTCCTACAGTCCTGTCCCCCCCTCCCCCCGCACCGCCACGTGAAGTGTGGACGTCTCCATCCTCTTTCCTGGACCTTTTGTCTCCCCTTCACATTTTCTTCTCCTATGCAATCTCATTGCTCTCATTGTTTAAATGTCTATAAACATTTAAGCTGACGTCTTCCAAATATTAAAGCTTGGGTCATCAATAGATGATGATAAAAATTCTATCACCCCAAAATTCTTGCAGATTTGTGATATTCATTTAGTTGTAAGATGCTGAGTTTTTTAACTATTAGGGACAATTCGATTGGACCTGTTAATGTACTAGCTTTAATAGTAGTTTTTTCTACCGAGACAAATTGCTCCAGTATAATGCATTTTCCTAATTTTAGCATATCTCTGATTTTGAGATATGTCCAGTGACAAATTCTCCTGCAGCTGTTTACGGCAATCCCTGAAAGCTATTATAAGAATAAATATATGATAATGTCATCAGTAAAAAGCATTTCCCCATTAAAATAGAATTGAAATATTTTAAAAAATAATCGTTTTATTGCACTATTTTACATTCCTGGCAAGCTTCAAAAATTTTAAGGGGTGCTTGTGGCATAATTAAATTTATGCCATATTAAAGTGCAGCTTGATTAGTGTGATTGAATAAAATGAGATTATTAATTATAGGTGGAATTTTGTTCTACAAATTTTATAAATTAAGCAGTATCTTTCTGTTATTGTGCTTGCCATTAGGTATTTATTTAGAAATTCTAATTTTGCTAATGTTGATTTATCAGGTTTTCCCATATAAATTAGAACATTTGACTTTCATTCTTATTTTTCACCAAAATCAAGAAGAGTACTTATCATATTTGATGCTACAATAAATTTAAAAAATTTGGGAATATTTAGAATTACTGATCTCATAATTTCATTTATGTATTTTTCTTTTTGAGATAGTCTCATTCTGTCACCCTTAGTAGAGTGCTGGGGTGTCATAGCTCTCAGCAACCTCAAACTCTTGGGCTTGGGAGATCCTCTTGCCTCAGCCTCCTGATTGCCCACCATAATGCCTGGCTTGTTTACAGGGTCTTACTCTTGCAGAGGCTGATCTTGAACTCCTGAGCTCAAGCAACCATGCACCTTGCCCCCACCTAGAGTCCTAGGATGACAGGTGTGAGCTGCCACACCCAGCCCCATAATTTTCTTTATCATGAGAAATCTGAAGTCGCTTTTGCTTCTTTTGTCTAAGGTGAATATTTTCATCTTTGATACGATAATGAATGGGATGTTTGGGTGTTCCAAACGACTGAGTCATCAACGTAGAGGGAGGGCATTTGTTTATGACCTCATTTCCTAGATACATAGTTAATTCTTCTCTGTTACTTTTATTGCTCTTAACCTTTGAAAGATTATTTTTAATAAGAGAATAAAAAAATTATGCTTTGATAGTAAATCACATGCTTGGAAGCACAATCTAAATCGACAGAATCATTTTATGTAAAATAATTCTAAAGAATAATGTGCACCCAGGATGCTTGGTGTAATAAGGAGGAAGTGTCCTGTGGTGCTGCTTCCTGATCAACAAACCCCAGCTGGACGTCCTTAGTCTCAGATGCCTGCTCCCTGTTACAGTGTTTGCAAACTTCCAGTCATGATGAGCAAAGCTTACTTCTCACAACAAAGGCTAATGCAGAAACCCTAGTTAGAAGAAGAGACTGGGTGGTGCCTGTGGCTCAGTGAGTAGGGAGCCGGCCCCATATACCAAGGGTTCGAACCCGGCCCTGGCCAAACTGCAACAAAATATAGCTGGGCATTGTGGCAGGCGCCTGCAGTCCCAGCAACTTGGGGGCTGAAGCAAGAGAATCGCTGGAGGTTGCTGTCAGCTGTGATGCCACAGCACTCTACTGAGGTGACAAAGTGAGACTCTGTCTCTAATTAAAAAAAAAAAAAAATAGAAGAAGAGATGATTCCCAATTTGTGAACGTTTTACCTAAGTTCTGTTTTTAAAGATGCATATGTACACATGTGTGCATACACACACATCGTCTTCTGTCCTGAAGAGTTTAACAGCACAGAACCTTTTTAAAGGACTAAATCCACAGAATGTTGCCGGACGTCCGTGCTGCTGCCCTCGGCAGCCTCTTTGCACAGATTGCCCTGCTGGTCAAGGTTGTTCAGCACAGTTATTTGCCTGCACTTTGCATAATTGAAAGGTGCTGTTGTTTTCTCTTGGTCCTGCCTGTAAGTTTAGACAGCTGTTTCTCCAACAGGCAGTAAATTGCTAAACCAAAAAACAATGCCTTCTGGGGAGCTATGCAACAGTGCAAAAAAAAAAAAAAAAAAAAAAGAATTTGTTTAGATTTTACTGTCAATATGATAATAGCTTGGTCTGGCTTTTTTCGCATAAGTTCTGCTCAATAGCATTTCTATGGATAATTGTTTCATTTATTTCCTACAATAAAGAAATCTTCTAGTGTACATAATTATGATGATAAAAACAAATATATCACACTTTTCTTTCTGTTTTCATCATACTACATTTATGTATTCCAACGATCCTGAAACAATTGGGTGAAGCAGGTGTGCCTGAAGAGGGTTATAACTAACAAGAGTGGAGTTTTACTCTGTGTTGATTTGAGTTTTTCAAAAGGGTCATTAAAAACGTCCATATGCTCCTACCATTTGTTTTGCAAAAGCTGTCACTGACGGCCATTAAGCACAATCACTAATCAACGTTGTAAATATCAGAATATAGTATACATTTTTAGCTAACTCAAAATAAATAAGCCCACTTTTTTCTCCTTGCCTAACCTCCTGATTTACATGCAGCCCCCAGCAGGCGTAACAGGACCCCAGGTTAGAAGGCAGTTTGGGAGGAGGTTCCTGCCAACACGGTGGCTGGAAAAAACCTCCAAAATCATTCAGCCCTTGGTTTAAACCCCAATCTCTGTCTCTAGCTTATCACTTTAGGAATGTCATCTAATTATCTTAGCTGCCTCATTTATAAAGCTGAGATAAATAGCAGGTATTTCAAACTATATTTGTGTAGATTAAAGTCATTTGAGTTGAATTTTCCAAACTTATTGCCAAACGCATCTGAAGTGAAATAGCCTTTACAGAAAAACAAAGAGGAGTTAACATCAGGCTTTCCCTTCTATCCTTCCTTCTTCCTTTATTCTTCAAAGGAAAATCTGTTCAGTACGTCTTTTGATTACAACATAAGAATATACAGAAAATATCTTCGTTGATCTTTAAGCTTTGCTCCACTTTGTAGATACTCTCTCTATACCCATGTCCTGTTCATGGGCATTTGGGCAGTTTCCAGGCTTTTGATGTTAGATTCAGGGCCACAAAGAATAATTATGCACATGGGTCTTTTCATAGTGTTTTCAGGGCACCTTTAGCATATTTTCCTGAGATTGGGACTTCTCAGTCTGCCCATACAGAATTTTATTTGTTATTGCCCTTTCCTCCCCATCTTTACCATCTTATATTCCCTTCAGCAGCCAAAATCACTTGTCCACCAAAACCTTCCCCAAAGAACATACTGTCAAACTTTGGGAATTCTGATAACTATTAAGAGAAATTATATTAGTATAATTGTAATATTTATTCTTTTTTTTATAAGCAGGATAAAATATCTTGTCATGTAAGTATCATTTGTTTTTATTTTTCAGCGAACTGTCTGTTCTCTAGTCTATTTTTTATAGGGCTTCTAGTCTTTTTATTTTTTCTCTTTTAAATTCATTATAAAATAGAATCATAAACCTTTGTGTGACCTGGTTTTTATTTTGATCTTTCGCAGCTATTGAATGTCTTTACTGACTTTTTTCCTATATCCATTTTTTAAAATCTGAGGTAACTTGTACTTATATACATGTATAAACTTGACATGTAATTTGAGAAAATTTTGAGGACTGACTATAGAACTTTTGAAAAATTTACTCCTCAGATACTGAAGAGTTTTGGTAAATAAGACTTCTAAACAATGGGATAGATGATCCCTGAGGCCTTTTGACATTTAATTATCTTGTGATTCTGTTTTATTGTTTGTTCAAGAAAGAATCAGCAAAACATAAACATTATGAAAATGTCGGCTTTAATGTACAAACAGGTGAAGTATTCATTATTTCACTTCAAAATATGGAAGGTGCAAATGTTTTGGCTTACCTGAATCCCTTTTATAATGCTTGAGTTGTGGTTATACATGTACCCATCATCTTATGTTTTACAAATGTTTGAACCATACTACATAAATATCAAGTTCAGATGTCAAGTGGTTCTATGGCAATAGTGTGTGTGCTTGTGGGTGACTCCTTACATCTAGCTGGAAATCAGAACTCATGCAAAATGTTATACACTCAACAGATATCCACTGAAAACTGGCCATGTTCCCAGGGCTCCTGATTGTCTAGATAAGGAGAGTGAGGTCCAGAGTAATCACATAGTGAGCCATTAATAAGCCTCAGGAATGAGAATCTGGTTCAGAACCATTCTAAATGTACTTTCTTGTTACACAAAAACAAAACCAAAAAACAAATATAACTTCCAGGAAATAAAACCAAAGGTAAGAATTCAGGAATATTAATTCCTGTATTGGTGTAAGTCAGATTTTACAGATTTCTTCGGGTGGCATCATTATTTATCCATCACATTGTTCAAATACTTTAACTTCTGAAAGGAGCATCCTTCTCCATAGGAGAGTATTTTTCAACTTCTTTTATAGACTTTTATAGACTAAGCCAATGTACACAAGCTAAACCTTTTTATCTGAAAAGATTATCTGAACCTTGGAGGTATTTGAAGGTATGAGAATTCATAAATACAATCTTTGAAGATACTTATATAGAGAGTGATACAAATTACAGATTCTTCCAAATAAATTGCAAATCAATGAGATTAAAGAAAACAAAATCTAGGAGCTATGGATATCAGTTAAATATGTAACATTTTCTGAGGGAAAAGAGGAAATAAAAAATATAGATTAATTAGAAAGCACTTACAATTTAGGTTACCTGAGACAATGATAAGTTTTTTGATATTATTTCCTCTGCAAAGTAATTTAACATGGTTGCTTCTTTAGTTATAATAATATTTTAAGGGAAAAAGACATGGATCTGATCCTTGGCAAAGCTGTGATCAAAAGAAGTAAGATTAAATCTCAAAATAATATAGTCCAAATACAAATAGAAATGCCAAGAAAAAATACTGAATTAAAGGGAGCCAAGTATTAGATGTTAAATTACTTATTCTCTGGTAGGAGACTACAATACAGTTTGTTTCATGTTTATTTGTAATTACATATATTTTATATAAAATATGTGGTTATATATGAATCATACAAAATGGGTTACTGATTAGGTTTTAGTTTGCATTGTTCATAGAGAGCTATGTGTATTCTTTCTATAGTTATAAATTATTGCATAATAAAAATGAAAACATAAAGATGGGTTAGTATATACATTTTAACCATGTCGATTTTGACAATCCATGAACATGATATATTTTTCCATTGTTAATATCCCTGCTATTTCTTCCCTCAGTAACTTGTAGTTCTCCTAGTTTTTTACCTCCTTGGTTAAATATATTCCTAGGTATTTTGTTTTCTTTGTTGCCATTGTGAAGTGTTGAGTCTTTGATTTGATCTTCAGCTGGACTGGTGCTGGTGTGTAGAAACTCTACTGATTTGTGTACACTGATTTTGTAACCTGAGACTCTGCCAAATTTACCAATTCTAGGAATCTTTGGGCAGAATTTTTGGGGCTTGTTCTATACAGAAGATTGTATTATTAGCAAAGAGTGATAGTCTGGCCTTTTTTGGCTCCATTTGGATACCCTTCATTAGCTTCTCTTGTCTGATTGCTCTGGCTAAGACTCCTAGCATTACGTTGAACAGAAGTGGTGAAAGCAGATAGCCTTGTTTAGGTCCTGATCTAAGTAGGCATGATTTCAATTCTTTTCCATTCGATACGATGTTGGCTGTAGGTTTATCATATGTAGCTAATATAATTTTGAGGCATGTTTTGTCTATGACCATTATGTTAAGAGTTATCATAAAAGGGTCCTAAATTTTGTGAAATGCTTTCTCTGTGCCTACTGATCAATGTCTATACTATTACACAGAGTGAACTATAGATTCTATGCACTTTCTATTAAAGTACCAATACCATTGATGAAGTGGGTGGCTAACACCCATAATCCTAGCACCCTGGGAGGCTGACATGGGAGGATTACTTAAGGTCAGGAGTTTAAAACCAGTCTGGGCAAGAGTGACATCCTGTCTCTACCAAAGGTACAAAAATGTGTTGGGCATTGTGGTGGGCACCCCTAGTCCCTGTTGCTTTCGATGCTGAGGCAGGAGGATCACTTGAGCTCAGGAGTCTGAGGTTGCTGTGAGCTGTGAGGATGCCAGTACCCTCTACTTGAGGCAAGAGAGCAAGACTGTCTCATAAAAAATACCATGATTTTTCACAGATGTAGAAAAAATAAATCTACCCTTCTTGTGCAACCAGAAAGATCTGGACTAGACAAAGCAACTTTAATCAAAAAGGTCAAATTGGGAGGCAACCCTTTTCTAGGTGTCAAGCTCTACCACAGGGCTATTGTATCCAAGATAGCACAGAACAGAGACCTAGACCAACTGATCGGAAAAGAAAGCCCCGATGTGAAGCCATCCTCCTACAGCATCTGATCTTTGACAAAGCAGACAATATCATATACTGGGGAAAAGAATCCCTATTCAGTAAGTGGCACTGGAAGAACTGAATAGCCACATGTAGGAGACTGAAACAGGGTCAGCATCTCTTAACACTCACAGAAACTAGTCCACTATGGATAGCAGACTTAACCCTAAATCATGAAACTATAAGAATTCTAGAAGAAAATATTGGAAAGCTATTATGAACATGAGCCCAGGATTTTATGAATTTGTGACGAACACCCCAAAAGCAATCATACCAAAACAAAGAATGACAAATTGAGCCTGATCAAACTAAAAGCTTCTACACAGCCGAGGGAACTCAGTAAAGCAAATAGGCAACCGACAGAATGGGAGAGAATATTTACATCTTATAACCAGAACCTGTAAAGAATCCAGACAAATCAGCAAAAAAAAAAAAAAAAAAATCAAGCAACCACATAAAAATGTGGGCAAAAGACATGAAGGGAAGCAGCTTGAAAGAGGATGAACTAATGGCCGGTAAACCTCTGAAAGATGCTAAATGTCTCTTATTCTTCTCATCATATTGCTATTTTATTTAAAATAAATGCTCCTAAATCACATCATTTATTTCCAAAATATAATTAACTTCACCTCCCTTTTTGCTCTAGAGAACTTTTCTTCAATTCTAATTTTTCCTGTGCCTGTAGGCTAGCTCCGCACCTTTACCTGGAATATGCTCTTGAGCAGTACTTTTTCTGTAGAATTTAGACACAAACTGGCTTCCCTTCCTCTGAAGAAATGTGTGTTTTGTGGTTTAATTAGAATTTTATTTCCCTTTGAATATCCTAGACAGCCATTTTGATAGAAACGTCTGTATACTTTAAATAATTTTCTGCCAGTGGTCACAGGGATTGCTACATGAATTCATTGATTAGAGTTCCGTGTAAGCTTCCTAGAGATTTGCAATTTAAATGACACACGAAAGGGAGTGATCATTGGCTTCCTCCTAAAGCACTGGAGAAAAGCAAATTGACTTTCAGAAGACACTGACCAAGCTTTCTTTTCTTAACTTTTGCTGCATTTAATAGCTTTTTCAAAGAGTGTGGGTAAACACTAAACTCTCAGGTGGGATGAACCAAACCAATCTATCTGCCTCCCTATATTACTTTAAATTGTTTTCTTCTGATCTGAGTCATTCAATATTTAATTCGTAATATCGCCACCTAAGAAGGCAGTCTCTGGGTGAATGTAAGAATGGTAATTTCACTTGTTGCAATGGCCATTTCAAGCCACAGAAATGCACAAAAGTGCTACTTAGGGCTCATTTCCCTGAGCACCAAGGACAGATCTTCAGAGCTGATAACTGGGCCAAAAGCTGTTCATGAGGAAAGCCCTTCACTCCCATTTCCTGAGATCCATGACAGCTGAACTGGGTTATATGTTGATCTATCTATTTCTTGTACATTGTTGCCTATAAAAATCAAATCTTCTTTAAATTGGATTTAGATCCATCTTGAGATTAGTCTCCTGCACCCAAATAAATAGCTTTTCTCTTTCAACACATTTATATATCTTGAATTTCTATTTTAAAAGGTGAAAGATTTATGCAATCTGAAGAGAAACCAGAGTATGAAATTTTATTTTAAATGACCAAATGTAGGAACAGTGAGCCTGAAAATCAGATATTATTGTGAGAGAAAGGTTACTTCACACAAGTCTCTCCATTCACAGTGCATGAGACTGGCGATTCATCCAACTGATTTCTATTGTCCTCTAAAAAAAAAAATTACTATTTTTTTACTACCCTCTGAGACTAAAAACAAGTTGAGTTTATTCAAAGCAACTTTCTGGTCTATCAACAATATTATAGAAATGTTCTGATGAATTTTGATTCAAAATTTTCCATTCATTTAATTTTTATACTGATATGCCAATAAGAAGACCATTTTCCCCCAGAAATATAATTTGGTAAGCAAATATATTATTTCATTTTGTACAAATTGTGCCAATCATGTTTTCTAAAAATAATCCAGGACAATATTCATTATTTATAAAAAAAAATTGAGATGTATATTTTATATTAGCTGCTATGAATATGGAATCATAAAATCTCTTAGAGGCACTGACCAAATCATATTTTCAAATAAAATCAGCTGTTTATGTTACTTATTTAAGAGAGGTCACCTTAAAACATGAGTATACTATTAGCAGCAAACATGAACATTTTAGGATAAAATGAAGAGGACAGGACACCCTCCTGTCTCATGATTCTTCCTACAGAGAGGATCATGATACCATGGACTGATGATGAGTTCCCCTCAGAGAAGGAGAATTTTTGTCACCTCAAAGGGTTACCCCAAAACACAGACGTGTGGACTCAGTGTATTTTATTTTATTTTATTTTTTTTGCTGTTTTTGGCTGGGGCTGAGTTTGAACCCGCCACCTCTGGCGTATGGGGCTGGTGCCCTACCCTTTTGAGCCACAGGCGCTGCCCACCTGTGTATTTTCTATATATAATCCTAAACAGGTTTTGTTAAGGTAACCAAATGGGATTTTTTAAGTTTAGTAATTTCATGCCTTCAATCATGCAGGCTATTCAAATACTTCTACAGTTGATCCTTGAACAACACAGGTTTGAATTGAATTGCATGAACCAAGTTATACTAGGATTTTTTTCCAACCGAAAGCAGTTTGAAAATACAGAATGAAAACCCTGCATATATGGGAGGGCCAACGTGTCATACATGTGGCTTCTCTAAGACCCACTGTGGAACTTAGTGTGCTTGGCTTTTGGTGCCTGGAACTGGGGTCCTGTTTCTTCAAAAGACTGGTATAATTCTGCCAGGGTCCTGCCCAGGGGCAGGGTCCTTTAAGACCCCTGGAACCGATGGTGATGGACTGATGAAAAATGAAATTAAAATCAGCAAGAGATAAAGAGACAGGACAGGCAGAATAGAGTTTTCAAAGGTGGGACATAGGAGACCACTGCTAGCTTGTGTGGCTTTAGCAAGTGGTCCTGAGTGCTTGGTCCACTTGGTTTTTATTGAAGCCTGTTTTCTCAGTTAGCCCAGAGGGTAAGCTGAAGAAGGGAACAAAAATATCAGCAGCTTTTCTGAGTAATCCTGTTAGTTCTTATTCATCTATAATCATTAACTTTAAGGGTTTTAGAAGCCTTGAGAAATCTGGAATCTGAGCCCTGTGTGGGGAGAACTTCCTGTCTGTGGTCACACACACAGATCCCTTGGTGGAGGTTACTCCACACTAGTTCTCAGTGAAGTCAGGCTCCTCTGAGGAATCAGTGGAAAAGAGGAATTTTCCCCTCATCCTCCACCTGGAGGCATTTCCCTCCATGGTTAGGGTATGGGCCCTCCTGCCCATATCTCAGAGCTAGAGCTGTTTCCTTGATCTCTGCCCTGGCTATAATACAAATCTCCACAATGGATATTTACTTCTGGAAGGTTGTTGACTGTTCACTGGGCAGGGGTCAGCCTGGTTAACACTTCCCAGTTCTTGCAAGTAGCTTCTGCTACAGCCATTGTTCTTCAGAGTGCTTATGGACCCAGCAGGTGTGTCTGCAAGCTGTATCTCTCACAGGCCAGGCTTCCAGTAAAAGCAGAAACTGCCCCAACAGGTATTTAACTGCTAGTTTAAAAGTAAGCTAGCTAAACTGTTTTTATTCTGCCTTGCTCAGCTTATTTCTCTGTATTTCCCTTTCTCTGGGAGGTGTTTTCTCTTGTCAAGAATGGGGTCTTCAGTCCCCATTCTCCCTGAATAATTCAAAGTCATATTTTATAGCTTAATTAACCCTTATTTCCCCCCCTGTAATATAAGGAAGCATAGTTTTGGGTATCTGTAAAGAATAATGGAGTAAAGAATAGTGCCTTTTCACCTGTGCACACGCATGGGTCCTAACATGGGTGGTTGGATGGTTTCTTTTGGACGAGGCCAGTGACGACTGTCTCCATCAAGTTTGCATTCAGCACAGCAGCCCCACACTTGTTCTTGAATATCACATTTACTCACATGATTTCATGACTTTGCATCTTACATAGCAATGACTCAGGTAGATATGTTTATATGAGTCATATACACTACCATTCTGCACTAATAGTTGATTACAAAATTTAATATTCATATGAGAGAATTTACTGATATATTGAACTGTGAATTTTTCATGTGAATAAAGGCATATGCTAACACAGGCTTAGATGAAGAAATCAAACAAAGGCAAAACTATGATTTGCACATTTTGATACTAGCAATGATATGTTGGGAGATTTGATAAGCTAATGGTGAACAAGAGTCACTCTATAACCTGTCAATTTGTAATATGTACAGAATGTCCCAAAAGTTGCCCATAAAGTCGCCATGTAGAGAAAATGGGAAATAATAAATGAATGTACCTTTATTTGCAAATTTTCATCACGAATTTTTACAAATTATTTGCGGAGTTTTCTCTCATGTTGGTCATTTTGTAATGAATATTTTGTAAATAAAGGTACATTTAGTTACAATTCTCCATTTTCCTAATGTATGGCAACTTTATTCCCCTGTTTATTGGGGAATGAGTTTACCTTGCTGTACTGTTGAGATGGAGATGTGAACTTGATGCAGTTACGGTGATTGCCACAGTGATTGTCCATTCAGGCCTCCTTTGGATGAGTTCCAGCAGTAACATTAAGAGTTTTAAAGAGCAGAACTTCCTAACACAAGAGATCCTCCACCTGCACTCCCAGATTATCTGCACAAACTCCAGACTGCAAGGCAAGGTGCCAGGTTATTTCTCAACAGAATCTTATACTATTAGATGAAGGCTATTGTGTCTGAAATTTCACATTGTGGAGGCTCCTGGAATGGGATGAAAGCACAGAGGTCCTGATCAGAGCTGTTAAGTGGAGGCATTTAATGGAGTTGGGCATGTTTTCTAGAGAGGAGGGGCTACTGCAGCTACAGTTGGTAAAAGAAAGTAGACATTTCACCTCTCCTTTCAGGACATAAGAAGGATTTGGATAGGCCTAGGATGTCAACCTTGGAACTATGGAAACACTGTTATTTGCAGCTGCTTCTGGGAACTTCCTACTTCCTAAGACTGTCAGAATAATAGAAAGTATAACAGTTAACTCACTTGATATCAAGGAGCAGATATTTTTAAAAATGTTACAATCTTCACAAAATCTTTGAAACTCATTTTTTTCACAAGTAAAACACTTTGATAATAAACTTATTATAAAATCTATTCAAAAACAGAAATTAAGTGAACTTAAACTATTTAGTCTTACATTGACCTTTTAAAATAAAATAAAGATATGTGACATCAAGAGAAAGGACTACACTGGTTCCCACTTGTGCTTTTACACAAATATTAACTACAAGCTACACAGGTGCATTTGGGTGCTATCTTCATCACCTGTTGTTAACCCTGACTTTGGGAGGTTGGATGGCTTTCTTAAGTGTAGGAAGTAGTAGTACTACTAAGGGTCAAAGCCAGAATTAAGATCTAAAGAGTTTAAGCCCAGAGCATGTGCTCTAAATAGTAACACATTCTCTCAGCAATCCTCTTCGTGGCTGCTGTTATTGTTACTACGCAATTGTCCACATTCTTCACCTGAATCCTGTGAGATTTACTTAGATGCATTTGAGATATGATGAAGCTGTCACAGAGAGGTTAACTAATCTCACAGCTGCTCGGGGCACCAGATGGTGGAGTAATTCAGATATCAAGGCCAGTATCTTTCCTTTGTTCCATCGTGTTTCGGGTGATTAATTTTTATATCTGCTGCTACCTCAATTTTCTTTTCCTTAGTTGAAGATAAAAGACAACCTTGTGTGTGTGTGTGTGTGTGTGTGTGTGTATTACTAGTTTCAAATATTTCATGTGTCAAAATTAATATGTTAAGGTATCTACTGCTTTGGAGAACAGTCAATATTTTGTGATGCTGGATTAAGATGCACTTTTCTTATTTCAGACATTTTTATTGAGTTTTCTGTACTTTCTCCTTAGTTATTTAGATACCATTATACATGTGTTAACACCCTTACAATTATACAGCAGAGAGTAAGCACCACACCCCATGAAGCTGCAGCTTCTTCATATTCTGTGTTCTTCCTTTCACTCTTGTACCATAAAATCCAAATACATATTTTTATTCTTCTATTTTAAAAAATCACTTACCTTAAGCATTCGTGAGTTTAGTGGAATCACTGAAGATTTGGGTTTGTGGGGCCTGATCCAGGCCTGAGCTGCCCCCTCCCCTCCAGCATCCTTCCCAGACTTACAGGAGAGACATCTTGGGACACCTTATTCTACAGAGTTCCTACTTTCATTCTTCATTGTGTTTCTCTAAATTATTCTCTTAATTCCACCTGTTAACCATCCAAAATCTTTCTGTTCAATTACTTGTTTGCTGTCTTTTGTTGCTTACCGGAAGGATAGGCCGGTGAGAGCTGAAAATGCATTTCTGTTTCACTCATGCTGCTGCGGGAACTGGAGGGATGCCGGACACATCCGAATAAATTCTTAATAAATATCAGTGACATGAAAAAAAAATCTTAATGGGCTTTCATATTCGATATCTTACTCATCTCTGCTTCTTACTTCAGCTCCTTGGTCCTCTCTTTAAAGCTCCAATCTTTGCGACGTCTGCAGCACAGGCGAGCTTCTCCCTGAAGTGCTGGGTGTGTCACCTTCTGCTTCAACATGATAGTCAAGTCTCTCTGCTAAACAACCACAGCCCTCATCCTACGAAGACTTAATTTAATATTTAAGTTTTTACTGTAGATAGCCTATATACGAACATATTTCCACATTTAGGTAAACTTACATTAGATATTTCTTCAAGCATAATAATCTATTAGCACATCAAAATTACTAAAAATATGAACAAGGTAGGCTTTGTTTTGTAGTAAATTGTGCTAATATTATTTTTTTAAGACATAGAAAGGAATCAACTTTATTAAGGAAAAAGAAAATCCAGCAGTGAACACATATAGCAAAGTCATGAATTACGACAAAGGATTCTGAGTAACTGTAAAGAATCCGTAATGGACACTTCTGAGGACAACTTTTTAGTGAGCGACAGGTGGCATTCTATGTTTGTGCCACAGACTCAGAATTTTCCCCAATAACTTGGCCTTTATAGAGCAATGTCTAAAGATGAAGAACTTGCTATTTTTCTGTATTCTAGGAATGCCTTTGTATCTATGGATTATGAGACATGAATAATTCAAGAGGATTGTTGAGCTGGCAGGGTTATTTTTGAGAGGGTAGAAAATTAAAGCCTTATAAAGAAGTAGATAATGCAAAAGCCTTCACAAATGATTAGAAATTCTTCAACAGGATACTGATTCTAAGCCCAGAATACTATGGTTGTAACCTTAGAGACAACCACACTACATTTCCTGTTTCTGATTAAAAATTTTTGGAAAATTAAACAATTCATGTTGACTGCTGCTGACTCAGTTGTCAAAAAAATGATATGACTGGGAGAAATTTCCAGCTGAAAACTACAATGTTGGATCAAAGAGACACTGTTTTAAATATTTGCCTGGTTGGGTAAATGTGTCACTGGAAGAAAGAGAAGCAGACTGAAAGTGGTTAGGAGACCGTAGAGACAATACACCCCCCCCCCCCAGATAATGTATTTTAATAAAGGGGTAACTTTTTTTGGACAAAAAATTGAGTATTAAAAATTCTGGACAATAGGGCAGTGCTTGTGGCTCAAAGGAGTAGGGTGCCGGCCCCATATGCTGGAGGTAGCAGGTTCAAACCCAGCCCTGGCCAAAAGAAAATTCTGGACAATATTAACCTAAACATGGCTGGACAACTGATGAAATAATGAAAAACAACAACTACAACAAAAAACAACTTTAACATGAAATTTTGAGAAAGGAAACAGCCAATAAAGCAATAAATTAGTGTATTTATTGTGTAAGTACATTAATACATGTCTGAATGATGAATTACCCAATTATCCAGACTTGAATAATTACTATTGTGTGTCTATATCAACATATCACATGTACGCTATAAAGATATAGAACAATTATGCACTCATAATTATTAATAATAAAAAAATTTCAGGCGGTGCCTGTGGCTCAGAGGAGTAGGGCACCGGCCCCATATGCCAGAGGTGATGGGTTCAAACCCAGCCCCAGCCAAAAAAACTGCAAAAAAAAATATTAAGAAGTAAAGAGCTATTCTAATTTACATTTTGTTCCAAAGAGAACAATAATAGCATTTATTATTTGGGTGCTGACCATTTTATCTCTTGGAGGCCTAAGGGGATGGTGAGAGACTGTTATTGTGCACTAAGTTTAGGAGTTGGTGGGTGGCAGTGTCAGAAAAGTCAAGAATGTACTTGTAATTTTGGGGGGAATGATTGATATATTTGTGTATGAATTTAAACTTTTAGGAGAGATTTCAATAATTTCTCCAACAATGTGCAAGTGACAATAGAAAGCACTGCTTCAGTAGAGGATGTCTTGGGAGAGATGGGTGCTGTCTATCTGTCTTTCCTATTTTTTGGATTTTTTTTTTTATTAAATCATAGCTGTGTACATTAATGCAATCATAGGGTACACTGTGGTGTTTTCACATACATTTTGAAATACTCTCATCAAACTGGTTAACGTAGCCTTCATGTCCTTTTCTTAGTTATTGGGTTAAGATCTTTATATTCTGCTTTTAGAAAGATTCACTTTTACCCTTGTAGGATAGACCATAGAGGTGGGTGCTGTCTTTCAACAGAGCTGTGCAGTGTCACAAAGTCAGCAGGCAGGTGGAGTAGAAAATGTTTGATGTGTATTTTGATGACTGTTTCCCCACCACCTCTATCAAAATATAAAACTCCCCATTACATTAGAATTTTCTGTGTGTACCTGTGATCCATGCATGCCAATGCCTCACCCTCCCCCCCCCAAAAAAGAGCAGTCAGCAGTTGGGGCTGTCTGTTGTGGGGCTCCCTTCTGTGGGGTCACACGGTAGGGACTCTTGTGCTGGGCTTCTCCCCTCTCAGTGAGATTTACTCATTTTTAAGTGCACCAGTAATTCATTATTTTTTATTGATGTGGATGAACATTGCATATCTGCATACAACAATTTATTTATCCATTGCATTGCTGATGAAGATTAAGGATGTTTTGAATTTTCGTTATTTTGAAAAATATGCTGCAAATATTCTCATAAATCTATTTTATGGCCATCAAAAAGCATTAAAAAGAAATAAATGGAGAGCCAGGGGACATATTGGTTAAGAGCACATACTCTGCACTCAATCTGTTACAATTCTAATCCAGCTTCTCTAATTTCCAGCTCAGTGACCTTGGGCAAATTATCTAAACTCGCTTAGCATCAGTTTCTCCATTCATAAAAATTGGATTAAAATGGTACCTAATCTACAGAATAATAACTATAGAAAATGGGTCAATGTTTATGAATGAACAGTTGTGTCAGAAAAACAAATGTTAAAATATGCTGTATTAGTAAAAATTCCAATGACCAGAACAATATTTCTTTTAATTTTGAGACAATAAAAAGAGCTAGTAAAGCTCACTGCTACTTCACTAATAGACAATGCATTCACAGCCAAGATGTAAATAAGCACTGTTAATTAACAGCAACCTAAAACCAGAGCAGATGTGTGGCTGGTAAACACCACTGTGTCTCTAGCTGGGACCAAATTTCTATTTCTGTTCCAAGTGGTCAAATATTTTGTTACTTGTAGGTGAAGAGCTGCTCAGGGAGCAGCTGGCCATGTTGAGTGACTTTGCATTTCCAGGTCTGACAAACCGCATTTGGCATGTTGGACACATTTCAAATGCAAATATTTAGCAATTGCATGCTTTTAGTAACATAAAGTAGGAAAGGAGCCAGATGACGATTTTTTAAAGAGAGCAAATTGAATTCTGAAAAGTGCTAACAAAAAGCATATTTACTGAATGACAATTAAAGTTGAGATACTGGGCCAAACAGGGGACATAAAATGATAAACTGGGCATTACTATGTTGGAAGGATTTGCATTTTGTTCAGTGAAAAAGTCAATAGACAGGTACAAACATCAATTCACACTAAAATTTGTCAGCTAAGATTATTATAAGTTTCTGTGTGTATATATATATATATATATATATATATATATTTGAGACAGAGTCTCACTGTGTTGCCCTGGGTAGAGTGCCCTGGTGTCATCCTAGCTCACAGCAGCCTCAGACTCTTGGGCTCCAGTGAACCTCCTGTTTCAGCTTTCCAGGTAACTGGGACTTCAGACAACACCCTAGTTTTTCTATTTTTAGTAGCAAAGGGGTCTCACTCTTGCTGGACTTCTGAGCTCAGGCGATACACACTCCTAGGTCTCCCAGAGTGCTAGGACTATAGGTGTGAGTCACTGCACCCAGCGTTTCTGGGTTTTTTGAAAAAAAGTAGGAAGAAGGCTGATATTGATGATATAGAGGAATTAAAAATGATCCTAAATAAAGCAAATTTTTTGCCTTATGGATTATGTGGTTTTCAGATTGTGAAATAGTGTAGAAATATCTTATTTGTAAAATATATGTATATCATTCTGTTTTAGAATTAAGATAATAGTAACCACATACCTATTTTGATGTATGTAATTTGATTTGAAAAATTTCTACATAAAAGTCTCAATATTTTTCTGCTTTAATAAGTTTAAAATATAAATTAGAGAGCATTGGTGGCCTTTTAAGGGAATTCCTATACGAGGGAAGATCTAGCAGTTAAATAGAAAGTCCACATTCTAAAAAATAAAGTTGGCTCTAGAACAAGGCAGGGATTAAGGACACCAACTGAAAAATCTGAATGTAAATTTCGGTTGCTCTCAAATTAAATTAAATTAACATTAACTATTAATTCCAATGCCCTACTGTTGGCAGGAAGCCATAAACATTGATAAATCATACTTTATATATTATATATGTAATATAATATATTTTTATAATAAAGTAAGCTATAGAAAAGAAAATGTCATTATGAAAATCATAAGAGAAAATATATTTACTGGTTCTTGAATGGAAGAGAATCATCCTGAAGATCTTCAGACTCCTAGTCTTCCGGCTGAGCAGGCTGAGAAGGAGGAGGAGAAGGAGGGTGGGTCTTGCTGTCCCAGGAGTGTCCCTGGTAAATGAGGGGGTGGAGATGGAAAGGAAGCAGGAGAGGCAGCTATATTTGGAGCAACTTTGCAGAAATATGTCCTAATTTCTCTCTGACCTTTTCTTTTTCATCTTTCTAAAAATATGTAATTTATGCACCATTCTTCTTTCATTCCTTACATTCATTACTTACTGTAGTTTCAGTGCCCATATCACAGAAGGGTCCATGCTGTAAAAAAAGTCAAAAGAAGTCTGGAGAATTGGGAAGCTTCTGACACGTGGCCCACTGTTTTCTTACATTGCTACTTCCTCACTGTCTAGTACTAATCAGAGGCACTCACCTCCATCGAGTCATCTTCCGTTAATTCTTTGTTGCGGGACCTATCAGCCCTTGAATTTTCCCAAGATTCCTTTCTTAAAACCAACCATTCATTACCCCTCCTCCTTCTTCCTTTTGTTGTTTTTTTTCCCTTATCCACACCATCTCTCAGGATTTCCTGGAGTGGCTCTCTTGTTCACCTGTGAAGCCATGTGCTGCATCTGGACAAAGCTTCCTTCAGCAGGAATGTGTTTTCTTGGCATTTTCATGGCGGCTCTCATGGCTTTTTCTATAACAACAATGGTATCTCCTTCCAGGTTTTCTGGTCTCTCCATTGGGATTCTTGTGCATCATAATATTGACCCTCTTTCTTATGGAGAACTGTGTTTAAGGGTCCCAAGACCCCCAGTGTAGAGGCTGAATTAGAGACCTTTCATCTGGGGGCAAGTAGAGCATGTTGACACCTCTGCACTGAACTCAGTGGAATTTCGGCTGTGCAGGGTCATCAACGTCTGAGGACATCAACAGGCAGGATGATTTCATGGCCAGGTGCTCACTGATTTCACAAACAGAGCATCAGTAGAACCAGTCCTGGGAAAGTGTTCTCCTGGACCAGTCCTTCTCGCTTGTACAACCAAAACACTAGAGTTCTTACCTTGTCTCTTCCGTGGTCAGGGGTTAACAGCTCTATAGATTAGGGCAATTCAAAACATAAACCTGACCACATTGTCACAAAAAACAGAACTAGCTTGTGTCTTCCTGACTTGTTTATTGGTGGTGCTTGCTTCTCTTTCTAGTAAATGACCTTTTGGGAATTGTTTTTTTCGGATAAAGGGACTGTTATCTACATCAAAAAGCTGTTCATATATTTATCCTTTCTCCTCAATGATTTTCTTAATGCACCTGAGAATTCATCTGCTGCCTTGTGGTCAACAGAAGCTGTTTCTCTTCCGAGCTGGACATTTTTTAAGTCAAACTTCTTTCAAAAATTATCAAACCATCCTTTGCTGTTATTAAATTCTTCAGCTTTAGATTCTTCTCCCTGCTTTTTGCTTTAAGTTGTCATATAATGTCTTTACTTTTTTTGGAGCCAATCTAAAAGACTACTCAGTGGGCAAAGCTGAAAAACACATGGCAAAAAAGTGAATAATGGAATTACAGTAGAAATGACAAATCTTTATTACACAAAGAATACAAGTTTTGAAGAAATGTATACTCCAAGATATTGAGGTTGAGTGAGGTCCAGACGAGCTTCAGTAAAACGTGCAAAACAAAGGCAATAATGTCATAAAAGAAACACTTGGAGGGTCTTAGGCACCTGACCAATGTTAGTGTCCCAGGGTTCAGTCACGTTGATATCATGTACCTTCAGATATGGTGAAATGGGAAGCACAATTCATCTCTGTGAAACTCTTTCCAAAAATTCATAATTCTAATCTAGTCATGGTAGAAACATTGAACAAATCCGAATTTGAACATTATTCTTCATAACTCTCAAAGTCATAAAAAAGTATTAAAAGTATCATAGATCAGAGATGATTAAGAAGAAAGTATAACAGAAAACACTGGGGTATCTCACACTGGATCCTAGAATAGAAAAATGAGTGAGTAGAAACTAGTGAAATACAAATGAAGTCTAATTTAGGTAATAGAAATGTACTGGTGTTAATTTCTTGGTTTTGACAAACATATCACAGCTTTGTTAACACATTAAGGGAAAGTAAGTGGAAATTATACAGGAGTTCTCTGTCCTGTTTTATCTTATTTCTATAAATCAAAATTATTCCAAGCAAAATATTTGTTAAAATTTATTAAAGCAAAAATAGAATGGAAAGGATTATGGTGGTCAGATAGGGGGAAGGGATTTTTTGAAGTAGTCACAGAGAAGGCAAAGATGATGAAGTGGTTAGAGGTCTTATTTCAGTCATCACCTCCCCCATGTCTTCCTCTGCCTGGTTATTTGCCTCTTAGGTTTTGACCATATGGTTGCTTGAGTGAATTATACAAAGCTGAACTCCAGGCTTTTAGTGTACCATTACCAAAATAGTGTAAATTGTACCTTACAGGTTGTTTTTAAAAAATAAAAATGTAATATTGTAGTTCTTTCTGAATTGTTGCTATTTATGCTTAGCAGATTTTATATAATTTATGTAATCCTAAAATTCTCTATTCAACAATGTATTTGTTTAACTGATTATGGTTAAATGAAAATTGGCAACTCTTACAATTCTGCAAAGCCCAATTAGAACTTTTATATCGTTAAGCAATACACTCTGATCAGTCCAGCAACCTAAACGTGTCGTCACGGTGTCAGTGGGGGAGCTCGACCCACACGTCACAGCAAATCCATTGCTGCAGTTCTCTGACTTTGTAAATTTATTTTGTTTTCCCTTCTGGCTCTGCACCATTTCACTCTGGCTGAAAACATGGTGGGTTTTGTTTGTTGGTTGGTTCCCCCAGAAAACAGCTTAATGTGTGGCTCACAGATGTTTCCTTACATTGGCCTGAGGAGGCACAGATGTCTAACTCTGCCGATTTCCAACAGAGCAGAAATACTCTTCTGGCTGTTCTTTTTCTGAAAATTTTTTAGTTAATTTTTGAAACTGAAACACATACATTTGAACATAAAAATATCCGTCATAGTAATTGAGAAGAAATTTAAAAATTAGGGTTGAAGTACCATAGTCTTTTGTTCAATATCAAACTTTACTGACTACTTATTAGGAATAACCAGTGTTTCCAGTGCTATAGACTGAATCATGAATAAGGAACCAAATCTGTATTACTAAACACACACTCTAGTTAAGGAAGGCATAAGTGAATAAGTAATTACATTTTTTTTTTTGTATTTTTGGCAGAATACTATGCTTAGGTATTCTCAGGTTACTATGGTGACAGAAAATGTTAAGTCCCCTGTATGGCAGGGTAAGAGCCCAAACCTGCCCAAGGCTGTAGTTAGGTAGATCTCCAGGGATGTGTAGGTGTTCGTCTAGTCCATATTACCTTGTTTAAATTTCAAGACTATTTTGAAAACTTCAGATAGTGTATTTGAAAAGTCATGTCTATTTTGTGTTTATTGTCATAGTCCCTTTCAAATTAATAATGCTGTATATAAGTAGCAAAAACATAGATCCTAGTAAGATATGAAGAAAATTTGAAAACAGGGATTTTTTTCTAAAAATAATAAGTTATTTTCATAGTTTTACCACCATTCATCAAGTGATACCCCCTGAAAGAGCACTGTGATTCTCTCTCCTGTTTCCCATTTGCTGTTCAACTTACAGCAAATGTACTTCAAAGACCTACCTAGACACTATTTCCATTCTTACTAATAAGCCCTTTGCCAAAATGAATAATACTCTTGGAAACATCTGTTTTCTTCTTTCACCAGCTTATTATTTTATTTTATTTTTTTTTATTGCTGGGGATTCATGAGGGTACAAAGAACCAGGTTACAATGTTTGCATTTGTTAGGTAAAGTCCCTCTTATAATTGTATCCCACCCCCAAAAGGTGTGTCACATACCATGACACCCCCAACTCCCTCCCTTCTTCCCTGTCTCTGCTCTCCTCATCCCTGACCATGTACTAGGTCGTGAATTGTGCTCATGTCAGAATTGAGTACATAGGATTCTTGCTTCTCCATTCTTGTGATTCTTTACCAAGAATAATATGTTCCACTTCCATCAAGGTTAATACAAAAGATGTAAAGTCTCCATCTTTTTAAATAGCTGTGTATAATGTTCCATAATATACATGTACCACAGCTCATTAATTTTTCATCTGACATATTCAAAAATTTCATCTAGATCTGGACATTTCCCAACTTAGTCATAAGGGAGACACTACCTACCTCTAAACCAATCTTGTCTGGAGGATTTTGCCAGGTGGTTCCCTGGCACTTGAGGTTCTTTGGTCTTCTTTTCTAAAATGCACTTTGGCGTCATATTTGTCTACAGAAAGGCAAAACCAGTAGTCGAATGTGGATGTGGATATAAGAGAAGATTTACTATAATAACTGGCCATGTGGTTACAGAGGCAAGAATTCCCACAACAGACGATGAAGCTGGGACCCTTGGGATGATCAGTTCAAGGTTGAAAGTCTTAGAATGAGGAAAGCTGATGGTGTAATTCTCAGACCAGGCCAAAGGCCTGAGACCCTGCAGCATTGCTGTTATGTGCCTGGGAGTCCCCACACCAGAAAGCCCCTCTGATGGCTGATCAGCAGGATGAGAGGATGTCCCACAGAAAGGATCAGTCTTCCTCAGTCAATCCACTGGCTCACATGCCAATCTTTTCTGGAAAAACTTTTGCAGACACACCCAGAAATACTCCTTTGCCAGGCTTTTGGGTCTTCCTTAAACTAGTTAACTTGACACCTATAGTCGACTACCACAAACATAGAGCGTAAGTCCCTGTATTTGAACCATGTTCTATTCCACTCTTCCAACACTTTCCTTTTGTGTAAGTGGTCTCTTCCTTAGACTTATTGGTTTACTAGATCCATGGGCCTTTTTTATTACTCAAAAACTCCTCCACCATTATAGGCGAATGTCTATAGCCTCTGGCCAAAAAAACTGTTTAAGAGAGAGCAGTGAAAAGACTTTGTGCAGGCATACTTATAAAAAACTGAGGCAGAATCCCATGTAGCCAGGTTGGTTGTGAGCCTAACATGACCAAGGCTTTGGCCGGAATAGCATTTCCAGAGCTATCCAGACTGTGTTAAGGAATTGAGGTTGACTTTATAAGGCCAATAAAAAAGCCCTTTGGAAAACTGGCCAGATACCCATCAGTAACCTTTCCTGATCTGTGGTAAGTAATGAAGGTCACTTGCTGACGGGTCTGGGAATGGAAATGTGCTCAGGGACCTCAAGAAAAGAGGAATTTACCCAATACATACAGATACTTAATGGCACAGATGAAACCTGGGCTCATGAAAGGCTTTTGAGAAGTCCAGCCTGAAAATTCCTTATAAAAGTTTCCAGCAAAAACCCCTGACTTAAAGCCCACATGGGAGCAGAGGTTTGCACACAAATTTCTGTATGCCCAACAAGTTTCTTTATGCCTTGCTTAAAGATTCAAAGTAACAGCCTCCAAACGGCAAGGCCAGCAAGGGCAGGTCTTCAATCTACCTTGTTCCTCCATAGCCTCAGGCATCATCAGGTAAGAACAAAGAAGTGATGGCTAACAACATGTTCTCCATTAAGTTATGTTAAATTGGGTTATGTTGAAAGGGTTATGTCAAAAAGTGTATGTTGAGTGGATTATCAGGAGCTAATCACAAGGTATCACATGATGTTTAAATGGATCAATGAAGTCATTGCTGTATTGTGCGCAGGTACAAAATTCCCTGTATAAACCAACCTCACATAAAGAAGCTCGCCATTTTGCCTGAGCAAGCAGATGGTCACCTTTATTTAAAACACAATTTCAATAAGCATGCTTATTTTCCAAGAAACCCTTATTTATGGCAACAACCATACTCTATATGTTTGAATTCTTCCAAAATTCATGCACTGAGATATAGTCTCTGTGATGGTATTTGAGGGGGTTGCTTTGGGAGGCTGCAAGCTCCTGGGGTTGCAGCCCAAATGAGTGGGATTCTGTAAGAAGGGCTGAGAGAGTGGCCTCTCCTCTTCCACCAACTGAGAACACAGACAGAGGTGCCCTCTCCAGGGAAGTGGCCCCTCCCCAGACATCACATCTGCCTTGAGCCTTGATACTGGATTTCTCAGCCTCAGGGCTGAGAAATAAATGTTTGCTGTTTATAAGCTACCCAGTTTGCAATTTTTTATTGTTGTTGTTGTAGCAGATCAAACCAAGACAGGCTCAGTTTTGCTCTAATCCTCAAGAAAACACTCATGAATCTCTTTTGCTATGGAAGGAAATGTATCAACATACTATATGGGAGGAGTTGCTATTTAACCTCCAAGGAGCAAAAGATATTGTCAGAAGAAAATGTTTCTTGAGATTTTTCAATACATTTTTTAAAGAAATTAAAGCAAAATAAAGTGGTTGTTAAAATCAAGTAAATTTATTTTGCCCCCCAAATGTATACTTTCTGAAGTTCAGGTATTATTTCGTATTTCCTATTTCCAATGGGTTTATTTTAAGACACACTATAACAGTAGCTGTCACCTGTTACTGATTAAATGATCAATTTAAAGATTTTTATCCATAATTCCATTTGGACTAGAAATCTTTTAAAATTGAAACTTAAGGCATTTTACTCATTTTTTGTTTGTTTTCCATCTGTGGATGGTGAATGAAGATGGGTTGCTACAGCAACAGATTCACTCTCCAGCCGCATCTGGGCTTCCATCAGACACGCGCACCGACAGCCAGCACTGCCTCTGAACATCTGACTTTTACAGCCACAGCTAATTACAAAGTGAGGAGCAATTCCATTCTGTTGCCCTAAAGGTTAATACAAAACTTGTAGTACTGAAAAAACATATATCGTGAAAACACATCTTAGGGAGAAGAGAGAAAAACAAAGTAATTACATTTATAAATCTATAGTCAAAAATATTAAACTTTAAATCATCTCCAGTGTTAGGTTTTTAAAATACCTTTAGGGAATGAGAAAATATGTCAATTTTCTCTTTATTTATTTTTCTGCACCACTCTTCAGCTAAGGTTCCTCACAAGTACTTGAAATTTGTTTTTATCACTTGACATTTCGACTTTAGAATTTAATTCTTGAATCAGAGAAGGAGATCATATTCACAATGTTTGGATTTCCTACTATATCAATTAAATTTTTATTTCTCTGGATAATGTTTTTGTGAACTGGCTACACATACTATATTTAAGTTGGCAGAATATACGTATTATATTAAACCATAAACTTGAATATTCAAAGTTGTTGCTTTTTCAATTTTTATAAAAAGCAACGAAGTGCAATATATTTAAATTTTAACACATATATAAATTAATTAGGACTAGGCAATGATGTCACCTATGTTTTTTCAAAATTTGAATATGTTTTAAGTCATTTTTGTGTAATATAATGAAGGGTCTGGAAGGCTATTTGATCATTTGTGTGTAATACACTGGGTGCATATTTGAAAGTATTGTGTAGAATTTTCTCTTTATTTAAATATTATTCTATTATATACATATGAGCAGTATTTTTCATATAAATACATAGCTATGACCAAAAGCATTTTGATTAATTTTGCTTTCCTTACTATATAATACCTCATTGAATTTTCTGCAAGTCATTAGGAATGAATTTTCTTTGTTAGTTTAAGGCTTTATTTTATTTTATTTTTTGAGACAGAGTCTCATTTTGTTGCTCTCTATAGAGTGCTGTGGTGTCATATCTCACAGCAACCTCAATCTCCTGGGCTTAAGTGATCTTCTTGTCTCAGCCTCCCAAGTAGCAGGGACTACAGGAGCCTGCCACAACGCCCATTATTTTTAGAGACAAGGACTCACCCTTTCTCAGATTAGTCTCTGGAACTCCTGAGCTCAAGCAATCCACCTACCTGTGCCTCCCAGAGTGCTGGGATTGAAAAGCATCAGAGGAGCTCTTACAATCGAACCAAGTGCCATAAAGTTAAAATTTTAAAATATAATGGTGAAGTATATTCTGTGTCTTATTTGGAGAAGATTAATTTTCAAACTTTAGTATGAAAAAAATTGAGTATATTTATAATAAATTAAATTTATTTGACAAATGTATGATTGAAGTCAATAATCTATAAGATGTTTCTGTTTTTATTGAGACAGGGTCTCACACTGTTGCTGGAACACAGTGGTGCTCACTGAGCGACCTTGACCTTGGTTCAAGCACATTTTCCACCTCCACGTGCAGAGTAGCTAGGGCCACACTGCACCTGGCTAATTTTAAAATTTCTTTTTGTTCGGAGGGGCCTTGCTCTGTTGCCTATGCTGGTATTAAACTCCTGGCATCAAGTGATTCTCCTGATTAGACCTCCCAAATTTCTGAGATTCCAAGCATAAGCCACATGCTCAGCCAAAATACAGCATTTTTAGGTACATAATTTTTCTTGACATATATCCTCTATAAAGCAATTTGAGTTATATTAACAAAATCAAAAATATTATACAGTAGTTGCCCATTATTCAGTGGTATTTTTCTTTCTATGGTTTTACTTACCTACAGTCATCTATGGTCCATAAATAAAGTGCAGAAATTTAGAAATAAATAATTTACAACGTTTAAATTGCTTACCTCCCTGAGTGGTGTGATGGTCTCATACCATCTTGCTCCGTCACTTCCAGAAGTGAATCATTCCCTCAGACGCTGTGTAGCCATCGGGGTTATCAGAGGAAGCATCATGGTACATGTAGGGATCAGCCCTTTCCACACTATCTTTCAAAGGTGGCGTTCCTGTGAATGCATTTTTATATTAATTAATTTTATTTTTTCTCTATCACTTTAAATATTGTAAAGCAAAATTAGAGTCTTTTCCTCTATCAAGAATGCTCACTGAGTCACATTTAACTTGTAAGAAAACTGACAATTCCTGGATCGAGAGAAAGGGAAAGTTACATAAACTTTGATCACACAAACAGTGTGTGTGAAGAAGTCTGAACTCATCAGTGGTCCATTTAGAAAGTCATATGAAGTAATCAAGGATTCCTGTGTACTTGGAAAACATGCCCATTGCTCTGTATGAGGGAGGACACAATCTGAGGTGAGCCCCAGTGAGTCCCAGCTTTCCTGACTACCCTGCCCTTGGGGGCTGCTGTCTCTTGTCCTTGGCTTCCAGCCCATGAAACATGGCAGTGTAGCTGTCTGGTTGATTAAATCACATTTCCTGAGCCTCCATCCTAACAGGCTGAGTGAGATTCTTCTGCTGGCCTTGAAGAAGAAAGCTGCTCCCTATTCCTTTAAGAGCACATGATGGAAGGATGGTAATGATTACTACCTGCTTGTCACAAAGAGTGTGGGAGGACCTGCTAAGGAGGATCTTGGCAATAGAAGGAGGTGAGAAGGCCACTCAAGAGACTCCTAGACTTTGCTCAGTCATAACTTGCAAAGGTCACAGTGACTGATACTTCTCAACATTCGACAAAATCACCTTCAAAATCAAACCGTTGTAATTCTGTCCAGAGGTTTGATTTAACCAGGAAACATTATTTTTTTTTTTAATGAATTAGCACCAAATCAGTTTTTATGTGAAAATGAGAAACAGTTGGTCAGATTTTCACCAAAGATATTTACAATTTTTATCCCAGATTTGATTGTTACTCCAGTGTGTGTTTTGTGAAACATTTATTTCCTTCTCTTTAACTAGATAGAAAAAAATATAGAATAATGGAATATTTATCAGTAATTTATAATCAATATTATATTTATTATTGAAAAACAACTTGATGTCCTCAAATATTTTATTTGATTTATTATAGGATGCTGTGGTCACAAAAGGAAAATTAAAGCTTAAGTTCAGAAATTTTATTGGTGTTAAATGTTTAGATATTGATTGTTGTTTTGTCTAGTGGAATATCACAGAGATGATTAGAAATAACACAGTAGTTGTATAGTAGTGCTATGAGAGGTTGTATCCTCCTGTAAAAACTATTATACTATGTACAATGTAGTAAGAGCAAGATTTACATAAAGTTTTAACTACTTCAATTTTAATAAAAATTCTATTGAGTTACTTAATTTTCCCAGGCAGAAGGTAAATTTTTTGACATTTAAAGAATTCCCTTAGCGATGTGTTTTCCCGGGCTTTGTATTCTGCCAGTTACAATCATTCCAGTTCATTACATGCTGTCAGGAAACAAAAGGATTGAAGCAGAAATACTCCCTCCTGGTACATTATTTTTGGAGGATCAGCATCACACAATTAGCAAATGTTATTAAATGCCTTTAAATACCATTAGTGAAGAAGAATGGAAAACTGTTTAATGGTTACCCCTCTCTGTGCTTTAAATGGGTTGATAGTGCATGAAGCCATTTAAAGATATAAAATGTAAGAAGACAGGCAAGGCCATCTGTTTGTATGTTCATTATCTTATACTTTTTATTTTGCATGATTTTTCATTAAGAATGAATTCCTTGAACTCAAACAGTGTTCACAGAAGAGGATGAAACACCTACACACTCTCTAAGCTAAATCTTAACTTTAAAAGCATTTTGGAAAAATTTATGTTAGAATTTAAATTTATAGCTTTTATTCCATGTTACAGCGCTCCCCAACCTATTATCACTAGAAAACTCGATGTATCCTGTAATCTCAGTTCTTACAATGCAAATGACAGAATGCTATTGATAAATGAATCTTTGTCTTTAAGAAGCTATCTCCAAAAATTTGTAATCTCATTTAGAATTATTTTTTCTTTTTTTATTTATTATTTCAGGTTCATTGAGGGTCCAAATTACTAGATTACACTGATTGCATATACACAGCTCAATTTTCATCATTAACAATGTTTTTCAAGGATTAAACAGAATGATCTCTTTTTTCTAAAAAGTAGTATTTGCTTGAATAGAGAGATGAGAGCTATTCTACTTTTTACTGAGAAGGGAAAGTATGAGAGTGGAGTTTCAGCAATAGACACGAAACACTGCATCTTCCCCTGTGATATCCAGCAGGGCACTCGGGCTGCACGCCTGGCCAGCCAAAGCCTCCAGTAGTTTGGAAAGATGTGCCACATCATTTACTTGCTACATAGGAATCCTTGACAACTTATGAAAAAAATGTCTTACCCTTCAAAAACTAAATAGCAGCTTTTTAGAAACATTCAAATATTTTAAGAAAGCATGCAAAAAAAAAAAAAAAAAAAAGAAAGAAAAAAAGAACTAACAAAGCCTTCCTGCCAGCATCTGCTCACTCTGGGCAAGAATTTCTGCAATATGGAAAGACTTTCAACAACTGCATACTTTCAACAAGGCAGGCAGCACCTTTTAATGAATATTTTAAATCTCAATGAATATGCAAAAAACAATGTATAACACACCATTACTGCCATCTACATGATGTTCTTGAGGGTTGTTTGAATATGTATGATATTAAAACATATTAATCCCACAGGCAACAGCAAGGCCTTTGAGAAAGCCACAAACCCCAGGAAGAGCCTTGTGTAGTGTGTCCATCAAGTTGACAGTTGTAATAATTTATGTAATAAAAAAATTGAGACCAAATAGTATATAGGGAAATAAAAATCACAGAAATTATAAAAGATCATCAAAAAATTAGCTAATATTATGACATTTAACTGATGTGTAGGGCTATGAAGAATATAATTTCCTGTCAGTGTTTATTAAAACGCAAATCATCAATTTCTCTTATATTGGGAGAAAAAGCCCTCTGGATAACACATGTACTGTCTGGGCATAATTTCTTTAGACCTTAATAATTACAGTATTTCCTAGTGAGTTATTCCTATATTTCAACACAGAACTTTCCCTACAACTGGCTCACACTTGCCCGGATCACATACAGCCAATTACCAGGAAATAGACTTTCATCTCCTCAGGAATGGGAACTTAGTACATGGGGTAAAAAATCAAAAAATCACTTTATTATTTTGTTTTCTGTTTAGTGCCTTATGATCTACATCTACCGATCTATTTTAAATACAGTCTTAACTCTACTTTGAGACCCTGGCTAGAGGCTGGTGAGTTCCCATCTTGAGCAGCTGATAATGTCCACACCCTAAACTCCTCGGTTATCGGCTCTCAAACTCAGGGAGCCACCGTTCACCAGTCCTACCTTCACCAGGGCTGGGTTCCAGAAAACTAGCGATAGCTGCTCTGTCCAGGGGCTTGGCAAATGATTAAAACTGGGTATTCAACAGCATTACCGTGAACCCAGGGACACTACCCCACTTGCGTGTATCAGTTGCCTTATACAGCTCCAGCTCTTCTCCCTGTCCCAGGTGTGCTGTGCTGTGTAGCCTCATGTGACAATTTTCTCTAATTTGAGTGAGTTGAGAGATGTAATGTGTGACCTGAAGACAATAGTCAGTAACACTGCATACTGAAAGTTTGGTAAAATAGTAGATTTTACTGCTCTTATCAAAAAGAGGTAACTGTGGGGTAATGGATATGGTAATTTACTTAATAGTAATAAACACTGTACCATATTTTTAAGTATCAAGACTTCATATTCTATACCTAAGACAAATAGGAAAAAATAATTATTTTTAAATGAGGGGAATTTTTTTTTTTTTTTTTGAGACAGAGTCTTACTTTATCACCCTCGGTGGAGTGCTGTGACATCACAGCTCACAGCAACCTCCAACTCCTGGGCTTAGGCGATTCTCTTGCCTCGGCCTCCTGAGTAGCTGGGACTCAGGTGCCCACCACAATGCCTGGCTATTTTTTTGTTGCAGTTTGGCCAGGGCCAGGTTTGAACCCGCCACCCTCAGTATATGGGGCCAGAGCTATACATAAAACGTAAGTCAAAGTATCACAGTGCTTAAATCCATAGCACAATTTTATTTTTATTCTATCTTTTTAGGATGCTGAACATCATGTTTACCTTTGTCCTTAGCAGGATATTGAAAAAAAAAATCCACATTGGGAAAAAATAGACACTCTGGTGACACAGTATACAGATCACTCATTTTATAGAAAGTTTTCTTTCTGTGTAATATTATGAAATATATTACAAAGTGGGATAATAGAGATCTCAAGAATTTAAGACATGATTCTATTACTTACAAAATGTCTTAATTACTTGCCGAATGTTCAGAATTCCTTCTAATTTATTCCCTCTGGAAGGTCAGGTGGGTGTTACAGTCCCCATAACAAGGTCGAGTTTCTCAGATACCTCAGCTAGTTTAAGAATGCACTTAGAATACATCCTGTTTATTTTCAAAGCCGGAGTTACATTTTTCTACCATTTTTTAGGTCCAAAGATAGAAAATGAAACAGTGAAATTAAAATTCAGTAGGGCACATAGTGAAGACGACTTTCCCATGGCCAGGACCACAGCTCTGACTTTACTGAAACATGGAGCATAAAGTAATAACTTTTACTCTCAAGATACCACAGGAGAAGATCCTTAGGGTTTAGATTCTTGTTTGAAGGTTATCTGAAGAAGCATGTTTTCTTTCTGCAAATATCCTTTTTCTAACTACTTAGTATATATGCTCCATTTAGCCTGTAAAGTTGAGTGTCGGCCTTTGTAACTTTCTGAGGCAAGAAATCCACACTCCACGCTTATTCCTCTTCACTTATTTCATTTGGGTTTATACAAGGGAAGAAGGGCCCAGCTTATTCAGAATCCACCTGCCATTGTGTTCTCCCGTCACAGTGCCTGGTTCTTGCTTGCAACTACAGGACAAGGTTGATTTGTGAAAAGCAAGCTGTCAATATATTTTTCTACTTGCTTGCTTTCTCTTCGCATATATTAACCTCTGCCATTCTGCCATTTACAGGGACACGTTCTGCTTTTCATGTTTAATGATTATTGCTGCCTGTTTTTCTGTCTTTGTCTAGGGGCAAGTGTAGGGATGATGAAATGAAATGTTTGACAAGGTCTGAGTCAAAAGAGCAACATTAATTGAGGTTAAGTCAACTTTGACAGCATCAGAGGCAAGAAAAGACAATTGTGAACAGTTTTCTTAAGAAACCCTCTTTCCTTAATATATTTTCACTTACAAAAAGCCATGTAAAAATTTTATTAAAATACATTTAGATGTTAAAAAATTAAGTTATATTGGCAAGAAATATATTAGATAAGGAATACGATAATATTTAAGAAAAATCTAATTGCCATGAAATCTCTGTATTTTGTTAAATCTGTTTTTCTATTGCTATTTTTAAATAAATACAATGTATGATATAAAGGCTGATTTGTTTTTTCTTTACATAGTAATGACTGAGATTTTCATTTACAGGTGACTAACTTAGGTTTCTACCAAAATAACTAGCGTTGATATTTAAATGAATACTTTCATTCAATATTCATTCAAAAGTTTTTTATTCATTTTTCTTGTATAAGGCATCTTTCAGAGGAGACATATGATGCATAGACTTCCAAAGATTTAAGTGTTACACTCATACCCACACACATACTTATGCATATATTAGGAAATTTCAAAAAGTTTATGGAAAATATGTATAATGAAAAACTGCATAGATTTTGTTATTTTTATCACAAAACTAAACACAAAGTAACTTGTCATAGTATGTTTGAACAGGATCTAGCTTGTGGCATCAAAAAGGGTAAGACTTTAATTTGAAAATAGCCCCCAATAGAGCAATATGGATTCTGTAAAAATTGAAGCAAGAGCAAGTATCAGGTAAATGGTGAAGCATGGGAGAAATGCCAGCTTTACAAAAACTGTATGGGAACAATGCACCAAACAAATCATCAGTTTACAAATGAATAACTCATTTTAAGAGGGGTGAGATGATTAAGGTGAAGCCTACTGCAATTACTCACATCCATTTGTGAAGGAAAATAACAGCACAGATAATAGTGGACATTATTACAAACATCAGATCATAGACATCGTACCTGGTTCAGCTTACATAATTCTAATTGAAAAGTTGTTAAAGTTGAAGTAACTTTCCGCTCGATGGGTGCCAAATCTGTTGTGCCCACACCAGCTGCAGAAAAGGGCAGAGCTTGCTCTCAATACACATTTCACACAAGCACAGTTAAGGTCCTGAAGCATTTCGTTAACCAGTGGTTCTCAACATTCCTAATGCTGCGAACTTTTAATACAGTCCAAAGGAAGTTGCAACCCACAGGTTGAGAACTGCTGCTTTAAACAATTGGAATGGGAGATGAAATACAGTATGATCCTGAAGACAAAGTACAGTCAAAACAACAGGTATGGAAGCTATAACTCAATTATAGCCCAAGAAGAAGGGGAAAGGGAAAGGGGAGCGGAGGGGAGGGGGCAGGAGCGGTAGAGGGAGGGTAATTGGTGGGACCACACCTACGGTGCATCTTACAAGGGTACATGTGAAATTTACTACGTGTAGAATATAAATATCTTGGCTGGCGCCTATAGCTCAACTGGCTAAGGCGCCAGCCACGTACACCTAAGGTGGCGGGTTCGAATCCCCAGCCTGGACCCACCAAACAACAATGATGGCTGCAACCAAAAAATAGCCGGGCGTTGTGGCGGGCGCCTGTGGTCCCAGCTACTTGGGAGGCAGAGGCAGGAGACTCCCTTGAGCCCAGGAGTTGGAGGTTGCTGTGAGCTGTAATGCCACGGCACTCTACCCAGGGGGACAGCTTGAGGCTCTGTCTCAAAAAAAAAAAAAAAAAGAATATAAATATCTTAACACAATAACTAAGGAAATGCTGTGAAGGCTATGTTGACAATTTTGATGAAAGCATTTCAAATTGTATATAAAACCAGCACATTGTACCCCATGATTGCATTAATGTACACAGGTATGATTTAATAAAAAAAAAAAATCAGGTATGAAGACTTAGAAGTGGTCCAGTTGAAGCAAAAGTGGATGAGTTAACAGCAAAGTTCATGGCGGTGATGTTTTGAGATGCTCAAGGGATTTGCCTGTTGACATTTTGGAGGGCCAAGGAGTGATAACTTCTACTTGGTATGAGAATATTAACCAAAGTTTTGTGGAAAAACACCTGGGAAAGCTCAATAAGAGAATCTGTCTCCACCATGACAAAGTTCCTGCTCATTTTTTCACCGAGCAAGGGTAACACTTTATTTTTAAATCTTCTCTCCCCTTTTCCCTTATTTTGGTAGATTTAGGGGTACAAGTCGACGTCTATTGCATGTCTATACTGTATAGTGGTGGAGTCTGGGCTTTTGGTGCTCCCATCCCCTGAGTAGTGTCCATTGCACCTATGAGGGAATGTTCATCCCCCACCCCCTTGTACTTGCCCATTGTGAGTCTCCAATGCCCACTCCAACAAGTGGTGTATTTTGTAAGAGTTTCTAAGGGAACCATTAGGCATCCACCTTAGAGTCCTGCTTTGGCTTTTTCTGACTTCTTTGTGTTTTCTTATCTTAAAAATGTCTATTAAGGGTACCCATCTTTCTTCACTTAATAATGGAAGAAGATTGCATTGACATGGTTAAATTTCCAAGACCCTCAGTTCTATAGTAATGGACTAAATGGTGTCATTTCTTACAAAATGCTTTGAACTTGGTGGAGCTAATGCTGAGAATTAAAGTTTTTTCATTTATATCTTTGAATTTCAGTTTATAAAACATTTTTAAAGTTCATATGAGTAAATGCTTATGTGTGTTTGAAATGTTAAGATAAATTCAATATTTGAATTTAGTTTTGTATTGAGATCTAGGTATTTTTATCAGATACACCACAACACAGTAGTATGCCAATCTCAATAAAGAAGTTGCTCAGGATACAATAATTTTTTTTTCTAAGGATGTATTGGGAGATATGAAAGATGGGATCTTTCATGGAAATCTCTTCTCAAGGACATATTGATATTCTTTGAAATTAATGGTTATTCTTTACAAAGAAAAACTTTCTTATTATTCATTTTATCAAAAAAATGCAACATGAATTAATATTCTATGTTTGGCTTCATTCTATTTGCCTAGGCCCATAGCCTATTTATTAGAAGATGTGTATTTGTGTTAAAATTTTGAAAACAACCTTTTGGGAATTTAGTAAATTAACTGTATAAAATTTTAATCTTTTTGGATAAAAATTTATAAATGAAACTAGATATTAAACTTGTTATTTTGAATAGCTGGAGATAGATGTTTCTACATTAAAGGTGAAGGAGACTGGACTACCTAATTGAGAATCACGGAGAGGATGTAGATTGGTTTTTGTGGATAGTGGCAAGTGGAGTTAAGGAGGAAAAAGGTAAAGATGTTGCTTTATTCCCATTCTATTTATTCCAGATTGTTCTCAATAACTTCTTACCCCCTCCCTTATATTGTTATTTTAACAGGTAGGATAGATACAGGATTTTCATTGTTTATATATCAGAGAAGTTTGGTTGACATGGAACAAATGTTCCTAGCACATGGAGTCATATCCAGAGAAGGTTTATGCTTTAGAGAGCACCTTAGCTTGAATCATTTTCAAAAAGTAGATAGATTTTAAAAGAAGTGTATTAAAAGACAAACTGCACACTAAACACAAAAGTGGTAACTGCAAAAGGAAAATAAATGATGAAATGTTGCAATGGTCCCACTAACCAGAACTCGCAACGGCAGCATCTAGTCTCAGAGCCTTGCCACTCGAACATGTAGTTCTGAAGTGGGTGGTTCACAAATACCAACATTGCCTGCTGATTTATTCCCTCCCTCCCCACTTAGTCTGCTTCACATAAGGCTGTGATATAAGAAGCAAATACAGATGTCCTCACTGTAGCATTACTGACACCTTGGCTTGTCTACAGAGCGCAGCACTGATCAGATTTAGCCTCTACGTCCGTGGAGTGAATATTAGTAAATGCGTTCACTGACACAGTTCTTAACAAGGTAAACGTGGGCTTTAAAAATCAAGGGGATATGAGGCAATAAAAGCAGGCAATTGTAGGTAACTTATAAGAAGCCTCTATTAGTGATTTCCACATTTCTACTGTCAAAGCCACATTGCATTAATATCCTATGGATTTCAGTTATTTTTTTAAAAAACTGAAATTTAATAAAACTATAGTATTAATAACACTAAAATTTAATAAAACTATAGTATTAATAACACAGTGTTTTTGAAATGTCATTAATAAAAAGAGAGTGCCCAATAACTGGTGTTTTCCACATCAATTGGTAAAAGAGTAAAATGGAAGAAGCTTGATATTTAAGTTCACATGTTTCTAGGATGAGTTCTTGAACTTAATTGTCAGATCATGATGACAACTCTGATGGCCATTCCTGAGTGGAATTCCTGAAAAAGAGCTCCCAAATGGCTTTGAGGGTGGACTAGGCACTGGCATCCGCACATAGCTTCCCGAGAGGAGTATTTTAAAGTGACTGTAGTGTTATTCACCAATGAAGTACATAGCATTTTTTTCTAGGATGAATTTGCAAATTTATTTGTCCAACCCTGTATATACTATCTTCTACTTTTTTGTTTATTTGATTTTATTTTAAATAACATTTTTTCTACATGTGTTGGTATAGTTTTCAGGTTAAAGGCTTATTCACTTTAGACTGATAAATGCTATAATCTTATAAAAGAACTCACCATTATTCATAATACCTTAGTTATGGACCTAAGTTAAATGCACATTTGTGGATGGTGTGCCATCATTGCACCTAGACCTAGGTGGACTAAATGCCTATAACCCTGATACTGGTGACCACCAACTAGATGGCCCCACCAACTGCTCTATGCATAGCAACTTGCCCAGAACCCTGCCCCAACTTCCAAGAGTGGCCCAGGGGAACATCCTGGTACTGTGCACAAAGACCCTGCAGCACTGGCTTGCACTGTGACAACCGCGAGGGAGTAGAATCATGCAGAACTCTTACATTAGGGGCCCTCAGTGCATCTGCCCCTCTTTCTGGTTCAGGCTTCCCAAGTAGGACACATAACTGCCATCTAGAGACACCTCATTCTTCTAAGGAGGTCCCCACAAAGGACAGCTAGTTTGACACCTCTAAAGGATCACAATCTATCTATTACAATGCATCCCAAACAATAAATAATTGACAAAACATTAGAAATGAAATTCAGAATATAGACAAAAAATGAGATTAATGGCACTTCAAAACCAAAGACAATGAAGTAAAAAAAATTTTAGGACATAAATGAAAAAACTAAAAAACTTGCTAAACAAATAGACAACATAAGAAAGGATATAAAAGACCATAAGGAAATGGAAGTGCCATTTACGGCATTTCACTGTACAGCAGAAAGCTTTACCAACAGGCTAGCCCAAGCAGAAGAAAGAATCTCAGAGTTTGTGGACAAGGATTTTGAACTAATCTTGTCAGTTAGAAAAGAAAAAAAGAATAATGAAATGGCCAATCACTCAGAGAAATCTGAGAGTATGTAAAATGAGCCAATATATGAATTAGAGGTATCACTGAGGGAGAAGAAACAAAATCAAAAAGCAGGGACAACCTATTCGAGGGACTTACTGAGCACTGCTTTGATTCAAACATTCAATGCCAGAGATTCAGACTTTCAAATATGAGATTGTCATCAATAACTAGGACAATTTGCAGCAGTTGTGATATCTCTTAGACACATACCATCAACTTGGCCAAGGTCAAAATGAAGAGGGAAATTCTGCAGTCCGCAATCAACAACTACTCCAGAAAGGAAAACCCATGAGGCTAAAAGCCAACTTCTCATCAGAGACCACAAAGCAGAAGGGATTGGGCCCTGTTTCTAGACTTCTTAAATAAAACAAGGGCAAGCAAAGACTTTTGCATCCTACATTTCACAAGTGATGAACAGTTCCCAGATTCACGATATTAATTCTACTAGATTTAAGCAAAGAAATAAACAGTGGCATCATAATTGATGGGGAATTTAACATCCCACTGATGCAAATGGACAGATCACTGAAGCAACAAAAACCAATAAAGAAACACTGTACTTGAATGGGACTCTAAAACAAACAGTCCTAACAGACATTTACAGAACAATCTTCCCCCAAACTGCTCTCACCAGCTCATGAGAACTTTTCTAACATTGATCATTATATGAGGCTACAAAACATATCTTGGCAAATTCAGAGAAATTGAAATGATACCACATGTCTCTCAGGGAAGAGTAAAATAAAATAGAAAGAAATTTGAAGAGAAACTCTCAAATCTACGTAAATTAATGGAAATTGACTAAGTTGGTGATGAACAATTCTTGTTTTAGTGAAGAAGTTAAACTGGAAATTGAAAGATTCCTCAAAGTAAATGACAGAGGGGACCCAACCTTTCAAAGTCTTGGGAGAGCAGAAAAGCAATGATAAAGGGGAAATTCAGAGTCTCAAATATACACTTCCAACAGACAGAAAGATAAAAAATTAACAACCTAGTGTCACATCTCAATGAATTAGAAATAAAGAGAAAACCAAACACAAAGCCAGCAGTAGACAAGGAGGGACTCCTTCCTGACTCAGTCTACATAGTCCGCATCATATTAACACCTAAGCCAGGAAAGGACAACAACCAAAGAAAACTACAAACCAATATCCCTCATAAACACAGACACAAAAATCCTCAATAACTAGCAAATGGAACTCAGTGGCCCATCAGAAAGATACATCGCCATGACCAAGTCTGTTTCATTGCAGGGATGTAAGATTGATTCAATATGTGCAGATAGTATAAAGTGATTCACCATATCACAGAAGCCAAAGCCAAGACCGTATCATCTCAATAGATACAGAAAAATCATTAGATAAAATCCAGCAGCCTTTCATATAAAACCCCCAACTACGTAGACACAGATGGAATACATGTCAAAATTACAATGGTTATATATGATAAAGCCTTGACCAATATCATACTGAAAGGGGAAAAATTGAAATCATTCCAATAACTAGAATAAAACACGTGTAATTATTCTCAAAATTTCTATTCAACACAGTACTGGAAGTCCTAGCCAAAGCAAGGAGGGAAACAAAAGAAACAAAGGGTATGAAAATCAGAAAAGAGGGGGTAAATCTATCTCCTTTGGCTGACCATATGATCTTATATCTAGAAAACATGAATGACTCTACCAAATACTCCTAAGATTGATGCATAGATACAGCAATATCTCAGGTTACAAATTAATGTATAAAAGTCAGTAGCATTTGTATATACTGATAACAATCAAGCTGGACTCTAATTCAGTACTCAGTAGCATTTACTACAGCTACAAAGACAACAAAATATTTAGGAATCATGTATCCAAGGTAGTGAGCAATGTCTGCAAGGAGAACTACAAAGCCCTTTTGAGAGGAATTGTGCACGACACTAACAAATGGGGAAGCATTCCTTGCTCGGACTGGTAATATCAACTTTGTTAAAATATCCATGTTGCCCAAAGTGAATTACATATTTAATGCAATCCCCATCAAAGATTTTCCCAGATATAGAAAAATAATGCCAAGATTCATAGGGAACCAAAGAATTGCTTGAATAGCCAACACAATCTTAAACCAAAGAACAAATATGGACATATCACATTACTCAACTTCAAATTATACTACAAGGCTATAGTAACTAAAATAGCCTAGCACTGGTGTTAAGGTAGAGACATAAACCTATGGAACAGAATAAAGAACTCATTAAAAAAAAACCAAACAGGGCAGCGCCTGTGACTCAAAGGAGTAGGGTGCTGACCCCATATACCAGAGGTAGCAGGTTCAAACCTGGCCTCAGCCAAAACAAAACAAAACAAAAAACCAAACATATCTATAGCCAACTGATCTGAGACAAAGCAGCCAACAAACATGGGGGAAAGGAAGCCCTATTCATTCAATAAACTGGATAGCTACATGCAGAAGACTGACATGAGACCTCTATCTGCTTCCATGTACAAAAACTAACTCAGGTGTGTAAAAAGACTTTAATGTAAGGCATGATACCACATAAAATCTTGAAGAAATGTTAGGAAAACTCTCATAGACATTGGCCTAGGCAAATAAGTTAAGACTAAGACCTCAATGTCAAATACAGAAACAACAAGAAACAAATAAATTGGACTTTATTAAATTAAAAAGATTTTGTGCAGCAAAAGAGATAATAAAATAAATAGACAACCTACAAAATGGAAGAAAATATTTACAAACTAAATATCTGGCAAAGGCCTAGTTTCTAGAATCTATAAACAACTCAAATAAATCAGGAGGAGAAAACAAACAAATCCATTAAAAAGTGGGAAATAGATATAAATAGAAGTTTTGCAAAGCAAGATAGACAAATGGCCAGGAAACATGTGAGAAACTGCTCACCATTCCTGACTGTCATAGAAATGAAAATTAAAATCACAAAGTGCTACTTTACCCCTGTGAGAAAGGTCACTATTAAAAAGTCAAACTACAAAAGATTCTGCCGTGGATGCAGAGAGACAAAGAAACACACTGTGTTGGTGGGACTGGAGACAAGTGCAACCTCTACAGAAAAGAGTATGGAGGGTCCTCCAAGTAAGGAAGTAGACTTACCATCCAATCCACGATCCACTGCTGGGCATCTACCCAAAGGAAAAGAAACCATTCTATCAAAAAGACGCCCGAACTCAATGTGTGTCACACACAGTTCACGGCTGCGGGGATGTGGGATCAATCTAAGTGCTGTCAGTTCATCAGTCCATGAGCTGATAAAGACAATGTGACACATCTTCCACACACTGGAGTGGAACTCATCCATCAGACACATGAAATAATGTCCTTTGCAACACTTGAATGGAAATGGAGACCATTATCCTAAGTGAAATATCCTAGGAATGGAAAACAAATGCCCCATGTTCTCACCAGTGAGTGGAAGATCCAGTGGGTGTGGTGCACACAGAGATGTAAAGGGCACTGCAACCTGTAAGGGTGGGGGGCTCCTGGAATTGGCTAAAATCTGATCCCTTGGCCATTATGAGACTCAAAGGACAGCACACAGAGACATAAAGGGCACTGCAACGTGTAAGGGGGGCTCCTGGAATTGGCTAAAATCTAAGGTGACCAGATTTTAACATTGGTAAAGCGGGACACCATGGGGGGGCAGGGCCTGGGGGCAGGGCCTGACAACAATGCAAACTTTGATAAGCAGGTCTCAATAATCAGTTCTCAACTATTATTTTTTATTATTGAAGTTTAACATAAAATTAACAAAAATAATATAAAATGCATATCCTGGCAAAATAGCCACATGGCAGCCGAAAACCGTATATTTCCTTCCTGTTCTCCCGTGTTCCCTAGCTTGTCGTGCATTCTTTTGAAAAATCAGGGCTTTTTTAAATTGCCACAAGAGGCAGGACAAACTGTTAAAAATCGGGACTATCCCGCCAAAAGCAGGAGGTCTGGTCACCTTACTAAAATCAGATCCCTTGGCCCTTATGAGACTCACAGGACAGTGCACAGAAACATAAAGGGCACTGCAATCTGTCAGGGGGCTCCTGGAATTGGCTAAAATCAGATCCCTTAGCCCGTATGAGACTCACAGTCTTGATGACAATTGCATGACATCATCCATTTTTAGAGCTTTTGTGCATAAATTTCCTTGATCTATTATACAACGATACTTCATCGAATGTTGAGTTTGGGGTGGCAATTGCATTGTCTTCTATTACTCTTAAAGTCTCCCTCTCCTACCTGTTGTCTCTAGGGCACCATCAGTAACTGTACCAGATAAGTTGACAATGGACACAGAAAATTGCTTTAGCATAGTTTTTACTGCTTTGTATAAATCTCTGGGTGTAGCTGTGTCTCTTAATGGCACTAAAGAAGCCATTTCTTTAGTGACTTTATATTCATCACCAACACCTCTAATAAAATGGCACACTGAATGGTGTTACTGGCATCAGTGCTGTCATCCATCGCCAAAGCACAACATTTAAAATTAGCAGCTTACTCTCCAGACTTCTTTGGATAATTTTTCAATTTCTTCAATTCACCTGGCTATTGAAGAAAGTCAGGTCAGACAAACTGATTCTAGAACTATCCCCCATTTTTAAAGGCAAATTATATTTGCTATGTTTTCCATCCATGCTTAATAAATTCACCATTTAGTAAATGGATTTGATTATTTTATGCTATTAAATACGGTATTTCACACTTAGCTTTTACAATAGAATCTGTCTGAATTGTCAGTTCTGTTACGTTGTCCTTACGATGCAACCTTCACATGCATCACACTCAGCAGCATATTCTGCACACAATGCCTTTCAAATCACAGTCTCTGAAACTTGCCCAAATTCCCTACAAATTTAGCAAAGTGCCTTACTATTTGCCTCTGCAGAAAAGTAGTTATTTGTCCACTTTTCCTTGTACAATCTTCCTTCTCCTGTAGTTTATCTTTTGGGGGTTCTGCTTCCTTTTCACTCATTGTAGAAATCATGCTGGGCTGAAAAAAGGTAAAATAGATACGGGACTATATTTACTTTTATCATTAAAATTAATTGACAGGAAAATAGAAAGCAAGGTTTGGGCCCTACCACATCTCTGTTATCAGAGCAGGGCCAGGTGGAGGTGGACTGTAAGGCCTGGAGGGCCACACGTGAAGCCACAGAGGTGTGGAAGTGCCCTTAATAGTCAGTGAGAATGCTTTACTGTGGCTCTGCACCCATAGCACAGTGGTTATGGTGCCAGCCACATACACTGAGGGTGGCAGGTTCGAACCCGGCCCAGTCCAACTAAACAACTACAACAAAAAAGGCTGTGCACTGTGGCAGGGACCTGTGGTCCCAGCTACTTGGGAGGCTAAGGCAAGAGAATTGCTTAAGCCCAAGAGTTTGAGGTTGCTGTGAGCTGTGACACTATGGCACTCTACTGAGAGCGACATAATGAGACTCTGCCCCCCCCCCAAAAAGAATGCTGTAGTGTATGTAGAAACAATACGTTTAGAAAGTAGATGAAAACTATCACATTTCATTTTACAACTCAGTTCCTTGGATGGCTGGGGCATGCTGCTCAGTGTCTGGGAAGCAATGTTCTTTCAAAAATTAACAGGACCTAGTAACACTGCATGTAATATTTTTCCTTTCTGAGAGAAAGAAAATCAGTTAAGACGTTTGCTGATGAGCATATTGCTGTATTATTACTAATAGATAATAGAATTGTTATTAATGATATTCATTATATTCAGAAGGCTAAAACACCATTGATGCAAGTCTGAGTTACTAGACATTTTATATTAGTAAATGTCTAATGTCTTCATATATTTTACATGCCATTCTTTTCCATATTCTCTTCTATTTTGTACTTATCATTTTTTCTATTGGGGCATAGATTTTTAAAGAAAATATAGAAGGAATAATTAAAAGACAGCGGAAAAGATTTTTAGACAAAGTTAGATACTAGTCAGCATAAAAACAAGCAAAAATGAGGGCTGTGACGAGTGTCTTATTATAATGATGATTACATAGTAATGGACGTAGATGAAAGGCAGTAAAAGAGATACTGAATTAATCCCTTCAAAATTACATTATGAATGTGCTGTTATCTTCTATCTTCTTTATTTTTCTCATTTTTTCCCTGAAGATACAATTACAGTTTTTGGTGTGTATGTTAAAATGGAGACTGGGCTAGGGGTAATGTATGTATCAACTTGGTTGTCAGTTGGAAGTAAGAAACAGACAGAAATTATTACCAATTTCATGGCTGAAATACTGAATCAATAAAAAATCTCTAATAAATTTCTCAATTTCCACTTACTTGAACTTTTTGGATTGAAATCCATCTTTGTGTATTTTTAGACATATTCCCTAATAATAATGTTGCGAATGGATTGATAGTTTTTGAAAGGAAAGGACAAAGGGAGGGGAGAGATGACCTCTGGAATCAGAGGCAGGGGCCACTCAGAGACGCCCTGTGACCCACCTGAGCTTGGGAACCATTGTCTGAAACTTCAGCTCCCTTATTTCGAATATAAACAAATTCATGTGAATCTCCTAAAGCTTCTTTTCACTTTATAAACTCAGCGCCTAGATTGCTTTCTTGTAACCGTAAAACAAGCTGAACGCTGTTACATTTCAGATAGTAAAGGATTTCTATGGAAGCTTTCTTTTCCTAAAAGCTACATTTTTCTGTCTCATGCATATAGCAATTGTCTCAAAACAAGCGCAAAATTATCTGTACAACTATATCTGGTGTTTTAGCTCCTTTTGAAGAAAGAACTTTCCATATCATAGGTTTCATGTGAGAGTATTTTTGCCTAACTGTAGGCTAACGTAAGTGTTCTGAGCACATCGAAGGTGCCCTGAGCTGAGCAGTGATGTTTGGTAGATTCGGAATACTAAATGCATTTGTGACAGTGATATTCTCCTGTTATGATAGATCCATCAGGACAAACCCTGTTGTATGTCAGTATCTTTATAGTAATGGTTTCATATTTCATTAGAACAAAAGTATGCACACTGGTTAATATATACCTCATCCTAATTCTATATGAAATCAGCACATTGTACCCCATAAATGCATTAATGTATACGTGATCTATGTGTTTATGATTTAATAAAAAAAAGAACAAAAGTATTGTTCTAAAAATTAAATTAATTAAAAAAAGTATTGTTCTCACGTATTTTCCCAAATATTAACATTTGTCTGGCTTACCATAGTCTCTGTCTGGCTTAAGTTTATTTACCCCTACCCCAGTTTATTCTTAAAGGTACTCATTTTGATAGTTGACTTTTGTACCATGATTATACCTTTGGTATTTGGGAGCATGTTCCAAAAACTGATGTTTAAATTCATATAAATATTTTTCTTTGGTCAGAGTCATGTTTTAGAATAGTTTTTCGTTAATAAATTCCCAGATTAAATTATATTGAAACAGAATTAGTTTTCATACATGTTTTATAGTAATTTCTGGTACGAATATCTGTAGAAAGTCATGTGCTAGCAAATAAAAATAAAATATTCAAAATGTAAATTTCATTATGATGGGGTTTTAGATACGATGTTTTCTTCCATGTGGAATATTTTTCCTAAGCGAGTTAAACTTAGCTTAGTACTAAATCCTTCAAGCCACAAACTTATAATAGCAACCAAACAACAGAAGTGATGGTATTACCTTTCAATATAGAAAACTGGTAAATAATTTAACCCTTTAAAACAAGATAATGTCATGGAAAGATTCAAAATATATTTACAGTGTAAACCATTCTAAGCTAAGATGACCACCCCCAACCCAAATCTTATACTCATTTCTCCCCAAAAGTATTTGAATTTGCAGTTTGAAATGTTTTTGTTAAAGATCATAAGTTGATCAGACATCCCTTTTATATTGTTTCTTTCTTTTTTTTTTATTAAGTCATTTATACCTAGATCATAAATACATTTATGCCATTATGGGATTCAATGTGTTGATTATTTGTACAAATTGGCTAATATTTCATATATTTTTGGTTTATAACCAAGTTCCGGGTACTTTTACATTTGAATAAAGAGTGGCTGAACGCAAAGGCTGCGAATTATTCCGCCAGGCGGTGGGTATCTCCTGCTACGAATGTCATTCAGTCCAGACGACGGTATTGCGGAGGTTGAGAAACCTTGGTCTGCTCAAAAGCAACACTTTATTCAGATGTTGGCTCGCATTTTCTTATTTTAATTACTTCCGTCCCCCTGCCCCCAATTGGTCTCACTGTTTTCTAACTTAAATGGTTTTTTGTACTTCTTATTTTATATGGATACATGACTTCTGTAAGAAAATCTTAATAGCATTTTAATATTACCAATTAACATTTTATTACTTGTATCTTGTTTGCACCTTATAACCTAAAATTTGAAAGTCTTGTATACCCCTACACCAGTCAGCACTGAATAGATACGGCAGCGATGCTGTCGCCCTGTCCCCACGCTCTCTACACTCGCATTTTACAAGCAAGAGAGCTGACAACGCATATAAATTCTCTATCTAAGGGGACTTTTAAATTTTCTTGCTATAGAAACACACTTCGTTTTGATCAAAACAAGGCAAAAATGTTAGAAAGATGTTGCCCCTGGAGCTAACTAGCGGGAGGGAAGGATGAACAGCGAGGCTGCCCGCGCCGGGACAGCGGGACTTGGCGGGCAGCGTCGTCGCCCCCCGCAGCTGCCAGTTGTCCTATATGGACATTGACTTCTTGCTCTTCCTGTCACTCCCCTCTGGAATAACTTTCCAGGGTAGCCCATACTAAGACATTACTTTTTGAAGACTTCCAGAAGAGTGAATGAGTAACACGTCTGAAATAAAATAGCACATTATGAAGCGACACAGGGAACCTGGGTGTGCACAGTGGCGTTTGAAAGTCACACTGGGGATAGGAAACAAAGGTCTCAAAGAAGCAGAAAGGACAATGAAAAAGAAAAAAACAGTGACAACCTTCTGTGATGGGTGTTTGGTTTCCTCTCAATCTTTTCCACAGATCTGCAAAAGATGAATTTGAGGTAGGACTGGAGTGGATTAAAAAACAGAACCAGATTGTCTGAGGGTGAGGAAGACGCTGCTAAACACCTGCCGAGGGTGAGGAGTGGACGCAGGATCGGGTTCACGTCTCCTGATCCAAATCTCGCGTGAATTCCAGACTCGGCGGTTCCCTTGCCCCGGGGTGTGTATTGGCAGCAAAGCCCCTGCAATGGTTCACCAGCCGCTGCGCTCGGAGCTCGCCTCTCGTCCAGCCAGCAACACGCATTGTCATTTTCCTGGGGCATCTTTATTGTCGCACTCTGCGAGAGTGGGAAGATAGACTGCGCATCCTAATGTCCCTCCTAAAAGTCTGTGATGACAGAGATTTATTTTGCATTTGGTGACTTAAACTGTGACTATAACTCAAACTCCTGCTCTTGAGGACGGATAGCGTCCTATAGCGTAGGAGAAAAGGAAGAGCTATGTGCGCTGGAAATAGACGCCTTACCCGCTCAGCAGTGGATGCCCTACAAGATACTAAGTATTCAAATAATAACGCAGTCACTTAACCACCCTTTGAACAAAACTTACTAGTGATGTGCAATCTTTATTATTAGAGTAGAAATATTAATTATTGACAATAATGATACAAGACAAAATGATTTACACATTAAGAACCCATGTGGAGTGAACTCTGACCTGGCTGTTAGGCTTTTCAGGCTACTAGAGATGGTTCAAGGAAAAAGCACGAACTTTGGAGCATAGGTAGAGAATTGGCCGGAGGTTAAGATGTACCAGGGAAATTGTGCAGGATAGAGTTGCACTGCAGTAGACACTCCTGAATGAATTACATAAACTGTTGTGTAAGAGGAAGAAAAATGGCTTCGCGATTTTGTTCCTCTTACTTGAGAAATGAGCCCAAATTTTCACATTGTGCACTTTCACAGATAAAAATTTGGGAAAGAGAAAAAATACACTTCTACTGAGAACTATGACTTTCAAAGTATAATCCTGGACCTTAATATACACTAACCCATTTAATTTACCTAATCCTTTAAACTGGATTTCATTATCTGTATTTTGAATATAAAGAAAACTCCTTTTAATAAATTCACTTCTGGGTAACTCTTCTCAGCCATAGCAGAAACAGCATTCTAAATCAGATTCATGTAATGTGAACTAAGCACTTTCAGAAATTAAAAAACCATACAATGAAGAATGGTCTTGATTTTACAAGAACACTTATTCCAATAACTAGTCAGTAAAAACTTTTATGAACAAAATATGAGAAAATTAGAAAGATATACATAGTATTCAAAAATATTTTGATATAATATTATCATATAATAATAATATTTTGGTATATAATCTAGACTGTTTTACTTTATAAAATTATTATTATTATTTTTGTTGTTGCATTTTGGCTGGGGCTGGGCTCAAACCTGCCACTCCTATATGGGTATATGGGGCCAGTGCCCTACTCACTGAGGCACAGGTGCTAAACCCTTAATTTTTTAAATTAACCAAATTATTACATTGGTAGCTTTTTGTTACTTGTAAAGGAATTATTACGTTAGAAACTACCTCACCACAGACTACAGTTTATATAATTCTTAAGCCTTTTTCCTGCATATTTGTTGCATGGATCGTTTAAAGAAACGGAACAAAATCACAGAGAAGAAAGGCTGTAACAAGAACACGTAGGGGTGGCGCCTGTGGCTCAAAAGAGTAGGGCGCTGGCTCCATATGCCAGAGGTGGCAGGTTCAAACCCAGCCCCGGCCAAAAACTGCAAAAAAAAAAAAAAGAAGAAAGGCTGTAACAAGACCACGTTATGAAAGCAAATCCAATCACATATAAGAGTGTTAAAGAGGAAAGCTGGTGGGATGCAGTTTTGCTATTTAAAGCCTGATTATTTTGCTCAATAAATTATATTAACAGGTATTTGAAATACTATTTGTGAGACCCAGAGGCCTTTGCCGCTGCTTCACCTCATTCTGTTTAAGGACTGTCCATCTCAGTAACGTCCATCAGCTCTGTTACTACTACAGGGGACACCATGAAATTAGAAACAGATAAAGGAAGGTGACAGCGAACTACCTACTAACATCTTTAAAGAATTGACAAATTAAAATACTTTATTTTAAAAATGAATAACAATAAGATAAATTAGCATTCCAAAACAATTGTTTGTGATTAAAACTACAAAATATACCTAAAAGCATTGTAACCAAAGAATCATAAACAATGAATTAAACCAAGCAATACCATTTATTATTAAGCTTATAATAAGCATATGTTTGAAATACAGCATTTAGCCACAATCCATATAATTCTATATGAGATTATATTTTTATGGTTCACAAATTCATTATGTTCAAAGAAAAATATTTACAATTTCTCATTAATTTTGCACAAGCGGATCTTTCTCTCTGTATTTTGGAAACTGAGTACAAAAAGCCATATTAAGCAGGCCCAATAAAATTTCCACTTGATGATGGTCTAAACTGTATTTTTTTCTCAATGCCTATATGAAATGATTCTAAATATATACTGTTCCTATCTTAACAGCATTTCAAGGCTAACACATGTGCACTGACACTGGAGTCAAGTGAATTTTTTTCCCAAGAATTTTCTTGTGATTTTCTTATTAGTTTCCAAGGATGTTGCAAACCTGCTTTGATGTTTTATTGTATCTCCCTGTCAATTGGTTGAGTGGAAACCACTGCACACAAGCCTGGCTCTCTGCTACACATGGACAGTTTAACCCTTGCCTTTTCTGTTGGCCATCAAGTACGTGTTTCACCATAATATTTTAAAAACAGTAATTAATAGTGTTTTTCTGGTTTATAGTATTCTCAAAATAAAATTGGCACCATTTAAAATGATTATTCAATTCAAGTGAATGATACATAGCAGCATTTATCCATCAGCCTAATAAATCAAAAGGCAAATATCTATATCTTGGGCTAACATGATACACTGTGAACAGGCTGTCTTACTCTGAGTCATTTAGACTGGAAGGTACTTCAGCACTTTGCACGATTATTGGCGTGAGTCACTTTTTTGAATTTCTCTTAGTTCTACAGAAATGTTCTAATGTGGAAGGGCAAGTAGAGGGACTTAGCCAATGTTAGACACCATGTTTATTTCCAGAAAACATAAAGACTAACTCCTCTTCTGCGAGGAGTCTTCATGATTCTTCTGTTTGATTTAATAGTTGTTTTCAGTTTTCTATTTAAGAAAAAAAACTATTATTGACACTTTTTTTCTTTTTTAAATTACATCATCACTGTGTACATTAATGTAGTCATGGGGTACCATGTGGTGGTTTTATATACAATTTGAAATATTTTCATCAAACTGGTTAACATAACCTTCATGGCATTTTCTTAGTTATTGTGTTAAGACATTTATATTCTACATTTAGTAAGTTTCACATATACATGAATGGATCAGTAAATGGTGGTTTACATACACCATGGAATATTATGCATCTTAAAAGAAAGATGGAGACTTTACCTCTTTCATGTTTACATGGATGGAGCTGGAACATATTCTTCTTAGCATATTATTGACATATTTTCAGTTATCAAGTATGAAATAAGAAGAGTCATTCCCCCTGGAAAAATTTCAAATTAATGACCTTCCTACAAGAAATCGGAGGTCACAAGGCAACCAACTCGTGTAAATCTGGAGAGAAGAAACCTCAGAGAGAAACTAGACCCAAATATTGGATTTCTTGAGGCAAGTGATGCCATACAAGCTGGTGGAACATCAGGGAGTAGGTAGATTTTTCTTCTGAAATTATCCCAAACATGGACCAAGGACATGAAGCCATAGAGAACAAAACACAGCACAGTAGACAACAGAAGACAGCGGTCCTGAGATGTGGGCAGTGAGTGAAAAGACCGCAGGACCTGCCAGGGTACAGACTCAACTACAGTGCAAAGCTGATGTGCCCAGCTGCATTCTAGCTAACCTCTGAGTTGAGGGAATAGAGCTCAGAATCCAGGAAAACAAGGGAGAGAGGATGTCAGAGACTATGGAGCTGTCCAGAGATGGTCTCTCAGAGTCTTCAGAGGGTCCCACTTCTATATTTAGTAAGCACTAAATACATGCATGTGAGGGCACCACTGAAGGCCCAAGAAGAACCATCTGGAAGATTAGAGGTGACAATGCCACTTACTCACACAGGCTTTGAAAGTGTGCCTCTCCCACCAGCCAGGTTTTCGATGGATGATTTTCTAGTGGTAAAATATTTACAGGCACATTCCAAAGTAATGGGGAATAATCAGTCACAGGCTGGTGCCACATGACAAATCTTAAGCACTCCCTGAATGGTACAGCTATTTTCAATTACATTTACCTCTTCCTAGAGCCAAGCCTAAGTCTACATATAAGAATGCAACATCTCCAATACCCAAAGATAAAATCAAGAAGGAGGAAAATGTGACCCCTCTGGGAAGCTTCACACTAGAGTTTGTCCCACAAATTCTAGAAGACTTAGTATTTCCCAGCACCAAGCTACGTATCCTTAACTCAGTAAGGCTGCTACACTAAGCCAGCATTGTATCCCCAAGGTAAGTCACAGCATCACAAGGACCACGTCATTTATCTCTGTACTGCCAGGTGTCACTCACCTGCACTGTTGTCTAATATTTGAAAACTGAACTTTTGAATATTTTCCCTAATTTTCTCATTGTTTAGAAACTTAGGACTAATCTTCTCCCTGTTATTTTATCATAGCAACTAGTTGTTGCATAATTTGACTGTCAATACAATACCCAAGAAAGCCAATAAAAATGTAGAAAAATCCTAAATTTGAATAAAAAAGTAAAAACAAATTCATTTTTAAAATTGAATAGAAGTTCACTGTAAAATAGAAGAAAATGAATCAAAGTAAGTTTTAAATGAAAAATGTGGCTGTGTATCTTTAAAAGACAAAAGAATCTGTAAGTAAATATTGAACTGTATGTAGGAAAATTTGTTTATAGGTTTTTTACTTTTTCTAAAGTATATTGAGAATAATGGGAGTGGGTCTTTTACAGTCAGAGAAGAAAGTTACACGTAACGCAAAGTGGAAGAATAGAATGAACCCTGGAGGATTGAACTGGATTTGGAGACAGTGTGAATGTTTGGTTTATAAACAAGATAGGTAAGTTCTTAAGTGAGTGAGTGAGGGGTGGTCAGAAAGTCATGAAGAAACAGGTCTCTGTACATATGTGCATGTGTATGCGTGTACATGATATATACATGTGCTTTTCCTCAGCTATGCCCAGTGAAGACTGTGTAGAAACACTGAAGCCTTATGAGCCACAGATACAACTAAGGGTGGTATCTGATTCTAGGTGGCATTCTCCACAAGGAAACAGCTTCTTTGAAAATGGCTGTTTTCCAGGAATGGCAGGGAAAATTAAGATGAGGTTGTTATAGCTTGTGCCCAAACTATGGAAATGTGGACTGTAATGTATTATACTAAGCAGGGGAATGCTCAGATAATGATGTGGAGGACAAGGAGACAGCTTGAAAGAGCTCTGACTAACCAAATCTATGATAATTTTAGCATTAAAATAAATGATGATACTGCCTTACAATCGATTAAATGTGATAGAAGTACACGATTTCATAATATGAATTAACTAACAGGAGGGAAGAAAAAGTTATTTCTTATAATAGAATGACAACTAATAAAGATGGAAAAGAACATGAGATTCAAAAACAAATCTGCCGTACTAATAAGGCTTAGTTCAGGAAGTCTTAAGTGGATAATCAAGAAAATGGTTGGGTGTTTTATGAAATCTGTCTATTTACATAGCACCAAAATATCTCCTCACTGATACAAATGAGAATCATACCAAAGTATAGTGGAGAAACCTGGCAACACAGCCTTAAATAAGTGGTCAAAATTAGCATTACTAAAAATGGGATAATGGAAAATTCTGTGGCTCCCAATGATTCTCTAAGAGAAATCCAACATGACTTTTGTGATATTCTCACCCCATGTACTAACTGAATCAAATAATGAGGAAAAATCAGAGTATCCCTAACTAAGAGGCCATCTTCAAAATCACTGCCTTGTTTTCTTAACAAACAATTAATTGGTCATTGTTTCCAAAATGGATAATTGCACTATATCTATTCCTACAATGTCCTTTCTATAGAAAATGTGCACAGAGATATTTAAGATAAAGAGGCATTGAGTCTGCCACTTTTTCTTAAATGGGTCATAACCTAATATATACACTTACACAAGTATATGTGTACACACTCAGGAGACAATCAAGAAAATGCAATAAAATGTTAGCATTCAGGTAAGCTGGGGAAAGAGGGAATGGGAGTTCTCGGCACCATTTTAACTGATCCATAATTTTGAAATATTTTTTAAAATATTAAATCCCAAATATACATATATGTATATACATATGCATAATTAAAAGTAAAAATGAGTGAACAGAATTAAAGACATTTTCAAGTATTTCTTTCCTTTAATAATGCTTATACTTGGACGACTCTCATAGCTCAGTGGGTAGGATGCTGGCCACATACACTGAGACTGGCAGGTTCAAGCCCAGCCTGGGCCAGCTATAAAAACAATGACAACTGCAACAAAAAATAACTGGGCCTTGTGCTGGGTACCTGTGGGAGGGTGAGGCAAGAAACTCACTTAAGCCCAAGAGTTTGAGGTTGCTGTGAGCTGTGATGCCACAGCACTCTACCCAGGACAACAGCTTAAGACCATCTCAAAAAAAAAATAATAATAATGCTTATAGTAACAAATTTTATAATTACTACATAAAATCTTACAATTGTTTGTGACCCAAAGAAATTATGGGGAAAATCAGTCATCACACAAATAAGAAGGAGATATAATAAAAATAAAAGAATGTTGTTGAAGATATATTTTTATAACATGGAAATTGAGATGAAAAATCTCATGTAAGTTTTGAAACCTGTTCTATTTATGAACATTCAGGAGATATAATTTCCTTAAGGAAACATACCCTGAAATTCAAACTAAGATATTCTAGAACTTATGGGTTTATCATTTTCCTAATATTTGTGCTTTTAGGTTAAATAGAAATAATAGTGCTGGGAGTAAATATTAATCCACGGAAACATACTGATCACGCATGTCTCCTCTTCCTTCAATCAGAGCTCGCACTGCCCTCCTTCTCACTATGCATCTTCCAGTCCAACAACCTTCTCATGTTCTGTGGCTGTGTCAAGCCTGCTACTGGTCAGAGCCTTTGAACTTGCTCTTCCATTTTTATAATTATTTCTTTGTGGACATTGACAAGGGTTTCTTGTTTCACATTTCATCCCTGTCTGCCCAAATGCCACGTTCCTAGTGAAGTATCTCTAAGAACGCCTCTCTCTGTGAATCAGCTTTATTTCATTTGCAGCACATGGAGTACGTTGTGTTTACCTGTTATTCCTTCAAGGACATCTACTATGCAGGAGAATTGGAAGCAAAACCCCCCAACTAAACAAACAAACAAAACAAGCATGTTTAAAATTATGTAAGGCCTGGTGTGGTGGCTCATTCCTGTAATCCCAGCACTCTGGGAGGCTGAGGTGGGGCGGGGGGTTGCTTAAGCTCAGGATATTGAGGCCAGCCAGAGCAAGAGCAAGACCCCAGTTCTAATAAAATAGAAAAATTAGCCAGTCATTGTGGTGGGCACTTGCAGTCCCAGCTACTTGGGGGGCTGAAGTAGGAGAACCACTTGAGCACAGGAATTTGAAGTTGCTATGAAGTAAGGTGATGCCATGGCACTGTACCCAGGGTAAGTGAAAGAGACTCTCTCTCTCTCTCTCTATATATATATATACATATATATATAATTCCAAATTCCAATAACTTAGCTACTGACTGTATGTGTGTGAGATCGTGGTGAGGGGGGTGTAATTTATATATATATATAAAATCCTCAATCCCAATAACTTAGCTACTGACTGTATATGTGTGAGACCTTGGTGAGGGGGGTGTAATTATATATATATATATATAAAATTCCAAATCCAATAACTTAGCTACTGACTTCACCAAGATACTGTATTTTTATTAGTTCTCTGATCACTTTGCCAATAATCATTCAGGCATCACTTTGTGTTTTGTTATTTCCCAGGGTGTCAGTAATGAAGTGTAATGAAGCTGATACTATTTAATTTGGTTTTTATCTGGTTTTATGTCTGTGTCTGGTATTCATGAAGATGGTTTGAAGAATAAGACCTTGGCAAATGCTTACGGTTTTTGGCAAGAAGGCAATGAGTAATGGGGGGAAGAAAAGATCAGTGTGGGGACTGACCAGAAGCAGCGCTTAGGACTCCGTTACAGAGTTAGGGGAAGGGGCCTCCTGCTGCGTTACTTCAGGTGATGCCTGAGAACTGGCCTCTCTGCGTCTTCCAAGGCCCTGTGGCACCCTGCCTCCTCAGGGTTTCTTATATCTAAATAATATGAAAAACACAATTAAATTCAGGTAGGAGGAAGGGGGGGAGACAACAGGAGGGAGGAGAGATTGGTGAGCTTCCACCTGCTGGGCACAATGTAGGGGTACACAGCACCCCCTGGGGCAAGGGCTCAACTACAGCTGGGACTTTACCTAACAAACGCGAACAATGCAACCTAATCATGTGTGCCCTCATATTAATCTGAAATAAAGTAATAAAAATTAGGATTGTAATTGGATTATATTGATAAAAGCTCTGAAATATATATATATATATGCACTAATATTCACTTTGGAAAAACAATTTCAAAATGTAATAGTGCCAAGCGAGAAACAGCAAACACCCCCCACCCAGCCCCGCACACATACATAATTGATTTGGGAAGGGATTTCAGTTATTTTTTAAAACTCTGTAAACATTATGAAGATAAAATTTGAAAAATTTAAAATATTTGTGACACGTAGTTTAGGCAGCTGTACAGTATATTATTAGGAGCTAAAATTTAGATAAACTGAGTATTTTCTAAAGTCGATATTGCTCCTGGCTTCATTGGCAGCTTGAGCTACTGCCTTGCAGGCTTCTGCCAGATTTCAAATTGATCTTAGAATGTCTCATTTGGACACTCTGAAATACTCTGAAATATATTTTAATCAAATGAGAGATCAGAATAAAATAAAATTTAGAATAATTTGGCCCTCTTGCTTCCTATCACCTCAGATTCTGTTCACCTGCTCTGCACTACTGCCAGTGGAAAATCCATTCTGTTCAGCTCTAATTTGCTGATTGAATTGGAATCTGCTTTGTTCTGCTTCTATTGAATTAAAAAAAAGGGAGAAATAATGGACTGTATTCACAAGCTTGAGGCTTGGCTTAAAATAGGGCCTCCTCAGTGGGAGCCCTGCCCATGGCTCCTTTGTCTCAGGCCTGCCTTCCTGCAGACTGAGTTCACAATGAATTTCTGCCTGTCCAGCCTGCCTGGCTCTCTTGCGTCATGAATAACCATGTGGTTCCCTCTGTCTTTGCCTTGTTGAAAATCCTGGACTGCTTTCAGTTTTGCTAACCAGAGAGTAAAATCACATCATATTCAGAGTACAGGGTAGGAGGAAATTTGATAGCTTTAGTGAATAAATAATGAAGTTTTATTTTACATGATTCATGCATGATTTGGAAAAAACCATCTTAAGTATCTAATTTGAATAATCTATTTTTATATATTCAAAAATATGTTTTATCATTTATTTCTGTATTTAAATGTATGAGATACGTGAAAATTAGCCTAATCATGTTATGAGTTTCAAGATGGGAATGCAAAATGTAATATTTATAAACCCATTAACTCGTGTTGGGATAATTTTACCCAACTTAAAGTATAATACTGCAACTTCTTTTGGCTGCCCTATTCAGGAATAACATGGCGGCAGTTGTTTCATGGCTGTGGGAAAGGGGCGTCTTTTAGATCTTCTGGTACTATTGGCCCCTTCCCTTTTCTTTAGTAGTTGAGGTCAGAACTTGTAGGTGTCTTGTTCAGACATTCTTCATTTGTGAGGCAGTCAACCAATACTTGAGACCTACACAAGAAAATAAACTTTTTCTCTAATTTCCTTTATCTCTTTAGTTACACTTGTCTCCATCCTTTTGTGGACATTGTAAGTACCACTATACTTTCTATTCTCTAATTCTACATGAAAGAAGCAAAATGGCACTGGGCTTTTAGGTTTTTTCCAAGATCTTTATATCGTAAAGCTAAAAGAAAGAATATTGTTATTGGTTTAAAGGCACCAACATATTTTAGTCTGAGGATGGTGCTACCTGAATGTTTATGAAAATAGAGCAGTCAGGATTTCCATTTTCCCTTTGAGTGGTTTTCTGATTTCCTAAGAAATCTTACAGAATAACACGTATCCACCCAGCCTGTTGCAACTTAAGAGGTTTTGTAAAGTTTAGGCAGCTGAGTGGCCACAACAGGGTGCTGAAGAATGTGGCTTCACAGCTTTGCTCAAAGGCTCATGTTCATGCCCTTTGCTTACGTCTCTTTTGAGAACCTTATCTCTATACAAGTCTTAAAGGCTCATTTCTGGCATCTTCCAAATAATCTCAGAATTAGTCAATTAAGCAAAACTTGATAAATCAGTTTGAAAATTAATAAAACTTTCCTTGGAGATTCCCTTTTTAAAATAATTCTTCCCCTCCACCCCCGCAGTTTTTGGCCAGGGGTTGGGTTTGAACTTGCCACCTCTGGCATATTGGCCAGTGCCCTACTCCTTTGGCCCACAGGGTCTGCCCCTTCTCTCTCTCTCTCTCTTTTTTTTTTTTTTTGGTGCAGTTTTTGGCCAGGGCTGGGTTTGAACCCACCACCTCTGGCATATGGGGCCAGTGCCCTACTCCTTTGAGCCACAGGGTCCGCCCCCCCTTTCTAATATTCTTATGAGTATTTGTTATTTAAAGATGTGTCACCCACAATCCCTGGCAGAATTGGCTTTCTTGAAATATGAATTGTGTCACATTTATGTTTAGATAATCATCCCAAGCATGTTGCCTCTGCATTCTACCCCCCAAACTGCATAATGTACATTTTTCTTATCAGTACATGGAAAATTCTCCAACACAGACCATATGTCAGGATGCAAAACAAGTCTCATCAATGTTTAAAAAATTGAAAACATATTTTGTACCTTCTCACACCATAGTGGACTAAAACTATAAACTAATTCAAAGAGGAGTTCTGAGAACTATAGAGATACATAAAAGTTAAACAATGCTGCCACTGAGTCATCTGAGGGTCAGTGAGGAAATCAAGATGGATAATAAAAAATTGGGGTATTTGAAGGAGAATGATGGCACAAACTACCAAACATTTTGGCATTTAATGATGCAGTGCTAAGAAGGAGTTCATGATATAAAAAGCATAGATGTGACATCTCAAGAAACTGGAAAAGAAAGAACAAAACAAATCCAAAAATAGGAATAGAAGAGAAATAACAAAGATCACAGGAGAGGTAAATGAAGCTGAAACCAAAGGATTCACGAAATGTCATTCAGAAACGAAAAAGAGACATTACTATTGATACCCCAGAAATAGAAATGATAAACAAAGAAACCATGATTGCCTCTATGGACACAAGCAGGAAAATATAAAGGGAATGGATAAATTTGGGATAAGATACATCTCTCAAGCTTGAACCAGGAAGAAATGGTAATCCTGAGCAGACCAGGATACTGAGTAGTAAAATTGAACAGGGAATAAAAAATGTCCGAATGGCTACAAGAAGAAAAACAAGTACCAGACAGATTCACAAGCAAATTGTCCCAAACCTACAAGGAAGAGCTAGTAGCTATCCTACTAAAATTATTTCATGACACCAAGAAGCAGGGAATCCTCTAAACTAATTCTAAAATTCCAGTATCACATTGACACCTAAGCTATGAGAGCACAAAATATAAAAAGTAAAGTACAGACCAATATCCCTCATGAACATAAACAAAAAATTCTCAGCAAAATGTGTACTAGGAAATTGAACCCAACAGTACATCCAAAAGTCAGTTCACCACAATCAAGTGGGTTTCATCTCACAATGCATGTATAATGCAGGCTATGCCAATAAATAAATCTGATTCATCACATAAATAGAATGAAAAACAACAACAACAAAAAGACCATCTCAATAGATGTAGGAAAGGCATTCAAGAAAATTCAGCATCCATTCATGATAAAAACCCTCAGCAAACCAGGCATACAAGGAATATACAGCAAAGTAATAAAAATCATATTTGACAAACCCACAAACACCATAATACTAATTGGGGAAACATTGAAAGTGTACCTCCTAAGAACTAGAACAAGACAAAGATGCCCACTGTCACCACTTTTATTCAACATCAAGTCCCAGCCAGAGAAATCAGGCAAGAGAAAGAAATAATGGGCATCCAAATCAGAAAAGAGTATGTTAAACTATACCTCTTTGCCAAACATAAGGTCTTATATCATAGAAAACCCAAAAGATCCCCCAAACAGACCCTAAGAATTCAGTAAAGTTTCATGTTTCAAAATCAACATACACAAATCAGTGACGTGTTTAGACATGAATAACAGCTAAGCTGAAAATAAAACTTAGAACTCAATTCCATTTATAACAGTTGCAAAAACACAAATAGTGTAGGAATGTACTTAACCAAGGAGGAGAAACATCTCTACAAAGGAAATTACAAAACATTAATGAAAGAAAGTGCTGATGACACAAACAGATGGAAAAACATCCCATGCTTCTGGATTAGAAGAATCTGAATTGTTAAAATGTTTATTCTGCCCAAAATAATTCGCAAATTCAGTGAAATTCTTATCAAAATACCAATATCAATGTAATTTTTGACAGAATTAGGGGAAAAAATCCTACTTTTCATATAGAACCAAAAACAGCCCTAACAACTAAAATAATCCTAAGCAGAAAGAACAAATCTGAAAGCATGGTGTTACCTGGCTCCAAGTTATCCTGAGGCTGTAGTGACCAGAGAAGCAAGGTGCTATTATAAACACAGATACACAGGTCAATGGACACAGAGAACCCAAAAGTAAGACATACATCTATAACCAACTGATCTTCAATGAGACAGACAAAAATATACAATATATAATAAACGGTGTTGGAAACTGGATCCCCGTCCACACCATATATCAAAATTACCTGAAGATGCTTTAAACACTTAACTTGAAGATCTCACACCATAACAATTCTAGAAGAAAATTTTGTTACTCTATCTCTGGCTTTATCAGAATTTGTTAATGTCTAGAGAATTTCCCTAGAGCCCATATGATATTGCATATGCAGAAGTAACATTTTTATTAAATTATCCAGGACATTTAGAGTTCATTTACTGAACACATTTTCTGTACTTGTGTCATAGGTTTATAATTCTTTCAAAAGTTTTTAGCTTACATTTTTAGTAGGATTATTGGTTCAAACAAGTAATACCAACCTTGATGTTATAAATCCTGATTATATTGTTTATAAAGAGTGTTTATGGATGTTTTGAGAGGGTGGAGCAAGATGACAGACCAGAAGGATCATTCAACTGAGCTCTCCTGGAATGACTTGGGAAAAAGAGAGGACCCAGACATATGTGCTGGGGGGACCTTGCCCAAAGTCATAGCTCAGGGAACAGAGCAAGGTGGTGGTGAGCTACATATAGCATATGATCCAGAACCCTGGAAATTTGATGAATTAGGCAAATGATTAGGAGTGACTGGGATTTTTCTGGCTGCTCACACAGGTCAGGGATGGGAGGAAGCCTTTCAGGACTTTTCAGTTGTTGGAGGAAGTTTTGTGTTTAGTGGAAATTTTGGAAGAGGAGGTGGACTCAAATCGTACACAGCAACCAGATTTGAGTGCTGGTTGGAATGAATTTGCCATGGGTTTGGTGGCTGGCAAGGCAGCCATACTGAGAAGGTCTCTGCAGCCAGGGGGCTGCCATTGCGGGAAGGTCAGGAGTAGGTCTTAGCAGGGCCCTAAAGCATAGCCGTCTTAATTCTACCTGCCAGGATCAGAACTCCACTCTTGGGACAGGCTGAGGGACTTCTACACTGCATGAGAACTGGAAACCTGCCCCTGAAGGATTCTTATGAGCTTTAAGATCTCAACTTGGTAGGGGTCTGAAATAATTAGGCAATCACCGAAGGCATCTAATTTAGGAAAAGAACCACAGAGGCTGCTGGCTATGCTCTCTGTCTCCTAAGAAAGCACAGTACCACCTGGTGTACTGGAGACATATTGCAACATACTGTCATCAAGAGCAAGGACTTGTGTTTATTTGGCTTTGCTCAGGCGGAGGCCACTGCAAGTCCAAAGCTCTGAACCAAGGTACTTTGAAGCAAAGGAATCAGTGAGAAGGAAAAAGGAGGAAAAGGAGATGAACAAGAAGAGAGAACACATGAGGAGGAACCAACAAAAAAAAATTGGGCAACATGAAAAAGCAAAATAGAGGAAGTCTCCCAAGGGACCATGAGGAGCTACTGCAGAAGACTCCACCTATAAGGAGTTAATGGACTTGACAGAAAGGGGATTTAAAATATGGATGATAAAGACAATAAAGGAATTGACGAGAAAATGGAAAGACAGAACCAAAAATTGGATGAGAGATATGTAGAATGTAGAAAGGGTATGACAGAACTTAAGGAAATGAAAGAGACAATGAGGGAATGTAAAGATGCAGCAGAAAGTATCAAAAATAGACCATGGAGAAGAAAGAAACTCAGAGATAGAGGATAAAGTTATCAGGTTAACCCAGGTAGTTACAGAGGCAGAAAACAAGACAGAGAAAGCAAAACAGGTGCTTAGAGAAACTACGGGACTCCATGAAGTGTTCAAACATACAAATAATAGGGTTTCCTGAAGGGGAAGAAGATCGTCCCAAAGGAACAGAAGCCCTACTGGAGACGATCATGAAGGAAAACTGTCCAAGTTTTACTAAAAACCTCAAGACACTCCTTTCAGAGGGATATTGAACCCCAGGCCATCTCAACTCGAAGAGAGCCTCTCCAAGACACATTGTAATGAACCTGTCCAAAATCAAGATGAAAGATAAATTCTGCAAGCAGCCAGGACTAAGTGCCAACTGACCTATGGAGGCAGAGCCTAGGATGACGGCAGACTGTTCGGCTGAAGTCTTCCAAGCCAGAAGAACATGGTTATCCACCTTCAACATTCTTAAACAAAATAATTTTCCACCCAGAATTCTGTATCTTGCTAAACTAAGCTTCAATCAAATCTTGGATGGAGAAATCAAATCTTTTGTGGATCTACAAGCACTGAGGAAACTTGCTACAAGGCCAGCTCTGTAAGAAATACTTAGACCTATTCTCAACACTGACCTTCACTATAGACCAGCAAAGTAAATACCCAGAACTAAAAGCCAAAACTTAGCTTCCACAATGGCACAAAGGGTAAAACTGCACAATGGAGTTTCACGAAATAAGATGAATAGAACTCCATCACACTTACAAATTCTCTCAATAAATGTCAATAGACTGAATTCACCACTGGAGAGGCACAGACTGGCTGATTGGATTAAAAAGCCCAAGCCATCCATATGCTGCCTCCAGGAGACACACCTAGCCTTGAAGGACAAGCCAAGACTCAGGGTTTAGTGATGGAATACAGTAGTTCAAGCAAATGGAATTCAGAAGAAAGGAGGGGTTGCAATCTTATTTTCAGATACCAGCAGATTTAAAGCAACTAAAGTCAAGTAACACAAAGATGGACACTTTGTATTCGTCAAAGGAACAATACAACAGGACTTTTCAATTTTAAATATTTGTGCACCCAACTTAAATGCTCCCAGATTTATGAAACAGACCTTGATGGGTCTGAGTGACATGATATCCCATAACACTATTATAGTCAGGGATTTTAACACCCCTCTGACAGAACTAGACAGATCCTCCAAACAGAAACTAAACAAAACACAAAGGACTTAAATGTGACCCTAGAACAAATGGGATTAATAGATATATACAGAACACACCATCTCAAAGCTAATGAACATATTTTTCTTGTCAGCCCATGGTATGTGCTCCAAAATTGATCACATCCTAGGGTGCAAATCAAACCTCAGCAAAATTAAAAGAATAGAAATTATACCTTATATTTTGTTAGACCACAAGGCAGTAAAGGTGGAACTCAACTCCACCAAAAATGTTCGTCCAACACAAAGACTTGGAAATTAAACAAAGTTTTGCTGAATGATAGTTGGGCTGAGGAAGAGATAAAAGAGGAAATCATTAAATTTCTCAAATCTAACAACAACGAATAATGAAAAATTGGCAAATATTAAGAGAATTTAAAAGTTTGAATTTTTTAAGACTCTAAATTTTGATATTTACTCTAAACTATATGGCTTCTTATTCAAAGAAGTTATCTGATTTTTTAAAATATTACTGGAAAGTCTGTGGATGAAAACTAAAGAGAATCTCCAATTACAGAGCTTGAGATAAGAGGAATACTTATTATACTGGTGCAAATAGGTCATTCCCATGAAAGAAAACACAGGCTTTGCTATGTTTAGTCATGTGATATATTATTTGAAGAAAGAATTCAAAATAGCAATTTATAAAGGTGTAAAGGTAGAATAGATTTATTTTGATTATGCAAAAGTAGAAAAAAATAAATGAAAAGAAATAGAAATGAGGTTTTAAATTGAGTAAGTAATATTAAAGGGGCAATTAAAAAATCATTAGAAGGTATAGAGGAGAAGAAATATAACACTTAACTGGATATATTATCATTGAATAATATGGTGAGTTTTCACGACAAACAAAATTACTAAGAAATAGGTAATATCCTGGCGTAATTTCTCCCTCACCAGTGCTGAGTTCCTGCTACTCTCCCATTAACGTTCTTAAGTGCGGAACTTCACGGATTGCTTTCATGTAAAAGATTTTCAATGATTTGCTCAAGGGGAATTGCAAGGAATTGATGTTGAAGAGATAAAAACCATGATTATTCCCGAGTCTTTGAGTATATTCACTTCTGAAAGAAAGTGTAGCAGCATTCCAAAATAACTCCAAATATTTTAATGGAATATTGTTCTGTATAAATCACTCTATAAATCCCTCACTGAAGAGGGATTTATAAAAAACTTCATTCACAATCATTTCCTATCTTTACTCTCGATGTAGAACATAAGAGTGTTATGAGATATTGACACTTAAAAATAATCACACTCAAAATGTTCACACTTTGCTAGTAAATTGATACAAATTTACAGGCCCTCACGTCTAGAATATAATGGTTTGACATCTACAAATGTTTTGCCTTTTTCTGAAAAAAAAAATTCAGCTAATGGTTGTGCTTTTTCCAAGAATGAAACTTTAAAGATGTTATTTTTGCATTCCATACTGTTAGTCATTTTCAACAGAGCTACAGAAATTGTAGAGAAGTTGACTTTCCCTAAATGGTTACTATTCAAATATGTTTACATTGACACATATCTTCAGATTATTTTAGTGTCATAAGGATATATGCATAATTTTATAATCTTTTTTTCTATCATTACAGAGCAAATCTAAATCATTTTAGCTACAGTTCTTGATATTTCTATTAGATGATATATTTTACACCAGTGTTTGACAAAGGAATTGGTGTATCTTTTTACATAAGCCTTTACCTGCGTCTTATACATAATAGTCATCGTAGGTAAAGCCAGAATAAATACAGACACAAACATACACACACGCATAACGAAGATTAACTTTTCATATACAGGCGGTTGTTCTCATTTTTGTCAGGAGTCTGGATTGCTATCTCAGTCCAACCATTTCCTTTTTTTTTTAAATGAAAAACAATATTTAATTAAAGCTGAGAGAGTTAGGCAAGCAAAAAGTCAAATATTCTATGTCAATGAGGTTTGAGCCATTTAGGCTTAAGTGTAATAAGGAATCATTATGAAGGTTTAATAGAAATGAAAATACACATAGCAGAGTTTCGTGATGCATTTTCCTTGTTCCCTTGGCTTTGCAGATCAGAAGTCGGTTTGCCCACAGCAGATAAATGTTAACAGCCTCAAGAAAAGTTAGCACAGATCAGAAAAAGCAGAAGGTGGGCGAGGGGAGCAGGAGCATCTCAGCCTCACCAGTTTGAACCAGGACAACAGGGCCTTTCCATCTTATTTTTTGCATGCATTTTATACTTTTAATTAACAAGAAGAAATGGTGTATGTGTATGGTGCATGAATCATGATGTTGTGATGCACTGTGCAATGGCTTGATCAAGCTATTTCCCATAGGCATAACATTATACACTCAGTATTCTATGCTGAGAACACTTGAAGACTCCTCTCTTAGCAATTTTTACGTATACAATATATTGTTATTAACTACGGTCACTATGAGGTAGCTATGGCCTACAAGAGCTCTCTTGAGTTACACGTCTTTATGTGCCTGGCATACTTCATTTGAGACAGTCTCTTCCAGGTTCATCTGCTTGTAAATGTTGATGAATTATTGACCATCTTTTTATTGAATGGAAATGGAAAAATTACCTATGAAAGACTTACTCTTATTATTCATAATAAAACGATGATAGCACCTTTTACATAGGGTTAATTAACATAAAGGTTTATGCATTCCAGGACATTAGCCCACTGTAAGCTTTCAGAAATAGTGATACTACTTTTTTATTCTACTTCCAGTTTTTATCAAATATATTTGATTTGCACTTTTAGCTAGATTTTTTCTTAAATATTTTGCACATTTACTTAATTTCAAATTTTGTTGCTGTCTCATTTGCATCTCTTTCCCCAGAAATATTAATGAACCATCTTCCTAGTAGCTACAAATCACTGGATGTTTCTTTAATATTATTCCAGCCCTCCTGCTCCCAATCTATTCTGAAACAATATATTAGCCACACATTCTTCTGTCCCTTTTCTAGGCATTCTTCTCTTAAGCAGTTACTTTTGCCTCATTCCAAATATTTATTTGTGTTACTTTTCGGTAATAGGTGGCCTTATAAAACATCCCAGGTGATAACACGTGCTTTGATGTGGTTTTCTATTTTCTGCAGGATTAAATGATTTGTTATCATTTATACAAAATCATACCCTTTATTCCAAACTTTTTCATTGTCATTGATGACAAATAAATATATGTTTGTCATACCATTGCCTGTAAGCTTCATTAAATCCAAGTTCACATTCTTTACCCTGCTCTATTTTTCTTTAATTTTTTTTCACAGCATTACTTTCCTTTGCTCTTGTCCGTTCTGTAGTTCAGCCTCCCACCACCCACTCAACACTGTCGGGTTCAATGTGGGGATTACATTGGTTATTTTAGCCTCTTAGCTCAGATTAATATAGCACACAGTTTGAGAGCAGAAAAAGTTCTTTGAAACCATAGAACTAACTCTAACAGACTCTAAAGATGAGTAATCTGAGAAGCTCTTTCTTCTAAAGTATAATAATAGCAATAATACTAACTTAGAAAATCTCCCATTCTCAAAATAAATAAACACATTTCCTGGTAAGTTTGAGGAAATAACACTGAGATTTCAACAAGTGAAAGAATGCACAATACATCCTTTACACCCTCAAAATCAATTGCAATATCCTTGTGAGGAGAGGATAGGCCAAGAAAAACTTTGAGCTGTGAATGCTGCTGAACCCTGAAGAACTTAAGCTTTACTTGTGAGCAGATAGGAGGCCTGGGAAACAAAACCCAAGGTCCAGCCAGGAAGGGAACAGTTGCACATTAATTGAACAGCTGATCCAGATAAAAATGTGACTGCATAGAAAGGGAAGGTGAAAGTGATTGGCTTAACATTGTGACAAAATAGAAATTAGTGATTACTCATTTCTTGCAATTAGTAATCACAATTTGTTTTTCAGAGGTTTTCTTATTGCTATCATTGTGAATTTATATAACATGCACATTTCAAGTAAACTTCAAGATAAATAATTAACTTAGAGTATCTTCTGTTTATGATCTTGAAAAATTGGCAGAAACAAATGTATATTCTCTCTTAAGAAGTCTGAATCTATCTAGGCCTTAAAGAAGTTCCACGGATAAAGTTCAAGAGAAAATGAATAGTTCACGTGAAAGCTCTCCAAGCTTCTACAGAAACAATATACTCGGAAAAGGAATCAGCTGCTGGAGAAAAAAGGAAACCACATCAAAGAAATTTCTTCTGAAAGATCATGGAATTCTCAGCAGGAAAAAGAGGAGCCAGTACATGAAGGAATAGTATTTTTAATGTGTTCTTAAAAAGAATAACTGTCAACGTAGAAATCTATACTTAACGAAATTACTTTCAAGATCAAAGGATAAAGACATTATTGGAAATATGAACCACTGCAGTATGAGACAATTCAGTGTCTGTTGTGCTAAGAGCTTTACTTACTAAAGATATTCAGCTATAATTTGCAAAATAAAATATTAATTAAATAAAATACTTTGGGTTTCTTATTTTTATGCAACCATAAAAAATAAATCTGTGATGAGGAAAAGTACCCAGTTCTGAAAGTTTTATTAATAGATAACGATGACTGAGAATTAAACAGACTGAGAAATCAGTTGATTATTATTTTAATACCTGACAGATTGGTTTACATTTTCTTCTAGTAATTTTATTGCTTCAGATCTTACACTGAATTGTTTAATTTATCTTGAGTTAGTTTTGTATGTGGTGAAAGATAGGGATCCTGTTTTTATTCCGAATGTGGCTATAAAATTCCCCCCAGGATGGGGTGCACTTTGCCTACTGTATGTTTTTGTCTGCATTGTTGAAAATCAGTTTGTTACAGCTGGATGCTTTTAATTCTAGATTCCCTATTCTGTTTCTCCCCCCCCCCCTTTACTATGCTGCTTTGGTTACTATAGTCTTGAAGTATAGTTTGAAGTCAGGTAATGTGATGCCTCCAGATTTGTTTTTTCTTCTCAGCTCTGACTATTTGGGCTCTTTTTTGATTCCATGTAAATTTTAGGATTTTATTTCTAGTTTTGTGAAAACTGATGTTTGTATTTTGATGGGAATTCCACTGAATCTGTAAATAACTTTGGTCAGTACAGACATTGTACCAATGTTATTTTTTCCAATCCATGAGTGTGGAATGACTTTCCATTTGTTTGTGTCATCTGTGATTTCTTTCATCAGTATTTTGTAGTTTTCATTGAAAACAATTTTCACCACTTCTGTTAAAGCCATTCCTAGGTATTTTTTTTTATTTGCAGCTATCATAAACAGTACAATTTTAAGCCCTGGATTTGACTCTCCATTTACTCTTAGTAGTATACAGAAATGCTACTGATTTGTGTGCATTAATTTTGTAACCGTGACTCTGCTGAATTTATTCTAGGAGTCTTTTGGAAGAGTATTTAGGCTTTTCTAGATATAAGATCATGTCTTTGGCAAACAAGGATAGTTTAATCTCCTCTTTTCTTATTTGAATGTGCTCTTTGGCTTTCTCTCAACTGATTGCTCTGGCTGGGGCTTCCAGTGTTATGTTGAATAGAAGTGGTGGTGACAGTGGGCATCACTTTCTTGTTCCAACTATTAGGGGTAATGCTTTCAACTTTTCCCTAATCAATTAGATTTCAATTGTGGTTTTGCCATATATGACTTATTATTTTGAGGCATGTTCCTTCTATGTTTAGTACATTGAGGGTTTTTATAATGAAGGAATGCTTGATTTTATCAAATGTTTTTTTCTGCTTCTATTAAGATGATCATATGGTTGTTGTTTTTGATTCTGTTTGTGTGATATATTGATTATCATCCCTGAGATGAAAGCAACTTGGTTGTGGTGAATAATTTTTTTGGTGGGCTGTTGTATTTACTTTTCTAATATTTTGTTTCAGATTTTTGCATCTATGTTCATGAGGAATATAAGTCTGTAGATTTCTGTTTTTTCCCCCAGGTTTTAGTATCAGGGTGACTCTAGATTCATAATATGATTCAGGGAGGGTTCCCTCCTCAATAGTACAGAACAGCCTCAGTAGCATGCGTACTAGTTTTTCTTCATATGTCTTATAGGAATTTGGCAGTGAATCCATCTGGCCTTGGCTGTTTTAGTTTGGATAATTTTTATTACAATTTTATTCCTGCTACTTGTTATTGGTTTGTTTAGAATTGCTATTTATTTCAGATCCAAGCTTGGAAGGTTGTTTGTTCCTAAAAATGTATCCATTTCCTCTAGATTTTGTAATTTGCGTGCATAGAGGTTTTTGTAGTAACTGTGATGGTGGGTGATCTTTTGTACTTCTGTGGAAGTACATATCCTTTTTTATTTCTGGTTGAGCATATTTGAATACTCCTTTTTTATTTCTGGTTTCTTTCTGAGCATATTTGAATACTTTGTCTTCTATTACTGATTAACTGAAGTGGTGGTCTATCAATATTACCTTTTCAAACAACCACAACTTTTTCCTTTTGTTGATCCTTTAAATAGATATAAAGGAAAGAGAGAGAGATAGAGAGAAGAGAGATTTTCTTGATTCTGCTCTGATCTTTATTATTTCTTTTCTTCTGTTAGCTTTAGCTTTGACTGTGGTTAGTTCTTTCTTTTTAGATCCTTGTCTACATTAGAAAACACATTTAGTGCTATGAACTTGCCTATTTGTACTTTTTCTCCAGAGATTTAGTATCTTGTGTCACTTTTGTTGCTCAATTTGAAAAATATTTTAATTTCCATATTGATTTTTGTCAGTGTCTCAAGGATCATTGAGCATTAGGTTACCTAATTTTCATGTATTTGTATAGTTCTGAGAGTTCCCCTTGGGACTGATTTTTACTTTTACTCCCCTGTGGTTTGAGAAGGTACATAGTATAATTTCCATGTTTTTCTTTTTTTTTTTTTAAGTTTTCTAAGATTTGTTTGGAAACCTAACATGTGATCCACTTTCTAAAATGTTCCATGTGCCGATGAGAATAATGTATATTCTGCAGTTTTGAGTAGAATGTTCTAAGCATGTCCATGAGTGCCATTTTTTTCTGGAGTCTCCTTTGCATGTGTCTAGTCTTTCTTCTTTTATTCTCCGTCTTGATGGTCCATCCAGTCCTGTCAGTGAGTGCTCAGGTCCCCTATTATGACTTTGCAGCTTATTTCTTTCCTTAAGTCCCATGGTATTTGTTGTGTGATTGTGGGAACTCCTCTGTTAGGTGTGTATGTATTTAGTATTGTTTTATCTTCTTTTTCAATCCACCCATCTCTTAATTATTATTTCATGACCATCTTTGTCTTTTTATACTGTTTGTGATTCAAAGTCTATTTTATCCGATAGCAAAACAGCTACTCATGCTCATTTTTGGTTTCCATTTGCATGAAATATAATATTTTTTCTTACCTCTTTATCTTGAGACTTTGAGAATCTTTACAATGTCAGTAGGTTTCCTGTTTTTTTTTAAAAATCCATCTTCCAATCTATTCTTTCATTTAAATGGTTTATATTCAATGAATGTACTATTCATAAAGTTGCTTGCTATCTATTTGTTTTGTATTCTCCCTGTGTTACCAGTTTGTAAGAATGGCGAGTTTTTACTTTTGGTTGATTTTACAGTGGCAGGTATCGATTTTTCTCTTCAATGTGTGGAGGACTTCTGAAGATTTCTTGTAAGGCAAGTGCAGCAGTGATGAATTGCCTTAATGCTTGCTTATCTGGGGAAGTGTTCGTCGGTCTGGATGTTTCTGGCCTCCGTTCCCAGAGTCAAGAATGAGTACTAACTAGAGCTGGAGATGGAGTGATCACAGACACAAAGCAATCGATTGCACATGCCCGGGTACTGAAAAGTGAAATCGTGTCACAGAGGGAGCGACTAATGGGGAAGACCCAGAATCCGAGCCCGGCGCTCTTTCTGGTGCCCACCTGGCTGGTCCCGCCTTTCTTTGGGTGGGATTGGCAGTGGTTTCCTGCCTTGAGGGTGATTGAGGGTTGGGTTATACACAGGTTATATAACAGGTGACATCACAGGTGACATAATAAGTTAGGTTATACAACAGTGTCCTTACTATGTCCGGTCCTTCTGGAATCCATGAAAACTTCACCCAGACTATGCTAATTAGATGGTAATGAGCCTCAGGTCAGCTTTAGGTCACTGGGAGCTCTTCCCTGTGTATGTTCCCACTAGGGAACAATTCCTAGCTATACTTTGCTTCCTACCTGCAATTCAGTTCCCATTATCTGCCTTCAACAGCTTCAGTGCCACCTGTTTACCATTGGCCAAATCTAATGGGAAATACTTTATTTCTTCTTCATTTATAAAACTTAGTTTTGTAGGATATGTAATTCTGGAGGATGGTTATTCTGTGTGAGAAGGCAAAGGTAGGACCCCATTTTCTCTGCCTGGAAAGCTTCCTCGAGACGTCTGCGGTAAGTAGTGGGTTTTCCTTTGTGCGTTGCCCTTTGCTTTCCTCTCTCAACGTGTAGAACTTTCTCCTTCACTTTTACTGTGGCCAATGAGATGAGTCCGTGCCTTGGACCTGTGTGCAATGAATCTTTTAGGAGTTCAAGGGCCTTCTTGTATCTGGATGTCTAAATCTTAATTCAGTCCCTGCTCCTTGGTCAAAACACCCAAGTTCCAACCATGGCTGCACGTGGGGCCTACCCGGGCGTGTTCAGGCTGCGTGACCTTCAAACTGCGGTCCGCGGCAAGTGGGAAACATCTCCCAACTTTGTTACATAGAAGTTGAGCCAGATTTGTCTGGTGCTATTACAATATGTGATTGTAGGTCAATTGTTCAACCCCACAGAGAATAAAAACAATATGGTTGGAATGGAAATTGCAAAAACTATAAAAAAGAGACACCATAAAGATTAAATCAGCTTCTGTTATTCTGTACATGTTACATCATGGAGTGAAGTTAGCTGCTCCTAGATCACAGACTAGTCCAAATGCTTGAGGATTTTTTTTACATGGAATTCTACTGCAATTCAAGAATGACAACTTGAAGCCCGTGGCTGTAAACGTTTTGTGCAGCGCTCTTATCCACGGAAGAGGTCTCTTTCAGCACACTGAAGGACTTCTTTTAACGTACAGAGGATTTAAAGATATTTCAACTTCTACTCTAGTGCATAAGTCATTGAGTGGCTTTTTCCACAAATTTGTTCATATTGCAATCTACAAAAGATAACTCAGTATTAAAAAGATAATTCAGCTTAGAATTAAAACTAAACTATATATAAAATAAAGAAAAAGGTAAAATAAGCAAACCTTAAAATACTGCTTTTTTTAAAAAACACTTTGTGCCAAGTGAATCCTAAAGAGTAATTGAGTTCAAAGATGAGAAAAGATGCCTTAATTGTGATAGCAATGGCTGTTCCTCTCATTGTGTCTCTTTAACAAACTAAAAACTAGACCAATATTCTGATTAAAAATTTGTATATCATATACAAAATTCAGATAATACATAACATACAAAGAATATAGTGAATTTAAATAGTTTTTTTTTAAAAAAACACATGAAATCACCATAGAGCTGATTACGATTAACTATTCAATACCATAAGGTTCAATATATGTTTTAAATTTTATCATGTATATGTGCAGATGTACACACACACACATATCCACAGATCTTTTACATGGACATAATGAAATATAAAATGAAGAATTAGGATAGAAATCCATATTGGTGTGCAATTGCAATTAAACTTCTTTAACCATAAGATATCATGGCTGAAACTCTACTATAGTGTACAGATTAAGATTAATAGACTTCAAGAGATCATTCTTACAAGATCCTTAATGTCAGTGAATAGATGTGTTCTACTTTAATTTTTTAAATAACAATCTAGTTTCTTTATATGTAGGTTGATTTTTGTTTTCAATATTAGAAGCAGCATAGCAGTGATGATGCTTGTAATACACACTTGGCACAATCCATCATTTCCTTAAAAAACTTATAAAATTTATAATTGTCAGGTGAAAAATTATCTGGGTTTAAATTTAAAATAAACTTTGCAAACAAATTTTACATACACATTTCATAAAATAAAGATCACCACAATACAAAACTGCATATGTTATATAACAAAGCATGTATAAAATTGTGTTTTTACATTTTTATTTTAAAGAGAAGTCAATAAATGATCATCTCCCATGTGTTTTGTTTACTCAGAGTGGTGGGGGTTCAAAAAAAATCTCTTCTTGAAATTTATATTTACTAAATTATATAATTATTTTACGTTTGTAAAATCACATATAAAAACAATACCTGCAGTCTACAGAATTAGAAGAGCAAAGGAAAGAAAAAAGAAACGCAAAAGATCGAATTAAACAAGTGACAATAATGCTCCATTCTAACCTTTTAAAAAATGGGCAGAGAAGCCAAAATATTTTAATACATTAAGGTGTTGCGCATTTTTAAATTTTTTTTTATTTTTGTCTGGGGCTGGGTTTGAACCCACCACCTCCGGCATATGGGGCTGACGCCCTACTCCTGTGAGCCACAGGCACCGCCCAGGTGTTATGCATTTTTAATTGTTTAATACACATTTCTTATGTTTTAAATACATATCAACAGGCTAGTTTCTGTTATTAAGTTACACACCTGTGTCACTGTAGTAGGAGGAAAGTTGTTTCCCAACCTGAGTGTTATAAGGCTTTTAGACTCTTTTTTCTTTTTTTTTTTGTTTTAAATTTTATTACTTTAATTAATAATAAAATTAAGCTATAGAGTGACTAATTTACTAAAGTACATTAATGCCAAACAGTATTTATAAAAGTCTTAACAAATGTGATACAGAAGCAATTGAAAAATAAAAAAATATTTTGAAACTAAGTTTTAGTATCTTTTTTGCCCCTTTAGGGTCGTCTGTTTTATACATGTGAAAGACCCAAAGCTGACCAATGTAAATTTTTTAAATGGCTTGAGGACGTGACTCCAGGATATTTAACACAGGAAGAATCTGTACCTAGCATGGTTTTAAGTGATATTAAGAGTATTGGCTTATACGTAAGAAGTCAAAAGATACCCGTGTATGAGGAATGCCAGCTTTTGGTGAGGTATGTTTTATGATACCAAATAATTGCCTATAATTATACGTGTATCAGAGATTGGCAACCTTCAGAATCATTATGAGTCTTTTATTTGGGTCAATGAAACATCTTTTTTTCTTCTCAAAAGAGCTCAAATGCAACATCAAGAGTGAAAAGAATAAGCATGAGAATCGTCACAATGTAGGAGTAGTATCCTATCTCAAAACAAATTCACAGCGTACAGTCACACAAATGTTACAATTGAGATGAATCATAGCAACGTACTATGAAACCAATGGGGGCTAGTACCTGAACATTATACATTTTTGTACAAAGTTAGAAACAACAAAACCACATGTATACTTAGGGAATGCATTTTATTGTTTTTTATTTTCTTTTTATTTTTCAGACAGTCTCATTTTGTCGCCCTTAGTAGAGTGCCAGATGTCATCAGCTCAAGGCAATCTCAAACACCTGGGCTCAAGCGATCTTCCTGCCTCAGCAGGCTGTGTAGCTGGGACTACAGGTGCCTGCACAACTGGCTAGTATTTCTATTTTTATTTATTTACTTATTTTGGCTGGGGCTGGGTTTGAACCCGCCACCTCTGGCATATGGGGCCGGCGCCTTACTCTTTGAGCCACAGGCACCACCCTATTTTTATTTTTTTTTCTATTTTTAGTAGAGACAGGATCTCACTCTTCCTGAAGCTGGTCTCAAACTCCTGAGCTCAGGGGATCCATCTGCTTGGGCCTCTCAGAGTGTTAGGATTACAGGTGTGACCCACTGTGCCCAGCCGGTAATGCACTTTAAAATAAACACAGGGGTGGTGAATGCAAGAATCTGAAGAGGGCCTTTTAAGGATAGGAAAGGAAAGGGATCGTTTTACAGTGAGGTAGTACTGGGCTGCAAACAGTCGGATGTTAGACGTGGGTTATTTTTAATATTGTAGTGTCTGTTTTGAATATTGAGAGTTTATTTTTAAATAAATATATAAATTTGCTAAACAGTGATAAGCCATTAATAGATAAATTATGGGCACATGACCAGGAAGCAACAACTGTGATTAATAAGAGGTGGGAAGAGGAATAATTGTGTTTTGTGATTTTAATTTGTTTTCCAGGGTTACTCTTGTTTGATGTCTCTTCACATATTTAGTGGCCCCTTTCTTCTCCCAGCCCTGTGCCTGTCCTTCCAGCGTGCTATAATGGTATTAATGCTTGTATTACTCTAACAATTAAGATTCCATTTCTTTGATGAAGAGAGATTTCCTAAGGGTGCTCAATTATAGTTTGTCTTTTTTCTGTTGCTCTGGATAATTGTGTGATAAGTGAGATGAACAGTATGTTTTAATTTTAAAATCATTGACATGGTGTTTCTTGGATTCTACTTAGGACCTGTGTCTATTATACACCTTTAGTAGTGAGGTGGTTTTGAAGGTTCTTCTAACCAATAAACTATTTTCTTGATTATATAAAAATATTTATATCTTTATTACCATTTGTCTTTGACTCTGAATTTGTGAACACATGTTCCCCATTCTTTCCCCATTTAAACAATTATCCTTCTATCTTCAAAAGCTTTGGAAAATGCTAAAACATTTTATATGTGAATTTAACTAGCCATAAGAACATGAGATATCAGTGGCATTAAATTTATGGAGCTGCATTACCAAATACTCCAAAGGAAAGTTTCATTTGGATTGCCTAAAACTATTTATGTCACTATGTTTTTAATTTGTAACATAAGCAGTAATATATGTTCCCATAGATAGAATCTAGGGAAAGTAAGATAGGACATTTGCTGAAATTAAAGTATTTATCAAAAACTAATTGCATTTCTCCATGTGTTCACTGAGCTTAAATGTTAATGAAATTCTCCCTTTCAAATTATATCCACAAGGCAAATATTAGATAAGACTATGTTATCAAGGATAAAAATGATTGAATTGCTGGTTTTACACTCAATAATCTGGAACAGAGATGTAGGTCAATGGGGGAAAAAAGGGTATTTAAGATGTTCCTGTTGCTTAGATAAAATGATAGTTCATTCAAGGAAATAATCAACCTCATGCACATTTGGAAAAAAAAAAAAAGATGATTTCTTTTCATCCCAAATGTTAACTCAACTGTAAATGCTGACATTTGGAATAAAGAAAAGTAAGGATGAAAATGGGCAAAGAGAAAAAATGCTTTTCCAATTGCACCTGTCCATTTCTGAGATGAAACTCTCGGGAGCCTGACTTTTATTGTAAATAAAATGTGTGGGAAATGTGTAACAAAGACATTTCAATATGTGCAGAGGGAACAGGATGTCCAGGGCAGTGGCAGAAGTTACGGATATGGCACTAGTTAGGTGTGTGAACAGGAACAAAGCTGCAGCCACATGCACAGAGAGGAGCAGGGCAGATTCATTAGCAGCAACAGTTGCAACCACATGCACTACAAAAAAAAAAAAAAATTACTTAGCTGGATAGAAACAGCTAAGGCAGAGAGTAAATAGCAGGTGTCAACTACGTGTTCCAGACACCAAAGAACAGTCACCTCTGCATATCCTGCTGTACACTGTGATTTTTTTTTGTAACCTTTTCCTTACGCTTCTTTGTTTGAATCTCCATAAACACCCATTGGAACCTGGAGCCAGGGCTATGGGGAAGCACTGTGACAGTGTCTGGCCGCCAGGCCCCTCGGTTTGGTGGTATTACACTGAGCTGTAGTGTCTTCACTCTGCAAAGTTGAAGCTTTAACCCACTACAGATCGCCTCATGAATGCAAAGGAAGAGTTCTTGGAGGGATTAAAATTGCTACTCCAGTGAACTCATGAATGATAAAAAAGTAAAGCAAGCTGGATGTGGTGACTCACACCTGTAACCCCAGAACTCTGGGAGGCTGAGGCAGGTGGATTGCCTGAGGTCAGTAGTTTGAGACCATCCTGAGGAAAAGCAAGACCACCATCTGTACTAAAAATAGAAAAACTAGGTGGGCATTATGGTGGGCACCTGTAGTCTCAGCAACTTGGGAGGCTGAGGCAGGAGGATCATTTGAACCCAGGAGTTTGAGGTTGCTGTGAGCTGTGATACAGTGACATTCTACCAAGGGTGATGGAGTGAGACTCTGTCTCAAAAAGAAATAAAGAGAGAGAGGGAGAGAACACACTTTATTACTGATATGGAGAAGTTTGAGTGGTCTGAACGAAAGATCAAACTAGCTAGAACATTCACTTTAAGCCAAAGCTTAAGCCAGAGCAAGGCTCTAACTCTCTTCAATTCTGTGAAGGCTGAGAGAAGTGAGTTGCAGAAGAAAAGTTTGGAGTTGGCAGAGGTTGGTTCATGAGTTTGCTCTGTTTTGCTTTTAGAAAGTCTTTTCCATAACATAAAATTGTGAGACGAAGCAGCAAGTGCTGAGACAGGAGCTGCAGCAAATTATCCAGACGATGTAGATGAAACCACTGCTGAAGGTGGCCACACTAAACCACACATGTTCAGTGCAGACAAATGTCTTCGCATTGGAAGAAGAGGCCATGTCGGACTTACACAGCTAGAGGGAATTCAAAGGTTGAGAGGACAGATTGACTCTGAGTAAGGGCTGCTGCAGCTGGTGACTAGGTTGTATCCTACAGCCTTTAAGAAGATGATCAATCTACTTCTATAACTGGAATAACAGAGCAGGTCAGGTGAGCCTATTTCCAGCACGGATCCCTAAATACTGTAAGCCTGCTGTTGATACCGACTGCTCAGGGAGAAAGACTCCTTTCAAAATATTCTTGCTTGTTGACAATGCCCCTCACTGTGATGGAGACGTACGAAGAAACTAATGTTTTCGGACTTGCTAGAAAAACATCCATTCTGCACCCTATGGATCAAGGAGTAATTTCTACTTTCAAGTCTTAAAACTTTTTAAGAAATTCCCATCATAAGGCTGTGTAGCTGCCATCAGTCATGATTCTGCGAGTAATCTGGGCAGAGTAAATTGTAAGCATTCTGAAGAGGACTTGTCACTCTGAATGCCATTGAAAACCTTCCTAATTTATGGTGGGAGGTCAAAATATCAACAATAACAGGTGTTTGAAGAAGTTGATTCCAATCCTCATGAGTAGCACTGAGGGGTTCGAGGCTTCCGTGGAGGAAGACCCTGCGGGTGTGGTAGAAACAGGGTGAGAAGTAGATGAGAGATATGACTGGGTTCCTGCAATCACTTAATAAAAGTTCATTGCACGAGGAGTTGCTTCTTATGAAGAGCAAAGAAAGTGGTTTCTTGAGATAGACTGCTCCTGGTGAAGCCGCCATGAACATCACCGAAATGACAATCCAGGATTTGGTGTGTTACATAAATGTAGTCGGTAAGTCAGCAGCAGGGTTTGAGAGGACCGACTGCCATTCAGAAAGAAGTTTAACTGTGGGTAAGACTTGTCAGACAGAATCATGTGATACAGAGAAATATCTGATGGAGAAAAGTCAACAGACGCAGCAAACGTCATTGTTGTCTTATTTTAAGATATCAGCACAGCCACCCCAAATTCAGCAAATACTACCCTGATCAGTCAGCAGCCACCGACGTCAGACGAGACTCTCCACCAGATGTAAGACCGAAGCTCTCAGAAGCCTCAGATAGTTTTAGCATTTTTTAGGAATAAAGCATTCAAAAAATTCTGGCAGGTACAAGGTGTTCTTAGACACAATGATTATCTCACACGTAAGAGACTACATAATAACATAAACATAACTTTTATATGCATTAGGAAATAAAAAATAGTCCATGTGACTCTCCATAGTGATGCAACATTCTCTCCATAGAGGTGGTCTGGAAGCAAACTCCCAGGACCTGAAAGGTAGGCCCTAGTTAGACGGAAGGGCTCTCTATAGGACACTGATCACACAGGTAATAGAATCGCTGAGAAGCCAGACAGTGTGCTGTGAATAACTCCAAAACATAATAAAAGGAACAAGCAGGAGATGCTGCAGGAACTCAGGGACAGTCACATCACCAGGTCCAGGTCTGGAATCACCTGGTGGACTCTGGAAACGCCCCAGGCATGTCTGACAGGAGATGGGGTCATGACAGGTGCTGTACTCAAGGCAGAGCACTGAGAGAGAGAACTCACTGCTTCTTAATTCTACTCTCTGATTTCCTGCAAGTATTTTCTATTTTGGGGAAGGCTTGAGACCAGAAGAACTGAGAGTTTAAGAAATTGAAGTCTCAACAACAAGCAATTTCCATTTTACTCCCAAACAGGCTTCAGTCTAATATTGTACGAATGGTCTATTTTATAATGGTTTCTGCTAAGCAAACAACAGCACGCCTTAACATGCCAGATAGCCTCAGAATATTCTGATAGGCAGTTTAGCTCACACAGTGCAGATATCCCTTGGTGAAGTGTTACTTTTGTACTAGGTTTGAGTAGCTCTGGGGTACTGGTTAGCAGAGAAAGGCATCAGTGTAATACAAAACCCTGAAGATGTTATTTTATGTTGGAATTTGAAACTGTGTTCATTTATTATATGACCTTGAAGCACTCTTATCTCTACTCATTCCCAATACTTAAGGGACAAAAATTTTATATCATATCCTAGAATTATATTGAAGCTTTCTTTGTGGTGGGTCCATCTCATAAACAGCAACTTCATGAGTTTCCTGGTATGATTCAGAGCAATGTGTGTAACTGAAGAAACTTTTATCTCTGGGTGGCGCTGTGGCTCAGTGAGTAGGGCGCTGGCCCCATATACCAATGGTGGTGGGTTCAAACACAGCCCCAGCCGGGTGTTGTGGCAGGTGCCGGCAGTCCCAGCTACTCAGGAGGCTGAAGCAAGAAAATTGCATAAGCTCAGGAGTTATAGGTTGCTGTGAGCTGTGTGATGCCACTGCACTCTCCCAAGGGCAACAAAGTGAGACTCTGTCCCTACAAAAAAAAAAAAAAAAAAAATTCTCTCTGAGATCCAAGAAGTCTAATAATTAATGCAACAAACCACCTGTTCTTCATTTTCTTTTTCTTTTGGGGTGATTGGGGGACAGAGTCTTACTCCGTTATTTAGGCCTGTGGCATCATAGCTCACAGCAACCTCAGACTCCTACGTTCAAGAGATCCTCCTGCCTCAGTGTCCCAAGTAGCTGGGATTACAGGTGCCCAGCACAACACCCAACTAATATTTTCCTAGTTTTAGTAGAGTTGGGGTCTCACTCTTGCTCAGGCTGGTTTTGAACTCCTGAGGCCAAGTGATCCTCCTGCCTTGGTCTCCTAGTGTTACAGGTGTAAACCACCATGCCTGGTCCCCTTCTTCATTTTTGGGGAGACATTCTGATGCTACCCAGAACACAGGTCCTCCAGGAGATTCCCTGGCCAGGTGGGCACCTGGATCCCACTGGACACACCTGCTGTACGTGAGGTTCTTGCTGCTGCCTGTTCTCCAAGTGCTGTCAGGTTACGTCTCAGGTGACCACATGACGAGTCAGCACGCTGTTCTCTACCACCTCATTGAGTTGGCCCACGTCACTCTGAGATTACTATAGAGGAAGTACCTATGCATAGATAAAGTATAAAGAAAAGAGGTTTACTTGGCTCACAATTCTTCAGACAGTGCTACTCTGTGTGTCTGGCGAGGTCTGCAGAGAGCTTCCAAGAAAGGGGAAGAGTGAAGGGAGAGTGGGCCTGTGTGTGGGAGAGAAGGGGCCGGAGTCAAAGGAGGCAACGTCAGTCTCCTTCAATCACCCAGTTCTCCACGTTCTCTAATGGAAGAGAAACTTGGTGTCCAGGGAGGGCCCCAGCCATTCCCGAGCGGCCTGCCCCATAGCCCAAACACCTCCCACCAGCCCCAACACTGGGGGTCAGATTTCAACAGGAGGGACCGCTCATCCAAACCACATCAGCAAGCCAAGGACTCTCTGAACCAAACTGCGGCAGAGCAGAAATCAGACTCAGATACCTTGCTGCTGATAAAGGAAAAATTTTATTGCTTTTTAAAATATGCCACACACTCTCAGATTGATAGTGGCACTCCAGGTTCCAGAGAGGATGATGTTCCACACAACACTTGAATAGCCCCTATAATTCCAGAGATCACCTGATCATTTGTACAGTGATCTGTAGTGGTTTTCCAATCTGTGTAATTTTTCTCTGGCCAAAACAGATGACTAAATTTCATGTCTTTCAAAGTGACACTAGGCTCTGTGGATTACCCAGGGGGAGAATACTGTTTTTGTTGGTGGTGATATTTTCCTATGTTTGTAGAGAGGGACCCCTCCAGGGTCTTCTATTTGATCTTTCTGAGCTTAGTTGTCCCATTTTACAAGTGAGGGAGTCAGCGTGGGGGGTTTAACAGTGGTAAAACATATGTATTTAAAGTCTGCATTTAGGATCAGGGGAAATTAGCTGTCTCTTAAGTTTGCAGGTTTTCTTAGGAACATATTCTTGATACCTGCAGTAGCCCTGTGTCCCGGCCTTTCTATCTCTGCATCAGGATGTGACTTTGAAGAATTTGTGTCTCCCTTTTTATTTCTGGGTGTTTCTCCCACTTTTCTGCTCACTGTGTTGGATGGGTTGTCGTTGTCTTCTTCTTCTTTTTTTTTTTTTAGAAACAGAGTCTCACTTTATCACCCTCCATTGAGTACAGTGGCATCACAGCTCACAACAACCTCTGGCTCTTGGGCTTAGGCAATTCTTTTGCCTCAGCCTCCTGAGTAGCTGGGACTACAGGCACCTGCCACAACACTCAGCTATTTTTGTTATTGTTGCAGTTTGGCCGGGGCTGGGTTCACACTCACCACCCTTGTATATGGGGCCAGTGCCCTACTCAATGAGCCACAGGCACCGCCCTGGATGCTTCTTCTTACCTGTGCTCAAGTGATTACACCCTGTGTTTCTACTCATCTTCTTACCTGTGCTCAGGTGACCACACCCTGTTTCTGGTCATCCTCTTACCTGTGCTGGGTGTTTCTACTCATCCTCTTACCTGTGCTGGGTGTTTCTACTCATCCTCTTACCTGTGCTGGGTGTTTCTACTCATCCTCTTACCTGTGCCCAGGTGTTTCTACTCATCCTCTTACCTGTGCTCAGGTGATCACACCCTGTGTTTCCACTTGTCCTCTTAATTGTGCTTAGGTGATTACACCTGTGTTTCTAGTTGTCCCTTTTAACCTTTGCTCCAGTCTTTCTGGTTTATTGGTTTAGATGAAGGAACAGCATGGGAAGCACATTTCCAGAATGTTTTCCCACGAGGAATGAGCCTTTTCTGTGAAAGTGGTCCCTTCCCCTGCAGGAGACATGGGCAGCCCGCGCTCCAAGGCATATTTTCTGTATCCCGGCCTAGGCTATACTGATGTGGAGTCTACTAGAACTTTTAAGACAAGGAGAAGGAAGCATGAATAGTTCCCTAGCCAGCAAGAAAGTTGATATTTATAACCGAGCTATTGATTTCTATGTGCGTACATTAGTAAGAGAAAGGGTGCTTGGGTCAGCTCAGAAATTCCTAAAAAGATCTGGATGTCACCTTGGTGACGCATGTGTACAGCTAAGGTGGCCTGCTCAGAAGCACCTCCTATGGGCTTCAATGTGTCGGGTTAAGCTCACTAAAACATAAAGACTAATAAAAGGTAACTAGGAAAATCGGATTATGTGCAATATGTTAAAAGTTAGAATAATTGAAGCATTCTCAATAACATTATTTTAAAACTACTCCTATAAATATTAAGAAAACAGAAAAGAATCTGAGGTTTTACAGAGCTATGGAGCATTGTATAGTTTTATAACAGGAAAATTGCTACCTGCACATGCTACAAAATCAATTACTTTTGAGAAACTTGTGTTTGCTGTAGCCAGAAAAGAGGCACCAAACAAATGAAGACTCTTGTTTCTGCCAAGAATCCATTATTTTCAGTGGATTCCCTGAAACGATGCTTCCCATTGTTGCACAGAAAACTGGACAGAATATGTTCCCAAAATACTGTGGAGATGAATGAAAAATAGAAAGACGGCCCCGCAGCACGACGGAATAAGGTGGAACTGACTGCAGCCACTTTCAAGAGCCGGGTAAAGATGCCCAACAGGGAGTGACGTCTGTGCTAATTCTACAACAATTTTTCATTTTGATTATTCAATGTAAGGTTTAGCAGCAATTAGTCAACATTTTTCAATAATTTTCAGCATTTTTATTCTTTTCTACTTTGAGCATATAAAAGCAACACAGGATTGTAATAGAGGCAAGGGGATTTTATCAGGATCTGTAGTCTTTGCCCTTCTATATAAATGCACTTAGCACAATGTCATAAAGTGACTAATTTGAAAAAGATATAAGGGTCTACAAAAAAATTAATGGCATTTATTAATTACAAAACCTTATTTTCACAATATTACTTTTTTACTCAGTATGTCAAACAGACGTCTGTCTCTGCTACATGACAGGAAATCTGCTACTGAAATAAATATAAATGGAATCATGAGCAGCACAGAATGAAGGAGGCCAGTCTGTGCATACGGCCTCTTGCCTTCACTTCGAGGCTTGGACAGGTCAGCTCCACTGTTTGATTGATGGACAATATTATGATAAAGTCTGGAAATCTATTTTGTTTGTTAAAACTGTCAAAACAATGAATTGGCCAAGCCAGTCTATCTTTGTCATTAGTAGCTGCTGCCTGTTACATTTCAAGTGTGTGTGACATTAGGAATTTTCAAGAACAGCTGACCTGAATTGGAAAGGACAAAGAAGGCACAGTATCCTCACAATGTTTACGGGACAGAAGGATTATTCTTTAATAAAAGCACAAGTACAGGACAACAGTTTTGCTTATCTTCTCAGAGAAATATCATCACATTAATTGTTAATACTTGGGATGGTAAAAGATTCATCAAAAATACTTAATGAGGTAATTTCAAATAAACTATTGTAAAATCTTACAATGGAGAATCAGTATAAGTTTTTCACCTCTGATTTTATTATTTTATTTTTCTATCTGACACATTGTCTTGTTTTCTTTCTTTTATGTTTCATTTATCATATATATTATTCTGTCATAGAACCTGTCAGAATTAATGTCTTCATTTAATGTTCTTTATTTATAGCTACTTATTCTTAAATATATATAAATATATACCTTTTTAGCTCCCACACAGAGAGCCTATGCATACACACAGACACACACACACACAGACACACACATGCTTCTCCAAATATAATTTATCCAGCAAGAGATACAGAGAACTAGGTACCTACCAATCTCCTACATGTATAATTGCAAATGTATTTACTAGTTAAATGTGTGACACATTTGGAAATTGATGATTTTTTATACAATTATATACTTATCAGTACATCAAAATAGATATTTTCTAAAACAACGAATGAGAATTTAAGAATAAATATATTACATAAATGCACATAATTTGATTTTGATTTAGAAATTAAAGATTTGATGTTTATTGAGGTATATTTTCAATTAAATTTTGAATTTTAATATAAGCACTATTAACTCACTGAAGTTTTCTCTCAGGCTTTTGTAGAGCAAACAAAAATTGCGTTCTTTCTAGGCTTATCCAATCTTGTTTGATTTTGACTATAGTACCATTGTTTTAAGCCAAATAAATATTAAAAACTATCTTCTGCTGAGGTTTTTGCTTATAAAATTCATTTTTTATTAATAAATAGACTTAAAATTAGTATCAACTTACCGTTTTTAGAGATGCAAATAATTCCTTTAAACCAGCATCTCCCACTCTTGGATACTAACACATCAAGTTTCACTTTGTCCTGGGGAATCCGTGAGGTCTCTGGGCTATAGTGATGTTATTTTCTTGGCCCTCATGGTATATATTTTAAAACACACAGTTTAGTTTTAAAATCATAATAATAAAGCTTTTATTTATGACTTTTGATGTATATTCACATATATATTTTGGGGCAGTAAAACATTTCTGGAGTAAGTGAAAGACACACAGAGAAGAAAGAAGGATGGAGAGTTGAGAGGAGGGGAAGGAAGCTTTTATAATAATTCTAATTTGAAAATATTTTAAAATATTTCCCCTAATGTGGAATTTCTTATTATTATCAATTTGTAGTTTTGTTATTTTTTGCCTTAAGTCTATGTAGAGCACAACAAACCGTGACTGTTTCCAGACCAACCACAGCTACAGCATTTTTATTAAAATGAAGTTTAACATCATATTTGGGTTAACAAAACGTGTCAACCCCAAGTAGTAAACTGTGAGCTTCTACTAAGACACATACTCTGAGTTGCTCTTTTGATAACTGCACATTTCTACACAAACCCCCTTTCCACAATAATTAGTTATTATGGGCAACTAATAACATATTAATACTGTTTTCCATCTTTCGGAATTGTTACTTCAAGTATAAATGGAATCGTGTACAAATTCTGCCGCTGCCTTTTTTAAGTTTAGCATTATTCCCTGGAGATCCATCGACACGTGTGGACAGTGTGTTTGTTCCTGGTTGTTGCGGCAGCTTCCGTGCCAGGCACGTCCCGCGACGGTCTCACTATTCACCTGCTGCCGGGCATGGGGTCTTTCCAATGTTTGGCTATTAGGAATGGGGCCGGCATTAAGAGCATTCACATACAAGTTTTTTGCTAACATAAGTATCTGTCTTTGCGGAGTAAAGGGCCAGTAGTGTAACTGCCAGCTTTTACCGTAATCACAGATTTAAATTTATAGTGAACTGCCTGAGACGTTCCCAGAGTGGTTATGCTATTTCATCTTCTCACAGTCCTGCGGGAGTAATGCGGTCTTCGCTGCATTCTGACCATTGGTGTTTTTGTTTCAGTTGTCCTTGGAGGTATCTAATGGTATCTAATTGTGGTTTCAATTTGCATTTCCCTAAGGGCCAATAGTACTGACTGTCCTTCATGTGCGTAGAAGGAATCTATGCATCCCAATCAATGAATTTCTATTCACTCCATTTGCTCATTTTTAACTAGATTATTTAAAATATCCCATCTTCTTAGAGATTTTTCTGTTATATTTCTATTTTTATTTGATTCCTTTATGGCGAGGGAACACATTTGTTGGGGGTAGAGGGTCCCAGTTCCCCCAAACCCAGTTGACCTAGTTCGATTATTCCGGTGAGCTAGAAAGTTCGACCCAGGCAAGGAGGGAAAGGAAAATGGGTGAAACGGTCAGTAAAACGTGAGCGGTGTGGACAGAGAGGCGAGTAACCTGCACGAGTCTCAAGGTAACAAAGTGACATTTTATTTAAGAAAAAAGAGACAGCTTAGAGCACTTCCAAAGAAAGAAGTGAATCCCTCTTGTGAAGGAACAGAGGTGACACAGAGGAGGAGACCAGGGCCAGGCGGGGCAGAGGCGACACAGAGGAGGGGACCAGGGCTGGGCGGGGCAGAGGCGACACAGAGGAGGGGACCAGGGCTGGGCGGGGCAGAGGTGACACAGAGGAGGAGACCAGGGCTGGGCGGGGCAGAGGTGACACAGAGGAGGGGGCCAGGGCCAGCGGGGCACACAGAGCCTTTTTCTCTCTGTACCTACCTGACTGGCAG
>NW_003852425.1:17215285-17236141 GCF_000181295.1 Otolemur garnettii | reverse complement strand
GACACAGAGGAGGAGACCAGGGCTGGGCGGGGCAGAGGGGACAGAGGAGGAGACCAGGGCTGGGCGGGGCAGAGGCGACACAGAGGAGGGGGCCAGGGCCAGCGGGGCACACAGAGCCTTTTTCTCTCTGTACCTACCTGACTGGCTGCAACTCTTTCCTAGCCTCTCTGCAGCTCCAGGTGTTCTGCCCTTTTCTGCTGGTCATTGATTACTGTCTCTTTCTATGGTCGTTGGTTACCAGGTTACCTCACGCCCAAATTCTTTCCCTTCTGGGGAATAACTGCTGAGTGGTGATGTCCCCATGGTCCCCCCAGACCTCCGCTCCCAGGCCAGGCTTTCCTCCCATCCCTCTTGAAGCCCCTTTCTTAGTGTCCCTTCTAGACATTCTGGATGATATAAATTAATGTCTTAAATTTTTTGAAATGTTTTAGACTTTAAAATAATCACCCCATTTTTGCACTTTTTAATAAAACATTTTTTAAAGACATTGTTTGCAAATTTTTGCCATTTTGAAGTCAAAACAAAGTTGTTTAAGCCTGATTGGTCACCGGGTGAATATTTCCTTTAGGTAACAGTGATAATGAGAACTTACATCTCCCCGAATATTTCCCGCGTGGACACTCTGTCTAGTCCTTTAATTCTTCACATGCCATGAGTTGGAGAACGGAAAGTGCCTTTCACAAAATCACTAACTTCACAGCTGGGACAGTGGAGCACGGAAAGGTCCCTAGTGCTAAATTAATTGTAGCCACAGAAAATAACCAATCTAGAAAGTAAATATATTCATTTGGACATTTAAGAAATATAATTAAGAGAATCTGTGTAATTAAAACCAATTGTACAATGGAAACTTCAGAATCAGAAGCAGAGGCCGCAGTGCAGAAGACTGACTCTTAGTGATATAATATGCACAGACCTTCAAGACTCTCGCTTTAATTTTTTAAGGGCCTGTCTCAGCTCCGTGGCATTTCACCTTCCGCTGATGTGCCCTGGAAGCCTTTCTTTCTCCCAAGTGCGTAAGCTGACTACCTCTTCATGATTTACACACTTAGCCTTTTGGAGGATGGAAGCCATTGAGATGATTTGTTGGTTTCTTGATTGATTTTGGAATGCCAAAAGGCTTCATAGTTGCTATTCCTCAAGTCAGAATATCCACACTTCCCATTAAGCTCTTGAATCAGAAGGATTAATGTGACAGTAGAAAGAGATATATTCCAAAGCAGAAATATATAAAACTAGGAAACTACCCAAAGCAAAGGGCATGTACTTAAAATTAATACTCAAAGATAAATTATAGAAAACAATATTATCTCCCTATAAATAAAAAAAAAGAGAGAAAAGTTGTCTCAAGGAAGCATAATAGTTAATCGTATAAAACTGTGCAAATTTGTTTTCATGACACATAACTAAGTTTGTTCATGACAATGTAGCACAAATCAGTCTTGAGCAAATCAGAAAATCATCAAACAGAAGCTGGACATTAGTACCAAGGCTACTTAAAAATGGAATTATTACTAATAGGTTTTATGCTTTGAAAGACAGTGTATAGAACCCATCCAGTTTGGTTACTTCCATAGACTTCCATTTTTATCAAGTGAGAAAGTTTTTGTGGAGCCCTGGAGTCCAACCATTTGTAACTGTACTGCTTAATATGAATGTTTGTATAGCCTGGTGATTTTCCTGCCATTTGCATTCATACAATGATATTGTATATTATTACTTATTTCAGTCAAAGATTATACCCCTATTATTTTGCTAAATAACCAGCATGCACATATAGCCATCATCTGCATCAAATGAGATTTATTTTCTTTTCTGATTATCTTTAGAAGTCATGATTCCTCATTTCTCACACTAATCAGCTGAAATTACACTCATGGTTCCTATGTTGGGAAGAAATAATAAATGGCTGTAGCCTGGACTGGACTGGATGTGCAGAAGCCCTGTCACTTGAGGAGCCATAATGTGACACAGTTGTAGGCAGGTGTTGCTTTTTAGTAGCAGTTGAAGAGTTACCGGAATTACAGAAAATATTACTAAATGTTAATGGTTATATGATCTTACTTTAAAAGGTAGCTGTGGTTACACTCTTCTGTGCTTTGAATTAATGAGATATTATAGGAATTCACTGAATAAACCTGTTAGTACTCAAACTGTGCGAAAGGTGAGTTAGACAGAGTCACAGAAGGGAATGTACTAGACCACATCGAATGGGTCAGAGTTAACATATGAAAATAAACTTCTGTATTAGTCAGTGATTTCCAAAAAGTTATTTCATCCACATTTAGGAGGAGAGAGAGAGAATAAGGAACACGGATCTGGCTGACACAACAATTCTGGAGGCCAAGTCGTCCGGTCTGGAGTGTGGCCAGCAGGCTGGACCCCAGGGGGTCTGCTGCAGAGGGACACAGAGTTGCTCAGAAGAAGCCCATCCACATTATAGGGTGAAATCTACCTTGTTGTATGAATTAAGGTGTTCCTCTCATCAAAAGCATTCTCTCAGAAACACCCAGAATAATGTTTGACCAAATAGCTATTTACTCAATGGCAGTCAAAAATGACACACAAAATTAATCACCACAATCTTCAAAAGAAAGGTATCATATGCAGTATTTCCCAGACATATGTGACCAAAGACATCTTTGTTTGAAGAAGCATATTATATGTCTTTTTCCCCAGATATAAATATGTATATGGCAGACTTGCCTGGTTTCACTTGACTGTGTAGATGGGACATAAGCCCCCCTGTAAGCCCCAGTTTGCTGGGGCTGCTGGAACAGAGCATTGCACACTGTTGGCTTAAAATACCAGAAACATGTTGTCCTACTGTTTGGGACCTGAATGTCTAAACTCCAGATGTCAGTGCACGTTTTATGTTTCCAAAGGAACTCATTGGTTTAATTTAACTCTGTAATTTAAACTCTGAGAGAGAAAAATTTGTTGATATTTATCTATAAATATTTCTGAATAATTCTAAAAGTACAATCTAGTGATAAGACCATAGGTCCACTACCATTTTCTATTAAAGATCTATTTGAAAGTTTGAAATATTAGGACTATTTTATTTAAGCCAAATGAATTTTTGGGACAATTTCAATAGAAATTAATGACAAATTATGAGTAATTATGAAACATCTGCTGATAGTAATACTTCACTGGATATTTAGAAATATGGAAGGAAATCTGTATACCTAAAGAGAACATAGAAATTTTCAAAAAATAAACCTGAATTTTAGTTTAACAAATAGCAGAATTAATGCAAATAAAAGCACTTTATTAAAAATTTATGAGTTAAACCTATAATACAAAACTATTGGGCAATTTACTGCATGTGTTTGGAATTTTGCACTTTTGATAGTCAATGAGTTCAAAGGATAAATAATAAAAATTTCAATGAGTTTACCTCCAGATACTATTTTCCTTCAAACCATGAGTGAAATACATAGCAAGAATTTACAGAAAACTCTCCTCATGGACTATCACTAGACAGTTTCGTGCTCTTCATTCTTGGAGATACAGACTCCTAAAATAATTGAGTTTTGCCAAAGATGTCCAGAAGTTTCTCTAAATATACTAGAGTGGGACCATTCTGACACAATAACATATACCACAAACTACCAAAGGCGGTAAAATGTGCCACCAATATAAATTGTTTTAAAAACAGACTTGGGCAAGTATTTGGAGGAAAGACGGATTGAAGGGCAGACCCACTAAATCAAGAGGAAGTGGTAGGTAATAAACGCCGCGCTCCCGAGATCTTGTGAGATTTACTGCTCCTTCTAACTCTGCAGCAGTCTCGTTTTTTTTCCTGAGTGGAAAATGAAGTTATAATAAGTTTCATGCCACATCTCAGGAAACGCCATGAAAAGGCATAGAAAATTGGCCACATTCTCGGGAAGTTCCTGAAGATCATTCTGTGATTATCTGTGAACTGTAGCTATTTATAGAAAAAGAAAGACATTTATTTATAGTAATGAGAAAGACAATGCAATATTGACGTACATGAACTTTGATTTGTCCAATAAATTTTTCATTCATCTGAAAAGCCTTTTATGAAAACTAATTTTCAGAGGATTTTTCTCTTTCAAATATTAACTAAAAGAGGTTTAATGAAGGTACCATGTGGTCTGAAATGACTTAAAATGATGGCTTATATTCCTTTTGTAAACCTCTGGCGTTAGCATTGGAGAAAGGAACTTTGTTAGCAAAAACACTTGTTTTTGCTTTCCTAAAATGTGAGAAAATTCAGTCAAGAACCTACAAACTGCATATATAGTTTGCCAAATACGTATGGGTTGAGTGAATTGAATGATGTTTAAATTATATCTCATGTATAAAGTTTAAACTGATAAATCATGGTTATTTTGATATGTTATGAACGTACATATATATGTAGATTTCAATATTCTGTAGTTCTAAATTCAGAAGGGACGAATAAAGGGCAAACTACAATTTCTCGGGCTTAGCTTATTTTTTAAGCCCTTTTTTTTCTATCCATCTTATCTTTAAATTAACTTGTAGAGTCTGAATCAGTATCTTTCCTGGGCTTTTGTTACTTTATCTCGACTTGGTGTTTCTGGACTAATGATGGAAATACAGTTTATGTTGAAGTTTAGCTCTTCAATTCCACCCTACTGAAGGACAGAACTTAAGCTTCTTTAGACTTCCACTGTTTTAGATTTAAAAAAATTTCTTTGAATAGCACAACATTTTTGTAATAATCATTACTTAGAAAAATTTATCCGTTTCTTTCCATGGTCCTTTCTCCTCTTTGTAGATCATTCTTGCAGGCAATTTAAATACTCAAAATCATTTTCCAAAATTTCTGAAAAAGGCAGGAATGCTGTGACTTTAAAGAAACTTACGTATTTAAGTGCAGTCTTTTGACTGAATTCAAATTTTATACAATAAATTCTTTTATTAAAAGGGAAGCAGCAGAGAAAGATGAAGATTTTCTTCCTTCCTTTGGTGCTTAAGAAAGAATGATCTTGAAAACAGAAGGCCACCTGTTTCCACCCAAGGTTGGAAGAGAAGTTTTAGGTTTGAGAAACTTGTGTGTTCCCTTTAAGTAAATTTTATACTACATATTAATGTCCTTTTAATTGTTCTTCAGATGTAACTCAATCTAGAGCCTACATTATTTGGGTCACACTGTCTATTCATGTTTCACTTTACTTGGGTAATGTTGAAGCTGGCCTGCAGAAATTAGCATATCTCTTTTTGCTTTACTTGTCGGAAGGGCTCTAACCAAGTGACACAAAGGGGAACGTCCCTGAGAGAGGAGCAGTCACCCCCCCCAGAAGAAAGTGGCCCCTGTGTGCCCACTGGGTTGTCCCACCCCTCGCCAGGCAGGATTGGTTGCCATTTCCTGCCTTTCCGGTGATTGACAGGAGTAAACACAAGAGTTTACTCAACTGGTTGGTTATATAACTGTTTCCCTTTATACCTGTGTCTGTCCCAGATTCCTTCAAGAAATCTCCCCCATCCTCTTCTAATTGGAGGGTCGTGACTCCTAGGTCAGTTAAAGGTTACTGGGAGCTCCTTTCTGTGTGTGCCCCACCAGGAAACAGTTCCCATCCACAGTTTGGTTCTTACCTGCAGTTAGGTTCCAGCTCTCTGCCCTTAGCTATTTCCCTGCCAACTGTTTACCCTTGGCTAGACCTAATAATATGTATTGTATACATACATGTCATGTTATTTTAATTTTTTATTGTTTGGGATTCATTTAGGGTACAAAGAATTAGCTTACACTGGTTGTGGTTGTTAGGTAAAGTCTCTCTTGTTAATTGTCCTTCCCCCAAGAGGTATACCCTACACTGTGACCCCCCATCTTCCTCCCCTCTCCCCAATCCCTCATTCTCCTATTCCCCACCTTGTATTGGCTCATCTACTGTCTTCATATTAGAATTGAGTACAATGGAGTCTTGCTTCTCCATTCTTGTGATGCTTTACTAAGAAGAATGTGTTCTACCTCCATACAGGTTAATACAAAAGATGCAAAATCTCCATCTTTGTTAGTGGCTGAATAGTATTCCATGGTGTACGTATATCACAGCTTGTTAATCCATTCCCGGGTTGGTGGGCATCTAGGCTGTTCCTACCTTTTAGTGATTGTAAATCCAGGTGTGATAAACAGTCTAGTGCAAATGTCCTTATGGTAAAATGATTATGGGAAGTCTAGTTTGAGTTCTTTGAGGGCTCTCCATACTTCCTTCCAAAAAGGTTGTATTAGTTTGGAGTCCCACCAGCAGTGTAGAAGTGTTCCCTTCTCTTCACATCCATGCCAGCATCTGCAGCTTTGAGACTTTGTGATGTGGGCCATTCTTACTGGGGTTAGGTGATATCTCAGGGTGGTTTTGATTTGCGTTTCTCTGGTGATCAGGGATGATGAGCATTTTTTCAAATGTTTGTTAGCCATTGATCTGTCTTTGTCAGAGAAGATTCTGTTCATATCTCTTGGCCAGAGGAGACAGGATTGCTTACTCTTTTTCTGTTGATTGATTTGAGTTTTCTATAGATTCCAGTTATCAACCCTTTGTCAGATTGATGCCTGCAAATATCTTTTCCCATTCTGAAGGCTATATTTTTGCTTTACTTGTTGTGTCCAAAATGCAGAAGCTTTTCAGTTTAATTAAGTCCCGTTTGTTAATTTTTGTTGTTGAGATGGCTGCTGAAGTTTTATTTATAAAGTTTTTACCCAGGACAATATCTTCAAGTGTTTTCCCCAAACTTTCATCTAAGATTTGTATTGTTTTGTTTCTCAGATTTAAGTCTCTCATCCATCTTGAGTCAATTTTTGTAAGAGGTGAAAAGTGTGGGTTGAGTTTCAGTCTTTTAGTTGTGGTTATCCAGTTCTCCCAGCACCATTTGTTGAATATGAGTTCTTTTACCCACTATATATTCATACATTTTAAAATTAAAGTATTTGTGCCTCTTTGATAAATTAAGGTTTGAAGTATCATTAGAAAAAAAAAAACAAAAAACTCTTTTCAAAATTTTCAGGAAAAATGCCAAACTGCTAATCAGAAATTGCAAACAATTAAAAACAAGAAAATTAGGCATGTTGAAACAGGAAAGAGAGAAAAATGCCTCCCTTTAATCAAGGAGAGGGCAGCTACAACATTTCACAAGTCTTTCTACCCTTTCTATTATTCTCACTGTGTGGCTTGGAAGGTCTAGAATGCTATTTCCTCTGTCTTCTGCACCTGACCTCTCACCTTAATGGGGGATATTCAGTGGTTTTTATTCAGAAATATGTCATCATTGCAAACTATTAAATACTAGAATAAAAAAGAACTAAATTTTATCAAATGCCCTGTGTGAAAGAGTTTTTTGGGGAGAGAATCACAGTACAGTCATCGTATTATACTACTCATACTGTATCAATGACATTACGATTTTTCACTAGGCAGGGATTTTAGGATTGCAGTTAGCTAAAGGGTATCTATGACAGCTAAAGAAGTTCTAAAGCAGTCAGTACTGGCGTAAGCTGGCTGCCCCTGGGAGGCAGCTGAGGCACAGCTCTTGTGCCTTGCAGTTATCTGTCCCATTTGCTTTGTCTATTTTATAACAATTTTGTTCAACACTCCAGAAAGCTGTGGTCCTCTTTGTGTGGAATGGAATGTTGTGTTTTTTCCTCATCAGGGTACATTAATTTCCTATTTGTTATCAAGCTTTTGGTTCCACAGTACATTAACTTTGAGAAAATCCATTGAACTGAACGTCTGTAGTTTGTATACTTATCTATATACAAGTCATATTCCAACAGAAGGTTACTTTGAAAAAGAAGAGGATTCTCTGAGATAGGATATGAAGCTATTTTTGTACTTTATAGGATGAAAAAGAAGCCATATTAAAATTTTTGTTTAGCATGTTGTATTAGATGTGGTATCATCTGTTTAGAAATTGACCTAAACATTGGTCTCTATAAAAGCATAATTTTGTTAAAGAGAAAAAAAAATAATAAATGAAGCTAAAATTCACATGATAAAAATGTGGTTTTTGAAATTGCATTTGAAATGCTTAGTTAGCAATATATTACTTATTTCTAACCAAGGGTAAAAAGTGTTTGTACTCAATTAGAGGGACTGTGAAATACGCAAATGCATATTTAAGTTGGAGGACTTGATATTGAATGTAAACAACATTACTGAGTCTTTTTTGGTTCAAATATCAAAAACATCTGAGCAGAGAAAAGCACTGTAATGTCTATACTTACCTAGTTAATTTTTAAAAGATAACAAACATAGAAAAACTATAGATTTGATAAGTTAATTGCCTTCTGGTTTTGTCCTAAATGGAAAAAAACCCCATAATTTAATTTGTATTAGCCTAAAATCCAAATAACCCTAGCACAAAATTTGAAGCTATTCTCTGTCCATGAATTGGTGAAGTGAAAAAAAAGTAACATTGCATTACAAAGGTACTTATTTCAGGCAAGAAAACATCTGCCATTATTTATTTTTGTTTGCTGTTTTCTTTTTCTTTTTATTAAATCATAGCTCTGTACATTAATGCTATCATGGGGTACAGTGTGGTGTTTTCATATACAATTTGAAATATTTTCATCAAACTGGTTAACATAGCCCTCATGTCATTTTCTTAGTTATTGTGCTAAGACATTTATATTCTACTTATAGAAAGATTCACTTGTACTCTTGTAAGATAAACCATAGAGGTAATCCCTCCAATCACCCTTCCTCCACCCATCAATCCCCCTCCCCTCTCCTCCCCTTCCCCATATTCTTAGGCTATAATTAGGTTATAGCCTTCATATGAAAGCTATAAATTAATTTCATAACAGGGCTGTGTACATTGGATACTTTTTCTTCCATTCTTGAGATACTTTGCTAAAAAGAACATTTTCCAGCTCCATCCATGTAAACATGAAGGAGGTAAAGTCTCCATCTTTCTTTATGGCTGCATAGTATTCCATGGTATACATATTCCACAATTTATTGATCCATTAGTGGGTCGATGGGCACTTGGGCTTCTTCCATTACCTAGAAATTATGAATTGGGCTGCAATAAACATTCTGATACTGGACCTCAGATTATACTACAAATCAATAGTGATCAAAACAGCATGGTACTGACTGGCACAAAAACAGAGAGGTAGATGTATGGAACAGAATAGAGAGCCAACAGATGAATCCAGCTACTTACTGTTACCTGATCTTTGACAAGTCAATCAAAAACATTCAGTGGGGAAAAGACCCCCTATTTAACAAATGGTGCAAGGCAAACTGGCTGGTGACCTGCAGAAGACTGAAACTGGACCCACACCTTTCACCATTAACTAAGACTCGCACTGGATTAAAGATTTAAATTTAAGTCATGAAACTATAAAAATACTAGAAGAAAGTGTAGGTTTTGTTTTTCTACTAATTTACAAGGCTAGGGTACAATTGAGAGTAGGCCAAAGAAGTATAGTTTTCTCTAATTTCACTAGGTCAGAGCATGATTCAGGTTACCAAATCTCTGGACAACAGAAAAGGTGAAGAATATAAGATATGATTCAGTGTAGAGTGAAATTGAAGGTACCCATGGGCTTTCATAACTTAAATGGGAAATAAGCATCCCTAACCTCATATTTGAACTTTCCTGCAATTTATTGGTTTTTAGTTACTTTCTGGCTAATGCCATAAAAAATCTATTTTTATAATATTAACAACCAGGGAGTTTTCAGAAATTTGTCTTTATTTCACACATTACCAGGAATCTGAGTATATGAAAACAGGATAGATGACAGGCCACCGAAGACAGCATTTCATACTTTTAATTAACCATGGAACTCGTGGAAAGGTGAGAACATGGGGGCTTGAAAGCTGATTGCCTTTTCACACAATCATGAATGTACAAAGAATCAGGATCAGCTTTACATGAATCAGAGTGGCATCAATTTATTGTTGATGCTATCCAACTGATTACCTTTATACATTTTATTTCATTTGATTATTCTTTTGATATACTGTATATGACTTTAGTATAACTGTCCATAGCTCATAAGACAATAGGATACTTAAAAACCACGGTTGTTAAGAAAAGCATTTGTGAGAGAAAATACTAGCAGTTATTTAAAAAAACAAATATTTTCTAATATAGAGAATACACATATTATGCTGTTTTAAAATTTTCAGGATAGAATTACCTAAGAAATGAAATAGCATTCTTTAATGTCCCAAAAATATACACCTGATGTGCCTTTCCCATCTCACAGGTTTAAGGATTTCTTGAGTGCTCTCCACACTTCTGAGACCAGTGCCGTCAGCTCCTCCCACTACCTCTAAGTTCAGATGTGATGAACGACAAATGTGTGTCAGGAGACATAAGGTCATTTGTTACCAATTACAGCTGTGTCTGGTCTAGAAATCCAGTCACAGTATTTGGCCTCAACATTGGAGGAAGCATTGGACTGTGGGAGAGACTCTGGACTCCAGGCTGCCTTCACACTTGGGGTTCATTCTGTCACTATCTGGCCCTGAGTAAGTCACTTATTCTCTTTGTACCTCATTTTGTCATCTGCAAAATGAGTGTACTAATTATAACCCCATCACACAGGGTTATATGAAAAAGAAGTGTATTACTAGATTCAAGCCTGGCATGTTTGAGTACCACACAAATAAAAAATATATATAATTCTGCTCCTCATTTCAAACATTGGTGCTCTGGTGATTGCCTGCTCTCTTAGGGCTGCAATTCTCTCCCTGTAAGGTTAAACGAGTGGGCCAGGCTCTACTGTGGTGCCCATGATATGCACAATTGGCCACCAAACATGCTGGGATCTCTATTACACTCTGTCATCATGTTCCTCCTGTCTTTCAAGACCCTATAACTCCTTTTTTAATCTCTCACACATTCTCTGATTTGCATGATTTACTGACCCATTACGTATTTTATGCTGTGAAGTAAATCTATTGATCTATCTGCAGTCATTCTTTGAGCCCTTTCTACATGACAACCTCAGAGCTAAGTGATTTACCCTCATTCAGTCCCCACAGTAGCATTTAGGGGTAGAAGTTATCACCATTACTAGTTTACAATTGAGAAAATTGAGGGTTGGAGAAGGGAGAAAGAGCCCAAAGTTAAACAGTGTGGGTGGCACAGAGCCGGCAGAGGGAAACAGTGAGCAAACTGTGATCAGTTTTCCCGGGGAGGGAAGTAAGTCTGAAAACGCGAGAGACACTCAGACCTTTTCCTCCTGGGTGGAAAAGCCCCCTCTCAATTCTTGTCTCGTCCCTGTCACAAGTGTGTTAAAGCTGCCAAGTTGCCCTTATAATAGTATTTATTGAATTCCAGTCCTATTAAAAAGAAAAGATACACATCAGACTATCACCCAAGGAAGTATGGTAAGACTTGGATTATCAGTTCAGTTTGTTTTTAAGATCTTGTAAATTCCTAAAAACGTGATTTCTGCCAATAAGTTAAGCATTATTTTCTTCTTGATATGAAAGAGATATTTTTTAAAAAAGATTTTTATTTATTTTTCATCAAAGGGATATTTTAAACTATTGTTGCCAAAATAATTCTTTTGAATGTCTATGGACATATAGAGTCCATTGTAGGCAGCTCATATGAAAAAGAGAAAAACATTTTTGATAGAGTGTTGAACATGACATGTTCCTTAGAAAATAGAAATAATCTCTAAGTCAGGGTGATGAAGAGCAGAAATTACAACCTAGTGTTGTAATTTAAAAAAAAGGAAATAAAGGGGGGGGCGTTGGAAGAAAGGAGTACCAATGTGACATCAAAGACATTCAGAAGAAAAGAGCATTTTAAATTGTCTCACATTTCCATATTAAATCTCAAAATGGATTATAAGTTCAGGGTTTTACAGTTATCCCTGGAAAATAAATTATATTATAATACACAAATGTAGGTAAAATATCCCAAGAAGAGAGAAAAAGGTTTGTTGTTCATCTTCTGCTATCTTGATTCAGGATCTTCAGCTTTAAATTAAGGTACATCAAATATCATTTCCTTATAACTTGAATTTTGTATTAAAAATGAAGGAATTTAGTATTCTTTGCAGATTTCAGATTATCATTTAGGTATTCCCCTTAAATTCAACCCAAATTACTTAACTTTGTTAGTTCTAACCAAGCAAGATTGGATGCTTATTAAACAGATATATGCCTGAAAACATCTAATATAGAATAACAAATTTAATTATTTAAGACTATGTTGTTATCCTATACTAAGGATCATAGAATTGATACAGCTGAAGGCTTTCAGATTTTTCAGTTAACCTTATCAAATATCCCACCTATTCTGGAGGGACTTTGCCCCACCACCCAGTCTGGCAGACAAAGGGAGGGAAGGCGCCATAAATTTGCACACAGTTTCTTCTTCTTGACCCAGAGAGAGGACACCTTATCAGCCTTTAGTGAAGCAGATAGGTGCCTTCTTCATCTGATTTCTCAAAGCATTTTTATTGGGATTTGGGGGTCCTGGATATACAAAGTTAAAAAAATGAGAAGTATCAGTCTCATGTTTCAATTACACTGACAGTCTTCTGTTCAAGGAAGAGCCCTCTCAGGGTGAAGGACAGTGGGGCACTAAATCAGGGATCAACCAACATCATCATAGGGACTTAATGAGGGAGAGTTATAGCCCACAGGTTAGATAGCTATGTCTGGGGGGTATTTGTCAGATGTTGTCTAACTCTGATTATATCCTATCTCTACTAAGCTGTTGATTTCTATCTAGGCATTTCCCAAAATAGCTCCCATCCACTCTCCTGCATATTCCAACCCCCCTTGCCACTGCAGGTGCTCAGAGCAGTGAGGAGGCTAAGGTCCAGGGTCTTTTCCCCTCAAATTGTCTGGAATGTCAGCCTACATAGCTTATATCCACAATCATGTGTTCTAAAAGAACATGTCCAATGAGATAGTTTGATTTGCATCATTTTTGAACAGGAATTCTATATTACTAAGTCTTATTCACTCTCTAGTACACAGTCCTCTCTTACCTCTTTGAAGGATAATTTAAAATTAATCATCTTTCAGTACATTCACACATTTCACAGAGTCTTCAGGATACTTGTTTACAAAGAGAGAGAATTAATACATGCATTTCACAGAAGAATTAGTTACCATTTAAAAATTGGACTTCAACCTACCCAGATGCTGGCTTGTCTCCCTTATAATAAAGGATTATTTAAAAAAAAAAAAAACTATCTTTAAATTTAATAATTCTTTCATGTGCTTAGTCTATTTTTGAAGCTCTCAATTGTACTTTTTCTTTCATTCATAGAAATTTTTAGTTCCAAGATTTCTGATATTCTTTTTTTTTTTTTTTCCAGTTTTTGGCTGGGGCCTAGTTTGAATCCACCACCTCTGGTATATGGGGTATATGGGGCCAGCACCCTACTCCTCTGAGCCATAGGCACCACCATGATATTCTTTTTTTAATGATATTTAATTCTCTTTCGAATTTCTCATTCAGATTATGAATTTTTGGCCAACTTATTTGTACTGTCTCTCTGTATTGTCTTTTATCTCATTGAGTTTCCCTAAGATCATCACTCAGAATTCCTTTTTAGACATTTCATCAGGCATTCGGAGGTCTGCTACTGGGGAACGGTGGTGTTTAGAGGTATTGTTTTCCAGCCTTTTCATATGTCTTGGGCTCTTAAGTTGATATCTACACATATGATGTGAGTGTCACTTCTTTTATTTCATAGATTGGTTTCTACAGAAAATGTTTTTTTCCTGTAGAGGTGTCTACAATGTAGACGGGATGGGAGGATGGATGCTTTGGTTTGGGTTCAGAGTGGGCAGTGTAGTGTGGTCTTTGTCTCAATATGTTGAGTATAATCAACCTCAGCATTATCTGAGGTTTCCTATGGCTTAGGCTGCAGCTGCTTGTGAGGCTTTGTGAGGCTTTCCTAGGGACAGGGATCTGATGGGCCAGCGTTCAGGCCCATTTGTTGTGCTTGTTATCTCCGGAACTGTCAGTAGCAGGTGTGTGTGGGTGGACAATCAGGCCTCCAGGGTGGTTATATGCACTGTCAGTTTCCCTTATAGGGATAGCATGCTGGTGTTCTGACCTTCTCTGGAGGGCAAGTGTCCTATTTTTGAGCTCTTGGACAGAGCATATGGGCACATAGCAGCCCTGCTGTTGAAGATGGCAAATAACTCTGGGAGGCAGCAGTCTCTGAGGCACATACCCTTTGGTTTCCTCTACCCTGAGGGCAGCCTTGCTGATGTGCTGAACTTTTCATGTTCAGGGTACAGATTGCTGCCTGTGGTCTGGTGTACATGTCATGGCCACACTGCTGGATCTAGCTGGTACCAAAACCCTGCAGCCCTTTAGGGGGATGTGGGGAATATTTATTGGGGTTCCAGAGATGTGGGCCCCAGGGCACAGCGAGGTCTGCTGTGGATCACTCTCTTAGAATTATTGCATGCTGTAGCAGCTGATGTCCCTGGAGGTGAAACCCAACAAAAATCCTCTCTCTAGAAGTATCCAGTCACATGAGCTCCAGGAATTTCCCAAGGTAGGCTTAGGGCCCTTGAGTGCTAAGGGGCTTCCCAGTAGCTTGGACTGATTGCAGGTGTCCACAGTGAGCTCTCCAGCTCACCTTTCCACAATGCAAGGCCCCTCCTGGTTCCAAGGCAATTCATCCGGCCTTGATTCCCTCTCTAGGGTGCCATTCCAGACAGCCATGCCTCAAAGTTTGCCTTTTGCTTCTCTGCTGGATTCCAGCATTCTCCTCCAAATATTTTGTCTGGCATAAAGTTACCCACCTGCTGTACTGGTTCTTCTGTTTAGAGGAGGAAAACCTTGGACACTTCTAGTCAATAGTCTTGATTTTGAATATTCTTTATATGTAATTTATGGTCAACATCAAAATAATTTTCATCAATTCTATTAATTCTGCTTCAATTGGCATAAATTTAATTTATTTTAATTTATTAATTTATTTTTCATGGTTTTTGTGTTTCTCAGTTAAGTATTATTTTTAGCTAGTTTATTATCAGAGATAGTATTCTGTTAAGCCAGAATCCTAAACAAAAGTCTAATTTGAAGTATTTTCCAATTTCTTTGGTTAAGTACCAGGCAATAGTCAGGCAACCAGTTGTCATCAGAGTCAGGAGGAGAGGTTCAGAGTCAGGTAACAGGAGTACCAGGTCAGCTATGGGAGAACATAGACAGATGGAGGAGGCGAAACCTCAGCATAACATATTCCCTCCCAGTTGTGCTGGAGAGAGAAAGACCACGGGTCTCAGGATGAGTATCCACAGCTACCACAAGACCCTGGGAAAAACACATGCCTTCACTTTTACTCCAGTAGACAGTTTCCCTCTTTAAGTATTTATCCCTAAATTCTCAGATATTTGATGACTTGGAGGGAAACAGCCACCTTAGGTTATAACTAACATCCCCAAAGATGAAAAAGACAGAGCAAATTTGTAGAATGAAAACCCAAGCACAGTTTAATCATTTGTCAACTTCTTTTAAACTTGTCAATTCTAGCGTGCCCTTGCCCTGTGGATAGTTCCTCTCCAGGAAGCTTAGACAGCCATGGACAGTTTCTGTAGTTGGAGAAGGCAATTATTACAACTAGAGAATAAAGGTATATTAAACTATCCACAGCCAATCTTCAAGATTTCCCTTTACTCAACACTTACAGCAGCCCCCAGATGTGCTTCACTCAGGACACGGCCAGGGGCTCCCCACCTTCCTCACACATACGCTCACACACACACACACACGGACTTTTTCACAAGAGCCTCCATTTCCCAGATAGTTCTAACATTGCGTTGCTTTTCTAACCAATTTCTTGCATGCTTCTCTCTCATTCATTTAGGCTAATCAAGGTTGATACAGGAGGAGGAAGCTTGCAACTCTTTAAAACCTGTTCTGAGAACAGCGTGTAAGGTACACTAGCTTGGCTATTGTCAATTTCACTTTGACAGGTAACTGAAGTGAGATAAATCTATGAACATTCTAAATCATTTATTTATCTCTTTTTCCTACTGATGGTTTCTACTGTATGGATATTAATAGACAATTGCTATTCAGTTATAAGACAAATACAGAATTAAATCTAATTCAGATGTAATTTAATATTTGAAAATGAAAAAAGGATGTAAGTCTTGATTGTCATAAGTGAGAAAATTTGGAGAAAATATCCCCTTGTCTTCTTCTCCCCAGAACATTTTGCATTGAAGTTGCCTGTGTATTGAAAATATAGTAAGTTATTCCAGTCTCAAACATAAATAAATAAATATTACAGCATATTTCTACCAGAAGTTCCTGCGATGTAAATTCCTTTAGCAATTTAACTGGGTGTCTAGATATGTGGCTAGTGAGAACCACTGGAAGTATTTATAAAATTGAAACATCTGAGGAAGATAACTGTGAAACCCACATGCATGGAGATTCAGGCTTCATCTTTACCCAGAAAGACAATTTATTGAAACTTGGAAGAATCTCGAAATTAAGTGCTAAAAATGTATAAAGGATCATGTTATGGGAACTTGGATGTTATAGGACTCCTCTGAAATTTCTCACAAATTGGAAAGAGGAATGAATTACCTAATGCAGTAATGACGTGATTTATCTGCTGAGTACGGCTGTATGTAAAATTGCTGTAATTGTAACATTTATACATCCGACATGGTATTTTTGCATAAATCCTGTGTGTCTTTTAGACATGTACCTTTTAAGACGTCTATTAATACATGTAATAGAACAGGAAAGAATTATATAATTACATAAAATAAGAAAATATTAAGTATGTCAAGAATGAGAGGGTTCCCAAAGGTGTGTGCACACTGTCTTATTTTTGCATGAAAAACACCAAACAAATATCTTAACATACTCACTGCCTGAGCAGTTTCCTCAAAGTGATGAAATTGACTCATTCACTGTTATATTTTCAACAGTTGTTACATCTGGGCAGAGAGTAAGATCTGATTAACAATTTATTAAGATGTATTTGATACCTAATGCAAAGGGAAAAATAGGTGCTCAACAAATGGAATCTGTTACCAGGAAGAAGAGCTCATTGTCTGTCACTTTTATTCTAGAAAAGGTTATGCAGTAGCGAAATATAAATTTACTATTTCAAAAACAAAATCATGAATTAATATGATTTATTCTGTAAAGATCTAAATGTTACCACATTGAACCACTTACAATTTCACTGTTATATCCTTAAAAGTTTAAATGCGGCAGCTTGCTAAGGCACATGGAAGTTAAATGATCCTTTTAGAAGTATAGGATTTACATTTTTCAAATGAATCATTTGGTCACAGATTTACGGCACTTGAAGATTAGGGACTATCACCACGTGTGTTTCATAATTCACTAATTTTCTAATCCTGTTGAAAGCATCACTTTAGACACTACTTCATTCAGAAATTACTTCATTTTTCTTCTTTACAGTCTAAAATGATATAATAGTCATATTCACTTTAAATATCCCAATCCATTTTACTTCAATTTCTACACAGAACAAACTAGGGTAACAAATTCTGCTGTTGGGAGAATCTACACCTCCTGCTTATGGGTGGATATCAATTTTTCTAACCAGAGAGGAAAAAGTGCCTGCTATAGACTAGGAAATTCATCTCCAGAAAAGTGTAAACTTGGTTTATTAAAGTTATCTTCATCAAAACACACATTTTAAGAAAATAGAATAATATTTTGTCTAAAAGTAGAAAAATCATAATCAAACAATAATGAGGAGTGGGCAGATTATCCTTTTCCACAGACCAAGACCACACTTGCTGTTGGTTCAAGTATGATCAGTTTGTTGTTGAATCCACAATCTTAAACAAGGATGAGTTTTAGAGAATGGGTAATATTCACATAAATATAGAAAAATAAGCAACATTTTCCATGGAATTTTGTTCCCTTTACTGTAGAGATTCTATCCAGATTTTTACATAATTTTGAATACTTGCAAAATGATGAAAGCTTCACAGGAAATATTTTTTCTCAATGCAACATGCTGTCACATGTTTTCAAAGTAGTCTAGCTTCCCCAGCACTACAGGAAAGAGATTCGCAGAAAGAAACCTGTCCTCCTGCTTAGTAGCAAACACACCAGCACTTATGTGCATAATGTTTCATAAGTACTGATGAGTAATACTAGAATTACTGAAATAAAATTGTAATAATTTCTTGCACTAAGTTTTTACCGTTTGCTTATATACCAAATGTTACTTGTACTAAGTAATTTTTGGTTGTTAGTGACTTAAAAATCTCCATATTTATATCAAGATATTTAAGGGGTTGAAATTTCATTTTAATATGTAAGATAATAGAAAAACACATTAGAAAGACAATACCATTAATTGAAATCAAGCAAAGAAAGATGATTTTCTAAGACTTCCAATGACTGAATGAGCCTACTATGAACTTAAGAGTTGCCGTGAGAGTGTCATATAAGGTTGAACTGGTGGTTTTGATTGTGCCCTAAAATGCCTGTGTACATAAAGTATAAAATCAAGATGGGAGGCAAAATAAAATGCAAACTTATAAAGGAAATTAATTAAAGCCATTCAGGTGACTTTTGAAAAGTTCTTATTAACTTTAAACATGTAAAAACATTAAAGAATGTTTTTATGAGAGAAAAGTAATGGCAAGTGTAACTGTAGGAAGAATTGCTACTTTGCTCTGAGCTCCAATACTCAGCAGGAGAAGGTGTCCCTCCCCTGAAGCCAATTGAAAAAGGCAACAGTGATCAACTTAGACAGAGTGATGCTTGTCTGATGTGTTTAATGGGAGAGTCTTTGCACTCACATCTGACATACATGCCTGAGGAATCTAAGACTAAATTCTATCCCCTCTGGCCAGAGTCAGGAGAGAGAGATGGAGAGGGAGAGGATGTGGAAGGGAATGTTTTAGGGAGTGACAAATTGAATTCTCGATGAGATGAGATGAGATGAGTCATATAAAAATAATTTGGTATTAACAATTTTATATTCAGTGTCCAAAGATCTTCAGATGACAGGGAACAAAGAGAAAACCCCTAAGCCTCTGAGGAATGGGCATCAGCTAGATAATAAAATCTACATCGTCTGCAAAATGGAGTTTGTGGGTAGAGGGGGAGGAGAGGCAGCCTCTAAAACGTCGTGAAAGGAATGTCCCACACGAGAGCTGGGTTTAAACCCTACTATGACCAGTATGTGAAGCCCTCTTAAATTACTATCAGTCAAGGAAGGCTTCACTTTCCCCTATTTTCTAGCCATGTTCTCAACCCCAGAAAGGTAGAAAATTATGATCAGCAGCCAGAAGAAGAGGGAGCAGTTCACAGGCCTTGTCACGCCCATCACCACAAATACACCCGCCTGAATCTGACCCCTCAGGGAGAGTGAGCCTATTTAATTCCAAACCAGATTGTGGTTATAATTACTTCATTAAAAGTAGGGATTTTAATTATTTAATTGAGACTTGTTTTGGGATTTTAAATTAAAGTAAGATGCTCCACTATTTGAGAGTAATATGCAAAAGTTTTCATGCACTGTCATAACAAAAAATATCTCTACTAAATGAATTTTAAGTGATCAGTAGGAAAGAATAATAAAATTCCTCTCTTTGATATCCCACAAGTCACGCTTATTCAAAGTGGTGGCTACAGTTGAAAAGAAAGTGCCATCTGGGTATCAAAATTCCAACACATGTCCTTGAAGTTTAAGTATTTTTATTAACACAATGGGTAATATTCTCTCCCAACTTAAATTCATATTTTTCAATAATAGTTTTAGCAAACATTGATGGCACAGGTCATTATACAAGACACCATGTTGTACAAGACAACCCCAAATCCACCAAATAGATCCATAATTTCAGAGAAAAGCTCCAGCAAAAAGAAGGGTTTGATACAGAAGCAAAATTAAAACAGAGGAACTAAATTCATATTTTCCTCATATTAATACGTAGACGTCAAAGGGATTTTCATTTTAGGCATGTGCGTGTTTTCTATGTTGTTTCACAGCCAACAGAACAGCATAAGGAGCACAAAATAATGACTTTCATACATAATTGTATAACTGAAAACTTTGTAAGAGCTCTGCTGAAGCCGATTTCACCTCTTTTCCACATTGGAGGTTATAAAAACTAAGCCACTCTTTTGACATCTCATTTAAAGAATAAAAAATTGGCATCAAATGTGAGCTATAAATTCAAGGTTATTGATATCTCTATTGGCACAGCAGCATGAGAAGCTATAAATATTACTTACATTCTTATTACTAACTTGAAAGTCCAGCTCAGAAGAAGGATAAATCACTCTTGGTTCCTAGAAGATAATCAAGAAATGGACAAATGAATTATATAACGTCCTATATAATGAAATGTTGAATTAAAAATGAAGTTGCCTATGTTTCTACTTTTCAGTCTTATCAGCTTTCTCTGTATTGCACTTGCTCAATTAATAAAAAGCAACTATGACTTTACATTGATAGTCCTCCTAGCTTCTTTCAAGATGTGTCTGTGTAACCAAAACTTCTAAGAAATGGAGATATGGCAGGGAACAAGATGAGATGAGGGTGCTGTTTCCATGAAGAAAGCAAAAACAATGTAACCAAAACACTTGTAGCTCAAATTAAGGAAGACATCCAAGTAGCGAGGGCAGAAAACTTTCCATTGTGATAGAAGAAAAAATTATGACTTTAAATTCTCTTTCTGACTAAGAAAACTAACTCCAGTCATATTTCATCCTTGATATTCTTCTGTGACAGCTCTTGACAGGGTCACTGCTCACCCTGCAGGCTCAGGCCCTGTCCTCACTGCGCTCCAGTCCCCTCCCCAGACCCTCCAGTTCCTCCTGCACCTGACCCCCGGCCACCTCACACTCTGCTCCTGCACCTGACCCCCGGCCACCTCACACTCTGCTCCT
>NW_003852425.1:17181781-17215222 GCF_000181295.1 Otolemur garnettii | reverse complement strand
CTGACCCCCGGCCACCTCACACTCTGCTCCTGCACCTGACCCCCGGCCACCTCACACTCTGCTCCTTCTCAGACTCATTTGCTCACCTCCTTCCCAGTCTCTGTCCTCAGTGTCGCCTTGTTCTCTCTGGTCTCGATATCTTCTCTGTTGATAGCCTCATCCTTGGTGATCTCTTTCATTACCGTAAGTTTAAATACCATCCATACTTGATAACTTCCAATTTTTTCTACAATTCTGATCAATCTCCCGGAATCTTGCCTCATATATCCGAGTGTCTGCTTGATGTCTCCTCTGGGATGATAAATAAGTATCCAAATATGACATGGCCAGAGCTCATGTATGTTCACACACAAACACACACGTACATACACAAACCCACATGAGTACACACGCATGTAAACATACACATACACACAAACACACACATGTAAACACACAAACACATACACACACGTAAACACACACAAACACACACATGTAAACGCACACACACACACATACACACACACATGTAAACACGCACACACATACACACACATGTAAGCACACACATACACACTGTTCTCTCCAGATCTACTTTTCTCTGTGTGACACTTCCTCTCAGCCAGAATTTGGCCCAAACCCTCTCTGGTGTCCTTGAATCCCGGCTCTGTCCAGTGTCAAGGGCATCAGTGGGTCCTCCGGATCTTCCTCACAGGTCCCAGGCTGTATCCTTTGTTGCCTGGACTATTGCGAAAGCCAGTTTACCTCCCTTTCCCTCCTTTTTTCTTCTCCAGCTAGTCTTTTCTTTCATGGAATCTGAATGACGTTTTGTATATGAGAGTCTTACCGTACTTGTTTTCCGTTCTGACCCTCCAACAGGTGACTATAGCACGCAGGATGGTATTGACCCTCACACAGGCTGCCCCAGCGTGTGAACTGGCAGCTGAAACACTCCTGACTTTGCACTCTGTTTGCCTTCACAGGCCGTTTCAGCAGACTGCATTTCTTACAGGTCTTTAAACACACTGAGAAAACACCCACTTGTGGGGTTGCCATTCTTCCCTGATACATCGCTTGGCACCTGCTGGGGTCTGAATACATCCCCCAAAATTCCTATGTTGGAAAGTTAATCTCCAACACAACAGTGTTGGGGTAACGGAAGGTGTTTATGCCCCAAGGGCCTCTTCCTGGTGAATGGATGAATTAAAGGGGCTTGCAGGAGTGATATCCTTCTCTCCCACTCCTCTGCCTGGTGGGGACAGCAAGAAAGCCCCATCCAGACAGCCACACCTGCTGGTGCCTTGGTATTGGACTCCCAACCTTCAGAGTTATAAGAAATAAATTTCTGTTCATTATAAATCACCCAGTCGGTGGTATTCCATTATAGTGGCAGACTAGGACAACACATAGTGACTCTTTATTCAGATATTTATTAGAGTGCGACTTTATTAGAAAGCCTTTCCTTGACCTATTTTATTAAAAATTCTTACTCATATCTCATTCTGTTCACACACATGACAGAAGACCTGCATCCAGAACAGATAAGGACATTGTAAAGATCAATAATTAAAATTAAACTACTCTGTAAAGTAGGCAAAAAAGGTATAAAATAAACACAAGAAAAATGGTTACTATATTTAGTATCAGGTTACTGCCTATTAAAAATCACATTGAAGCAACATTTTACACCCACTAAAATGGCTGCAATGGTTAAAAATAAACAATGAATGAAATTTAAATTTGGAGAAGTTATGTGGCCACTGCAACTCACACTATTTGTGGGAAAGTAGGTCACACAAACACCCTGGAGAACTGTTTCATAGTGTCTTATTAAGTTAAAGGCACATTTTCCCAGTGACCCAGCAATTCCACACTTGGATTTATTCAGTCAGGAGATCCGATAATGGATGTTTACAAAACAAGTATACAAGAATATTATTTGTACTGTAATATTGGCAACAAGGGAAATGTCATCAATGAAAGAATTTGAAAATACATGAAGGTATCACAATGAAATATTACTCAATAATAAAAATCGAATGAATCACTAATACAACAACTTGAGTTAATCTCAAAACATTTTAATATGCAAAAAATAAAGCCAAACACACAGAGAGTGCATCCTTTATGATTCTACTTATGTGAAACTCAAAACCACCAACTAAGTCTACAACAACGGAAGCAACAAAGAGGTTACTTCTTTGAGAAATATGGTCGAATTGAAATTGCCTAGAAAGAGGGACAGTGAATGTTCTGGGGTAAGAATAATATTCTTCCAGTTGATTCAAGTTCCATTAACCAAGGAATAGAGATTGCCCCTAAATTTCTGCATATGGTGTTCGTTCAGCTGAATACTGAGATCTGTGGCTTTTATTCTACATTCATATTGCCTCAAACATGTACAATGAAACTAATAAGATACATCCACATTATTAATGCATTTCTAGTTTTTATAAGGACACGAAGTATTTCCTAAGGGAGGAGGGTCTCAAGTTCTGTTTAAATGTTAAACAGAAAAGTACCTATTTAAATGGTGATTGTTGTGTTAAATTTTAGGTTGATGGATACAATGAAATAGATACAAATAGAGCATTATTGGTGGTATACAGACCACAGAAAATTTACTAATTATATGTAAACTATATTCAGCCACAATCATTTCTTTCTATAATGCTTTCATGTTGAAGAAAATGTCGCATTTTTTAGAATTACAAAAATGTTATGAAACGAAGAAATATGTATGCATTAAAGGATTTTCTTCCGAAGTGTTAACATTTAATTTCTCCCTGCTTGATAGCATCTGTACTGCTAGGAAAGTCTCAACAGTACAATTCTAACACACTCCACGCATGAAAAAGAGATGAACTCCGAGACAGAACTGGTGGCATCTGGTTCCTGGGGCTGCGATGCTCAAGGTTGTGACACTCAGGGACAATTTTAATGGTGTGGACTGAGACATTCAATCTCGTTTAAAGAATCGTAAGAAGTTAGAGGAGTCAACTCCTATATAAATATTCAGGATCTTTCAGAGAGACTCAAGTGTTCAGTTTCTATTCTATTATTTTTTCACAAGAGATAAATAATAGTTCAAAATGATGGAAGTAGCATCCATAATAGGCAAATAAATAAATAAGAAATAGAGGTTTTTTTCCAGGTCACATTTTTTTTTCATTGCTAAAAAACAATGTTGTTGACACATGATGTTGTCGACTGACTGAGATTACTTTTCAAAAAGCTTTTATATCAACAGATTTTCCTATTTTCTCTTGAAAGCAAAGTCTGTGTAGATGTATCAAGGCCACACTGGACAAGGACGGGCTGCAGGTCTGTTAGTCGCTGTCCTTACAGAACAGGAGAGATCTGCAAGCTGGAGACAGAGCAGAATTAGGGTGAAAGGCTGTGAGTCAAGTATGCCAAGGATTCTCTGCCAGAACCAGGGCCACGGAGAGGCCAGGGGGATCTTTCAGGAATCCTCAGAAGGACTGTGGCCCCCAGACCTTGACTTGGGACTTAACCCCCGGAACCATAAACAAATATATTTCTATTGCTTTAAGCCACTTAATTTGCACTAATTTGTTACAGGAGCCCTAGAAAACTAATGTGTATGTTTCTTTTAAAAACATATTACTATATAAAGAAATAAGTAGGAATAACCCATACAATTGTATGAGTAATTTCACTTCTTTTTTTTACTTACTTATTTTTGTGGTACAACATTTTTAATGTACTCTTAGTTGTTTTGAAAGGTACCCTTGCCAAACTGCAGGTGTTGGTGTGGATGTGGAGAGAAGGGAACGTTTTCTTTCTTTATTTTTTTTGTTTTAACTTTTCCTTACTTTTGGCCATTATGTGAAATAAAAATGTTTCCCCAAATTATATTAGTATTATAAAGATATAAATTAAACATATTTTTATTTCATTTTAAAATGTGATAAGGGAATTAACTATGCATAACTACACCATAAAATTTTCTGTCCTATCTATGATTTAAAAATATAACTAACATTTATATAAGTGCTTTTGAGCGAGGAAATTATGTATGTTCATTTTCTGCCAGATTTACTTTCCTCATAGTAGTAATTTTCACATTGAAGGTCACCAACCATCCATTGGAAGGTGAAGTTTGCTCTGGGTTATTTGGGGGGAATTGAATATAATTTGATTAACTTCTAAGAATGCGACTTTCAAAGAATAATTTAATTAAATTAAAGGCCAGGATGGTGAAGAGCTAAATACCTTATACAGAACCGGTTATTTTTGTAAAATAAAATTTATTTTATTAAATATGATTATCTGTGCCTTACCATATTAGTAGTTGAACAAGATGGCCAAAATGTCAAGCTCATTACTACCATAGGGCTGGTTAACCTGCGCCTGAAATTTAGAGACAATGCCTGCTGACGCACCTTCTGGATCATATCTGAGAGGCTGAATGGCACCAGTTACTGCTGCTAATCCCCCGGTGATCTAGGCAGCTCCTGTGAGCAGTAGCATAGCTAGTCGATCTCAGTAGACCCTCTGTGACCTCGAGCCAGGCAGATACTTGGGTAAGAAATGTCAGAACAGAAATCTAAATCAGTCTTATGGAAAAATCAGTAGGTAGAGACAAGTAGTGTTTTGTACGAAAGATAAGATCAAAAATTCTCACAGCTTGAAAAATAGTACTGAAATTCCATTAGAATAAAAATCAGAAATTGTGGCCAGTTGATTAGTTCTCAACAATTTATTGATCTAATTATTCTTCATTTATGCCCTTTTTAAAAGAGTGATCTATAATATTATAAAGTATCATTTCTGCATTTCATTGTTTTATGAACATATTATTCTTGTATTATCCTGTTGCACAAACCATTTTCTTACCTCAATTAGTGAAGCAGAAAATAATTTCTTTGCCAGTGTGTACTAGAAATACAAAGAATATTAATTAAAATTGTCAATGAAATTACTCAAAATTAACTACACAATTGAGAGATATTACATTATGTTTGCCATACACTGAAGTGGTATATTCAACTTGCTATATGTTAATCTTTGTTATCATATTATTTTACTAATGTTAAATTATGAAAATTTTAGTTATTTCAGGAGAGTAAAATAAACATAACAAAGATTATCAAAATTACATGGCTTATAATGAGTATGGATAAGAAGCCATGGTTTCTTTATACATCCAAGAACTGGTGTTCTAGTTGTAAATAGTAAGTAAAAACACAAAACAACTGAATTTTATTTGTTCTAGGAATCCATCACTTTGCTACCCATTCAGAATTTAATGCCTGTTCTAGCTATATACTATATCACCAATTTGTAGCAAAGCAATTAATTTATGTTCAGTAGTAGCCTTTATAACAAAGAATTAAAATATAGTGGTATTAATAATAATATTAAAAAACATTTAAAATAATCACAGGCTCTGCATAACGCAATCATACACACATATGCCTACATATAACTTATATATATGTAACAGGCTTCAAATTTATTACTTTCAAAAGAGAAACGAGAATATTCAGATTACACATTTTATATGAAAATTTGTCATTGTCTTTAAATTACAAAAGCCCCCTTAAAATAGCAAAACTATTATTTAGAATTTCTTACTAAAAATTCTCATTCAAAAGCAGTTAAAAATATTTTCACAATCCACCTTCACTTTTTAAAGAGACAGTGTCACATTTTAGATGTCTACTACAGAAGCTGATGAAATAATATTTTGTTTATCCTGATGTGAAATTTAAATTAATCAGTGGCTACACCTTCTACCTTAACTGTTGGAGAAGCCCTGTGAAAAGAAAATCGGCCTGAAACGTCTACTGTAAACACCTGCTGTCTATTCCGCCCTGGCTTAGTTATCTGACAAAGACCAAGACAGCCCTGAAGTTCATCTCAGCAGCAGGGAGCCGCGGGGCCTCAGGAACAGGGGACTGTAACCCCTCTCAGCAGCAGGGAGCCGCAGGCCAGCCTCAGGAACAGGGGACTGTAACCCCTCTCAGCAGCAGAGATCCAGGGGCCGGCCTCAGGAACAGGGGACTGTAACCCCGTGGAACACTACAACCCCTGAGGTAGTGAAACTTCATCAGTCTCACAGGTCACCTCGGACATATTTTGAAAGAAGTAAATGAATCAAAATAGGCCAAAACAAATAAAGCAACAAAAATTAAAAGCAACCAAAGCCATGTTTTCTATTTGCGCTGATTTGCCATAAAACTTAATTTGATCTCCAACCTCGTCAGATGTTATTACTCCTTAATCTCCTTTAGAAATTACAGCTGTGCTTGACAGTGTCACCACATGAAGTGAACCAATAAATTGGATTGGCGCCACGATAGTTTGCTCTTGGAGTAATATCGATTTCATTGCTGTATGGAAACTGTTATCAGAAATAGCATAAGCTGGGAAACACTCAGAGTTTGGATAAGGGACTGTCCTTAGCGGTTTCATCTTTCCCCTGTGCACCTGACATTTATTATGCAGAAAATTGCTTTATCAAATGTCACCTTGAAAGAGCTGCTGAAGTTCTCTGTCCTCCACGGAGGAGCGTCAGCCCCTCTGTCTAAGGAACGGGCAGTTAACACTTTGCTGTGCCCAGAGCTAGTGACAGAGAGAAGTGACAATGGTTTTTAAGATTTTACAGGTCAGGTGTTCTATGAGTAAGGATGTGTGTGAAGCACACTTCATGGGTGACTTTAGCAGGTGGCATGAAGAAGGAGGCGGGTCACCCACCTCTGCTTGTAGCAATCTACTCAGTAGAAGGATGATGATTCCAGAAGAATTATCCCTCAATATAATGGCACACCTTCCTAGCACATCTGCCAAAAGGTTTACTCTTAGTTTTTACCAACTGGAAATTCATAATTTTCATGCTGTCATAGTATAAACAGAACTGATGTGATTCTTGCGTTGCTTCCTGTGTAGTTACAGGCTCTGTTTCTTCTGGCTTCTTTTAAATGTTTTTCTCTCTCGTTGGTTTCTGTGATCTGAGTATAACATGTCTGGATGTAGACGACGTGGCCTTTGTCCTGCTTGGTTCTCTGACATTCCTGGGATCCATGGCCTGGTGTTTAGCATTAATTTTTCAGTATTCTCCGCAGTGATCCTTCAGTATTTCCTCTGCTCCTTCCTCCTTTCTGTCTTGTGTCCTGTTGCATGTATAGTTCACGTTTTGAAATGTTCTTCAGTTCATAAATCCTCCACCCTGCTTTTCTTCACTGCTTTATTTCTTGTTTTTCAGTTTGAGAAGTTCCCGCTGATGTATTTACTACCTCTCTGATTGCTTCCTCACCTTGTCTTGTTCACTAAAAGGCTCATCAAACGTCTTCTCCCTGTGTGTAATGCACTATGGATTTGAGGCGTTTCTTTTTAACTCTGTCTTAGAGTTTCCATCTTTCTGCTCCCGTTACCCACCTGCTCCTTCATAGGGCCCTCTTTTCCAATTAGAAACTCTCGTGTGTTCTAGCCCTGTCCCCTTTAATGTCTGCTCTGATAATCCCTCTAATTATGTCACATCTGCCCCTGGTCCTGCTGCCTCGTGTCACTCAACCGTGTTTTCACCTCTCATTGTGCCTTTCACCCTTGTTTTGGAACCTGGGCGTGACCTGTCATGTAAAAAGATCTGAGGGAAACAGGCCTGTAGTAGTGTGAGGTTATATGTCTATCTGGGCACAGCGCTGTTTGCCGCAAGTGTCAAGGGCAAAACCTTCCCCTAGTGTCCTTATTTGTCTCCCTTGAACATGTCTAGACGTTTCTCTAGGCTCCACGCATGCAGGGGAATTTTGTAGGTGAAGGAGTATGCGCTCGTGTAGCTTAGCAAGACAAAGTTTTTTTTCAAAAGTGGGTGCAGCAATTTACACTAAAGCCCTTGAATTTCAGCTATTACCTGAAAGTGTGAGTTGTGCTACTCCGGGTCAGATTTCTGGGCAACTCGCCCCCGCACCCTGTCCTTGACCTCTCTGGACGTGTTAATTCCAGCAATCCCGCTCTTCTCATTACCAGGCCTGCTTACTGCCTCCACCTGCTTGCCCCGCTGCCTGCTCTGCCCCGACTCCCTTCTCCCTTTTCCCACTTCCACATCTCTGCTCTGCCTTTCTCTTTCCTAGGTAGCTCCTGTGATTCTTCAAGGCTATGGGTAGAGGAGGCCTCAGCTGTTCCTGCCCTGTGAGTAGCTCTGTTGTCAGGGTACAGTAGCTTTGTTCCTGTGAACAGGTGGGTCTTACAGCCTTGAGCCAATTTTAGATCTACCCAGATAAACCCAAGCACTGCTAGGACTCCCAGTGAGTGGAAGTTTGTGTCAATTTAATCAGGATTTTCTTCTTCTGTTTTACTATTAACAAACAAGAGGACAGGAGAGAGAGCGTTAGTTATCACAGAAACATGATATTGCAGGTGACTTGGAATATCATCTCCTTCAATCCCCCCCGCCCAGGTCTCCTCCAGTGGTTCCCTTGGCAGGTGACTGATGGCTGTCACTATGACTCTGGGAACCCTGCTTAGACCACAGGAACCTGCATTCTCCTCACAGGGTCCTGCAGTCTCTCCCACTAGCTTTTACTTACTGATCTCAGATCAAGCCCTTGGATTATACTTTAAACTATGTTCTTTTCCAGACTCATATCTTATAATTACTCCTTACCTATTTGATTGTTCCATCAATTGGTATATAGTCTATTTAACACCCACATTCCCTTTAGTTTTCCTTTGCTAGGCCAAGTTCAATGAACTTAAGTTTTTAGGGGTAAAAATGGCTTTGAAAACAAGCTCATATATATTCAGAGTCTGATAAAAGCATAGTTAGCATTCAAATCCTGAAGATCAGAAATCAACTATCCCAAAGTGGGCGGTTCAAGACTCTAATTGCCATTGTTGAAATCTCTACCACAGTTCTCTTTTTTAACTTAGTAGAATGACTTTAGTGGTCTTTTTGTTGGTGAAACAGACTGTTTGGGGGCAGCTCCTGTGGCTCAAAGGAGTAGGGCGCTGGCCCCATATGCGGGAGGTGGCAGGTTCAATCCCAGCACTGGCCCAAAAAACTGCAAAAAAAAAAAAAATAGACTGTTTGCATGGGAAGATTCCACAGGTTCCACAACTGTGAACACTAGAATGAGAACACGACAGGCCTGCAGAAGCCACAGGGGTGGCACCTGGCTGTCACCAGGCACCTGCCGTTCCGCTGAGTGCTTGGAGCTGGGACCCGGAGAGGGTCCTTTACACAAACACACTGCCTGAACAGAGCTGTGGGGTCACATCTGGTCTAAAACATGTGGTCCCCTGATTGTACCACATTGCTCTTGCTTTTACAGTGGAGCTGCTAAAATGTGCAAACGGAATCGGACAATCTCCTGTAGTGATAGTAATTTTGTCACTTCCTAAGGCTGCCTTTGTGTGTATATTTGTTTACAACCAAATATCCTCCCAATTTCATCTCTCTGTTAAGGATTTTTTTTCTTTTCTTACCTATATGCCACTTCTAAATCAGCCTTGGTGATGATCCCGGTATCAGAAGGACTGAGGAGTGGACGGGTCAGTGAACATTTTCAGAGGAATTCCAGAGTCGCCCGTCACGCAGCCCCAGCCAGGTGGAGCGACCTTAGGAGTGACAGTTTACTAATTGCCTCCCTCCCCTCTCACAAGGACATTAAATAGCTATCCCCTTTGGGGAACCTAATCCTAGGTTCCCCAAATCCATGTGAGGGTGCACTCGTTCATCACAGATAGTATGTAATGTAAACGGGGAGACGCAGAACAGTAGCCGTGCAGACAGGCTCGCAGGTAACCAGCACCAAACGGGCTGAAAGACTCAGCCGCTCCTTGTCTTTTCTTTGTGAAATTATACTCGGAATAATAATGAGAAATGAATCCGGACAAACAAGCAGGACCACTGCTCTCAGCACGTCAGGGAGTTTTCTTTCAGGAAAGTGTGTGTGCTCAGTGTGGGCCCTGCCCTTACTAGCAAGTGTGTGTGCTCAGTGTGGGCCCTGCCCTTACTAGCGCTGCAGCCTAGCGGTGAGCAGGGCTCCGGTACGGGAACTCCCCGTAGGGAAGCCGAGGAGATTTGCACCCAAGGCAATGTCGTGTAATGCACAGTATGGGAGATGGGGGTAGGGGAGTACGACGAGGGGGTGAAGTTTTCAGCCATTAATTAAATAATGTCTGCAGCATCGTCGCTTTTTCGTGTACGTGAATCACAGTTCATTTTAACGGGAAGGTGCGTCTTCTAACACCAAATCCATGGTTAATGACCTTAGTAAAATTCATCTCTGACTCCATGTGGGCCTGCAGCCTTTGGACTGCCTAACTATCTTCTTTTTGTCTGGGTATATTATTTCTAATAACTTAATTGTACTTATATTTAAAGTGAGATATAAGTGTGAGGGTCAAAGTTTTCAAACAAAATATATGAATCATCCTGATAGGGCTTAGAAGGATTACAGTTCCCACTAAGCCTTGTACATGTCCTGGGGACATAAGTATGTCATTTTCTTTACATTTTGAATCATATCTCATCACTTTTTTGTTCTTCAAAAAATGTCTCTTCGCATCCTGAGCCACCGACCTTGCACTGTTGTCATTTCCATAAATGCAGCGGAAGTGATGCAGGGGCAGGGTTAACTCAGGGGGACAGAGTGTTGACCGGTCTTTGCTGTGTAACAGCAGCTCTGTCCATCTTTGCCTCGTGACCTGCCACGGGATGTTTCTGCAGCCCACGGACCTGCTGACATTGGCAGCCTCAGTGACGCAGCAAGGCAAGTTTGGGTTTGTAGCCCGACTCCTCGGGTTCTTGTTTCTCCACGTCTGTCTTTTGAACCCCTGAAGAATAAACTCTAAGTTTATGGAAAAAACAAACATTCTGTGCTTTCCTGTTGCGACCTGTTGGGCCCCCATGGTCCTGGACTTGATCACCGCAGGAAGGAACCAGTATGAGGAGGATTTGAAGTCCATGCTTGAGGGAGGTGGGCTAGCCCTTCTTTGCAGGGCGACCTCTGCACTAGCCTTTGAGACAGAACAATACAGGTGAGGGGAGTAATTAGCAATGACTGCATGCTGAAGGCTCGGGCTCTTCTTCCACAAGCAACAGCAGACCAATGGCCTGAGGTCCACCCCTCAGCTACAGATCATCTTGCCCAGATGTCATCTGGCTCTTTGGCATCCACTACCCTTTCCTAGTAGACTTCACTCTCCACTGTAAGCTCCTTGTGTTTGAGAAGCTGAGCAGGTGTGAGTGAGGCCCTAGAATTCCCCGTGGTGGACGCTGGCCCATGACGGTGGTCAGTCGCTGGAGATACCTGGGGGACAGCTGTGGCCAGGAGTGGGTTGGGAAGAAGCAAAAAAGAAAGGAAACACATGATATGGAAATCTGAGAAAGACGTTTCTTTTATTCCCATAATTGTAAAGATGAACACACTCCTGACCCATGATATACACAACCACTAGTTTTCAGGAGGATATCATTTCCATGGATATGTTTTTGCAATCATAAAAAAGGAAGAATTTGTAAATTATATACACAAAAAATAATTTTAGAGATCCTGATTGTCAGAGACCAGCCTGTCGCAAGTAAATGGTTGTGCTCTCTTTACGGTGTGGATGTGGGCGTTTGAGACACAGGGGTTGCACTGGGGGCACTCAGGGTAAGCCGAAGCCTGGAAGCCTTGAGAGCAGTGACAGTCTGTTAGTTGCCAGCAGTTTACTGCAGGCCAGTCAGAGAGGAGCTGGCATCTTCCGAGAAGAATCTATAAACCTTCCCCCAGTAAGTATTAAGGCATGGCAAATAAATAGTTTCTACAAATGTTGTTCTCTTTTTATTGGTGTTATAAATAGTATGCCTTCATTTACAAAGTATTTTTCAACCATAGCATAAATGGATTTTGCACTGGGACTTGGTTTTATATTCTGTTCATTTATTTTCTTTCCTTTTCTAGGAGCTGTAAATTCTTTGCTTTTCTTAAGTGCATTTTCCCTCTTTTTACAAAAACAAAACCCAAATCAATATTCACATGAATAAAAGCAAATGTATTGGAATAATGAATTAGAAACCAAAACAAACAGAAAACTGCACTTGTAAAAAGGTTCTCCCTTAACAATTGAAAATAAATATGTTGAGGTAATATTTAACCTTTTATTTGCACAGCTAGTTTGAACACTAATTGCTTGCAGTGCTACAAATTCAGTCTACATAAACTTTTCCCACTGCTGAAAGTACAGTGCTAATCACATTGAATTTTTTTCTTGGTTGAAAATAAAAAAGTTTCTTCTGGAGTCAAAGAAGACCTAGTGAGTGATTCTCAATTGGAAACCACCTGCGATGATGGCCATGAACGAGGGAACGGTGTTCAGGGGCAGTGTTTATAGCGACTGCATAAAACCAAATGGCCATGGCCATGGCCATCTAGATGGGACTCTCAACATTCACTTCTGAAGTTGGAATGCAGACAATTCTGAACAAAAAGTTAAATATTGGGAAAAAATCAGGAAAACAGAGAAATTATGCCAAAATTACTGAAGCCTAGTGAGTATATCGAATAGTTCAAGTGCTGACCTAGGCCAGATTGCCCAGAAATAAAACTGTTGAGCTTCACTTTAAGTGAAAGAGAACAACTAGGTCCTCTAGGTTGCCCTGGTCACCAATAGATCATTACCCTCTCATGGATCTTTCTTCCATCAGCAGAACAGGATAATATCAATAAAATGGTTATATTGGAAGGAGGGTAATACTCAAGAGGAAAAGATGGTGATGTTGGAAGGAGGGCAGTACTCAAAAGGAGAAGAATTTACATCGGCCTGGAGTAACAAAGCCAGGTACGGTGAATCAGATGCTGTTCTTTCCTATTACATTTGATTTCATGGGATGAAGATTAAGATGATGCGGGAGGGTTTGTGTACTTGAAAGGTAAACGTTCCAAACTCCTATCGGTTCCTGGCACTGAGACTGCGTGTCAGTTGATATAGCCTGTTTTTCTTACACTGTACATTTTTGTGCTAGTCTCCCAGGCCTACTGTAGCAAAGTCATACAAAGTGGGTAGTTTAAACAGAAATGTATTATCTCACAATTCTGGAGGCTAGAAATGTGAAATCGAGGCATTGGAAGGCCCCGGTTTGCTCTGAAACCTGCAGAGGAATCCTTCCTGTCTCCTCCAGTTTCTGGTAGGTGGCTGGAAATCACTGCCATTCCTTGGGGTGCAGCTATACAACTCCAATCCCCGCTTATGTGATGGCACGTGGTGCTCTCCATGTGACTGTCTTCACGCAGCTGTCTTCTTATAAGAATACTGGTCATATGGGTGAGGGGCACGCCCTTCTCCCGTGTGACCTTACCCTAACTAATTACATTTGCAATGATTCTTTTTCCCAATAAGTTTACATTTTGAGGTACTGGGAGTTAGGACTTTAATATATCTTTTTTTTTGAAGGGGCTAGCTAATTCAATTTATAAGAGTTTACCCACTAACCCACTAACCCCCACCCCCAATTCACTTCCTGCCTGCATGCAAGATCTGTTCACTTCACCCCAACACCCCGAAAGTCATAACTCATTCCAGTGTCAGCTCTAAGTCTCATATAAGTATCATCTAAATTAGGCATGAGGTTCACCACATGCTTCATCCTGGGAGACACCCCCAAATCTGTAGACCTATAAAACCAAAAAACAAATTATTTTCCTAAGATGGAGATTTCCATTCCAAAGGGAGAAATCTGAAGGGAATAAAAGGGCACTGGTCTAGAGCAAACCAACAACACAGCAAAGCAAAATTCACAGTAGGGGTTAAGACTCAGGGTGATGACCTCCACCCTGGTCTCTCCATCCTCATCTCGTCTCCGGACCTGCACAGGCTCTGACTGCTCAGCCTTAGGCAGCCACTGCCCCCTCTCTCCCCGGCCGGTTTAGTTTAGGACGTCTTGGCAGCCCTGGCTGAGCATCAGTAGCTCTTCCCTGGTGGCATGCCTTTTTCATTTTATCCCATCTTTGTTCCTTACAATTCAAGCTAATAGTCTTTCTTCTGATATTAAAATTCTCAAAATGTCTGCCAGGCTCCTGTGCAGTTCACTGGGAGCCAAGGCATCAGGTGAGACTGTGCTTCACAGACCCTCCTGGACAGGCCCCATTCCACCTGCCTTCTGCTGAGGAGTGGATCACACACTTCACCTCTCAGCAGACGGTGGTCTGGCCAGACTCTTGGCCTTATTTACAAAGCATACTATGTACAAATCACTGAATGCCAGTTTATTTTATTTAACAGTTTCTTCTATTTATCTTTTCTTTCATTCACTGTAAGCAGTGAGGTGAGACAAGGTAGTGCCTTCAACACTTTGGTTGGAAATCACAGATAAATATTTGGGTTCATCACTACAAGTCCCTGCTGCTGTTTAACCAGAAACACCCTTCCTCCATCTGATGACCAGGTCTCCTTTCCTTCACATTCCCCTGAGGAATCGCCTTTAATATTCACAGCTGTAGTAACAGGTGCTTCAGGGCAATCTAGGCTCTTTCTATCTTGACTCTCAAAATTATTCCAGTCTCTATCCATTACCAAGTTCTGGAGCTGCTTCCACATTTCCTGGTATCTTTTACGGCAACACAGCATTTCTCAGCATCAGAATCTGTATTGTTTCCCAGTATTGCTGACACAAGTACCACAACAGCATGATTTAAGAAAACCAAGATTTATTATCTCAGAGTTCCAAAACCCGGGATCGTCACATTCTGAAGTCCCTGTGTGATTACGATTTTACTATAGACCTTTTTGGGGGATGCAAGTTAACACATGATGGTTTCTATAACCATATTTGTATCAATGGTGAAAAAATTAAACCAGAAAATAGACTAGAAGCCCCACTTTATGGTTCTTGAACATCGCCTGGTTCTCACATTCATATTCCTTACCTTGTATCTCTAGGGATTTGGGTACAGTGGCTTGAAACTGAGGCCAGTCTTTTATAAAGGGATACAGAGATAGAGGAAAAATATAAACTCATCAACAATTAATGTGATTAAGCACATTCACTACATTCTAGCCATAGTTAATTGCACAACTGTATAATATTGCAAATGTTACATTTTATGTGCAATACAAGATTTCTAAGATATTCAAAAGAATGTAATACTGATCAAAACATTAGAAAATTAGAAATGGGTTCAGGGATAACCCATGGCCTTCAGATCCAACAAGCCTTTCCCCCACTAAGAAAAATTAAGCACAAGATTAAGTACTAATGATTAAAACAAATATATATATATGCATTAATTGTTTTTTGAGATTCTTAATGTTATGACTTAAAAAATGAAGGTTTATTTTTCCAATTAGTGTAATAAAAGAAGATTGAATTATTAAAGCACCATACCCAAATTACTATTTAATGCAAATAAAGATATTTTGTATATAAAAAGAAAGCATGGAATGAATTGTAATTGCTTTTTAATTTTATACATAAGAATAATTGAGAATAACTATTTCTTTACCACCATGATATCAGAGACAATGAAAACAAAAAAATCTGTAAAAATTGACTCATGAAAATTTAACTTTCTTTTAGTAGAACTAAGACTCATCTTCTCAAAATCATTTAATGGTCTCCCGTCTTCTCCCTCTTGCTGTGATCATTATTACTGTGTTTTAATATTGTGTTAGTTTTCCTCATGATCAAACAGATTGATGGTCCATTAATGTTGAGAATGACATTAACTCTGAGGTCCTTTTTATTGGACCTTGAACTATTCCAAGAGGAAAATAACTGGATCACGAGGAGATATGTAACCTGGGGAATGACTGCACTTTGGGGCAGCTGCAAGAGGCTGGGGCGAGACAGCCAGACAGAAACCCGGGGCAGCGGGCCTGCTGCACAGACGCCAAGTTCAACAGCTGTCGCTTCAGCAAGCACCTTGGTGGAACCCAACCCTGTCAGGGAGCACCTTCCCAAGGGGGAGCCCTGGAGGGGGCGGAGCAGACAGGCTGGAGCTCCTCTCCGGGGTCTGCAGCGCACCTGCTCACTGAGCTCGCTGAGCTGAGAGAGGGAGCGTCTGTGCACCCAGGGAGGGGAGTGCACAGCCCTGGTCTGCGCTGAAAGGCGGGCAGCCAGGGCACGTGGGGACACAGCACAGGGCAGAGTTCTGCCAGTGTCCAGCAGGGGGCTTTAGGCCATCCTAAAACACGAGTTCCAGAGAGCCCCAACATGGATCAACAAAAATCGACCTGTGGCGCTGGACTCAATGTGTAAAGTGGTCAGTCCTTGGGCACTTCCTGCTTCCATGCTGGCCCAGAGTCAATGACTTGGGGTGCAGGTCACCCAGAGACCATGCTGGTGGGGTCGAGTCACTGCCGGGTCCAGCCGTCCCACATTCCAGGCAGCAGGGCTCAGGGAGTCTTCTGCCTGCGGAAAGGAAAGGAGAGAGCTCAGGGGACCCTGCTGGAACTTGGGTGCCGCTCAGCCAAGTAGAGTAGTAACCAGCAGACTCCAGAGCTCCTTGGCTCCGGGTCTGGCGCCCTGAGCTGCATTTCTGGACTCTCCAGGGCAGAGGAGAATCAGGGCCCTGACGGGAGGGACCCAGTGTTGAGGACTCACACCTCTTGCGACGGAGCCCGTGAGCTCTGCGTGGACACTCGAGGCAGCGGTCACCCCATGCTCTGGGCGTCCTGGGCTGGCTTCAGAAGTGCCCTTGTGCTGGTGGCCCTGAGGGGTGCCACACAGACAGGAAGGGACCAGACTGGGAGGCTTTGCCTGATACTCTGGGAATCCCCCATGTCCCACCCAAACCCACCAAGGCTGCAGCACCAGGGGAGTGGCCCCATTATTGGCCTGGGGCTGACGCCGCCTTGGTGACCGCAGGGTTAGACCACAACATGGGCGTCCTAACCCCACCACCTCTCTTCCACAGCCAAGTGACCACAAACAAATGATCTAATGTCTCTTGTCTTTGGCTTTTCTGTATTAATAAATGGTTGCCATGGTGTTTGCTACAGATGGTGAGTGTGAAAATAAGGTGTTCACGTAAAAGGGCAGGGCTGGATGTGTGGTGTCCACACAATAGACATGTCACCTTTCTTACTCTCTCTCCTCCAATGCTCCTATAGTGCGGATGTCACCGCCACTTCAGAGAGGAGGAAGGTGTGACAACAGCTGGCGGGTGGCAGGTACAACCAGGTCCCGGACCTGTGGCTCACACTGGGCTGTGGTCCAGTGCCACTGCGGCCATGCAGAGCCCAGCTGTCTCCAGACTGACTCACAGGCACAGAGGAGGACAAGGACATTCATCTAAAACAACACCAAAAATATATCACTTGGGGTCTGATCAAACTAAAAAGCTTCTGCACAGCCAAGAACACAGTAGGCAAAGCAAGCAGACATCCCTCAGAATGGGAGAAGATTATGCAGATTATGTTTGTGAAAAAGATTTAATAACCAGAATCCACAGAGAACGCAAACTAATTAATAAGAAATGAACAAGTGATCCCATTTCCTTGTGGGCAAGAGACTTGAACAAAATCTTCTCTGACAAAGACAGGTGCACAGCCTACAGACACATGAAAAAATGCTCATCATCTTTAATCATCAGAGAAATGCAAATCAAAACCACTCTGAGATATCATCTCACTCCAGTAAGAGTAGCCCACCTCACAAAATACCAAAACTACAGATGTGGGCGTGGATGCAAAGAGAAGGGAACACTTCTGCACTGCTGGTGGGATGCAAGCTAATATGTTCCTTTTGGAAAGATGTTTGGAGAACATTTAGGGAACTAAAAGTAGACTTGCCATTCGATCCTGCAATTCCTCTACTAGGCATATATCCAGATGACCAAAAATCATTTTACCACAAAGACATTTGCACCAGAATGTTTATTGCAGCCCAATTGCCAAGTCATGGAAGTAGCCCAAGGGCCCATCGACCCATGAATGGATTAATAAACCATGGTATGTGTACACCATAGAATGTTATGCAGCTGTAAAAAAGATGGAGACTTTACCTCTTTTGTGTTTACATGGATAGAGCTGGAACATATTCTTCACAGTAAAGTATCTGAAGAATGGAAGAAAAAGTATCCAGTATACTCAGTACTATTATGAAACCAATATATAATTACCCACAATTTCATACAAATGATAAAACACAACTGTAGTCCAGGATGAAGGAGGGAAGAGCAGGGGGAAGGTAGGGAAGGCAGGAGGTTGGGTGGAAGGAGGGTAATCCTTGGGGCCTCACCTATTGTGCATATTGCAAGGGTACATGTCAAATCTATTAAGAATAGAGTATAAATGTCTTAACACAATAATTAAGTGAGGTGAAGGCAGTTTGATGTAAGCATTCCAAATGGTATATAAAATCAGTGCATTGTACCTCTTAAATGCATTCATGTACACAGTTATGATTTAACAAAAAAAACAAAAAACAAAAATAAACCACCAAAAGAAGAAAAATAAAAAATAAATGAAAAAAATAAAGCTTTTCCAAGTAGAATTCCTTGGGAAAAAAAATGAGTTTCCTTAAGGAAAGAAGTTTCTGCATTTACCACTGGTATCAGGACTTGGCAACACCCCAAGATCCCTTTTATCCAGAGACACACATCCAAGTTAGTTCATAGATGATTAAAAACGTGTATTCTATAGTTTCCAAAGGGAGAACAACCAGCCAACTTTGAAAAACTATTCTGGTCTGGTCACTAATAAAAATAAGTGATATAGATTGATTTTATTTTTAAAAATTCTATAAGCTCTGAAGATTTAGTGATTAAGAGTTGCAAAGTGGTTTGTCTGTTCTGGAGAATTGTTTCAAGAACAACTGTTATTTAGAAACGTATCTTGGAGAACAGAATGGAAACATGGGATGACTTTATCTTTTGCTAAACTTAGCTTATATCTTCATATATTTAATTTTTTTATTTTTTTTTGCAGTTTTTGGCCAGGGCTGGGTTTGAATCTGCCACCTCTGGCATATGGGGCCAGAACCCTATTCCTTTGAGCCACAGGCGCTGCCTCCATATATTTAATGTTTTTCAATAATATTTTTTAAATCAGCTAGACTGTGTCACACCTTCCTTTCTAAGAAACATTCAAATTCATTCTTTTTCTTGGAATATAAAAATAAAGAGTATGCACACCTTTACTGTTTAGAACTAGTTCTAAAATCATAAAACTATAAAACTGATTTCTACTGGTATGTGTGACAGCTTTTCTGAATGACAAATATCCTGTTTCCATACATATTTGAAAATTCAATAGTGACGAGCGTGTGAGTGTGGCACAGTGACCAGTCCTTGTTGTCACCGCTTCAGACAATCCTGGGTTAAACTTTTGGCCACACCCCTTGTTTACATTCTTGAAGCCTCAGTTTCTGCTTCTTTGAAATGACAATGATGTAATTAACTCATAAAGGTTCTTGTGAGGATTAAATATGATGATGCCTTTATATGTCAATTAACATATGGTTATCACTAAATATTATTAGCTATGAGGTGTGTAGGGATAATAAATGGCTGAAATATTTCACTATAAAATAATCTTCATTATTCAAGCAACTCGAATAGCTAGGGAAACAATTAAAGTCCCTCAAAACCTCAGCAAAAAGGAACTTCAGCTTCACCCTCTCAAAATTCTGAAACCACACAGCTTGGCCCCCTGACCTCAGGGTCTTCACGTGAAAAGCAGGCTTGTTTTGTTAGCTGCAGGGCAGCTACTTTGGTCTTTCTTTATTCTGTCTTAATTTCTTTTAACAGAAAATAAATTAAACAAAAAGAAAACAAAATAAAATGCTAGTCTGAAGAATGTGAGATGGTTTTATTCTGATGAATGTAGGCGACAGAGCCCTGGTCAGAGTATTTCTACTTCAGCAAAAATAATGTTAAAAATTGTGATGTCATGTGTGACATCAAAGATGAGTTTGGTGCTTACAAATTCAGTCAGTGGGAAGCTGTGCCCACCCTTTCCTGGGCAGAGGGCCAGGCTTTGTATAACTGTTACTCATCTTCATCCCAGAGGAAGGGTCTAGTGTCCTCACAACAGAGAATGGAGGTTCAGAGAAGTGGAGATCCAGGAGAACAAGGGTCACCCAATGGCAGAGCAAATGTCTTCAGCAGCTTGTCCTCTATTCCAGAGACAAAGTCCCTTTCTTTGTGCCAAGCTGCCTACAAATTATCTGAAAATGACAACTGAGACTTTCTTTCAATGGCAGATTTTTTCATTTCATGGTTGGAAAACTTTCACAGCCAAGGAGGACATATGTTTTATTTCCAACTGCAATGATAATAGTAAACATCTTGTAACATAAGGAAAAAACAAACTTATAATTATTAGAATTTCTTATTACAGTGGGAGATAGCAGGGCTAGCATTTCCCTGATACGGAAATGTGTGATTTTACTTAAACAAATTAAATGTGACATTTTTGTAAGTCAAAAATTATGACATATTGGCAGCTATATACAATTCAATCAAAATAGATTTGATAATCACTGTGATCTTTATTGAGTTGACAGAGTTTAACAACCATTTCCAAAATAAATTCTATAATGTATTTCTATCTTCATCATTAATTATGTCATACTCTTGAAAGTATGATTTTATTCTTCTAGTATAAAGAAAGTGGAATAAGATTTTTCATAGTTAAATTCAATTAAAATTTTATCTTGTGATACAAAGGAATTTTTGATGTTCATGTCAGCTAGATGATTATGGAAATCAACACAGATAAAATAACACTTAAGGAAGAAAGGGGATCAGAGTGTTCAAAAAGATTTGGGAGATGGTTGTGATTGCATGTTGATAAGACTTTAATTAAACAGTATCAGGGTATTCTCTCTTCCTTAAGTTGCTCTAATGTCTTAAAATATCTTCTCTTATATATAAAAAATAAAGTTCTCAATATTGTTGCAGAAACTTATAAGGAAGAGCCTAGTAATGGAAAGACCAGTGGAATTTGTGACCCTAATGAATAAAAATATTGTGCTTACAAGTTTATCAAGAAAAATATCATAAGCTAAAAGTATGCCTTTATGTGCTTCTTCTCTAAAGAAAAGAAGGGAAAAACCATAGATCGCATAGTTAAATTACTAATATGAACGTCAGTGGCATCACCATTGCTATCTCCTAGGTAGTTGGACAAAGAAGTAATGATCTCCAACTTCATTAATGTTTATTTTTAACTCAAATACAGGTAGGAAATCTACCTAAATTTAGTACGTCTGTAATATTTGTATAAAATCTCAAGATGGGAACATATTCTATGGTGCTTTTCCTCATGAATTGATCATTTCTTTTGGTAACGGAATATGTTCAAACTCCATCTCCCATTTTAGTGAGATACAACACTGAACTCAGCATGGAGTACAGTGTCATGCGTGTGAGCAATCTAGTTGCATAAGCTCTTTTTCATAGTCGTGTGTGTAATTTAACTCTCCTACAGTCTCTTTCTCAAAGTCTATTGAGTTTCCCAAGGGGCTGAAAGTCCCTTTACCTGACAAGTAATCCAGGTGCTGAAGACCTGCACACCCGGAACCTGTGAAAATCACTCTGACAAGGGCCTGGGTGTGGTGGAATGAACATTATCCTTTCAAGGACAGTCACGAGTTCTTAACACATCAAAGGAAATACTGAGAGCAAGACAGTGTCCTGGAAAGCCTAGAGATATCTTGTATCTTGGAGACAAGCCCCCAAGTAACTCAGTGTTCTGGAATGAGATAATATCAATCACTCAATAATAAGCAGGTGTTAAACCTTAAACATTTTATGGTACTTCATTGTGGGAGTTGTGGAGAAAGAGCATGTAGTTTCCTTTTTGTGTGATCCTTAAGCACGTAGCTCCTGCACGTCATTACTTAGCACTCTTCATACCTGTTGTGTGTCCCCTCAATAAATGGCCACTGCAAAAGTTGTTCGGGGTTCTCATGCACCTATATCCTCAATCCACATCCTGGCGGTTTTCCTCATGAGGCTCCGATACCTGGGTTACTTTTATTTACAGATTCTTGACTTCTGACATTGATTTTCAGATGTAGCAAGACAGAAACCAGATGAATTCAGTCTCATCCTCGGGATATCCAGAACTTCATTTCACAGATGTGTATCTATAGGTATTTGAAGAAGACTGATAAAAGTAAGCAATTCTTATCTTAATTTTTTTTAAATTTGGTAGCAGAACTCTCTTAAGATGAATTAGCACCATTCTACTCTGCTTACTACTCAGACAGTTATGTGAGTGAAACTAAATCTTGGGAATAAAATCACATTATTTAGATTTATTCCCACAAAAAGCAAAAATTAACTTGTTCATCTAGTAGTTACTGATTGATTTATTGATTGATATGGGGTCTCAGTCTGTCATCCAGAATAGCTCACTGCAACTTCAAATCCTGGGCTCAAGAAATTCTCTCATCTCAGCCTCCCATGAAGCTGAGACTGGAGTCATGCCAGAAAGGCCTGGCTAGTGTCTCAGTTTTGTAGAGACAGTATTTTGATCTTGCTTAGGCTGGTCTTGAACTTCTGACCTCAGAACTTCTTTACCTCAGTCTCCCAGAGTGCTGGGATTTTAGGAGTGAGCCACTGCGCTCTGTTGATGGCAGACCAGGGGACCCCTCAGGCTGTCTGGAACCTTGGAGACTTTCATTCACAGAAAACCATGGAAGCAAATCCCACAGAGCTATTTATAAGAATGCATATAAGGGCGGCACCTGTGGCTCAAAGGAGTAAGGCACCGGCCCCATGTGCTGGAGGTGGTGGGTTCAAACCCAGCCCCAGCCAAAAACTGCAAAAACAAACAAACAAACAAACAAACAAAAAACATAGCAATGAGTTAAATTTGAGACAGAAACTTAATCAGGCACTAGTGGGGTTTAAATTTTAAGTAAAATATTTATATAATTCAAGACAGAGTAATATGTGTCTTGTGTTTGTCTGAAGGGTTCTATCATGTTAATTATGTAAAGGTTCTGTTTAAAATGATAATTGCTGATATTACTATGAGATTTCCATTCATCTTTAGCAATCATGTTAAATAATATAATCAATAGAGATAGTTTAACTGGGTGAGGATCATATAGTTTTAAAAATAGAAATATAATTTAAATTATTGTTTGATAGAATAACATTAATATTCAGACTTTACGGGGATTAATTCAGCAGAAACATGCTATGATTCTAAGGAGAATATGAGTAATTAACAACTTTCCATTTCACAAAATGCAGAGAATATGTCTGAAATTTGACATGACAGAATAAAAGTATGACCATGATGTAGATGAGGAATTAACTTTAAGATAAATAAAAACACTGTTCAAAGGAAGATAATCAATCTTCCCAACAAGGCACATTTCAAAAATTTGTTACAGTACATAGTTTTATTTTCATTCATTTATTAATTCATTCAGGCATTCGGAAGCAATGTATTGGGTATTTATGTAAGAACTGGAAAACCAGAGACGTATATGCATATCCTGGGACCCCACAACCCAAGGGCTATGAATAAGTAAAGCCAGACCCTTAAGTCCATTCACTATGTTATGCATGGGGTGCAACTAGACCACAGAATCTCATTATTAAACTCAGTCTGAGAAAGGAATAATTTTAGAAGTTTACACTACCACTGAGAGTAGCAAGCCCAGGGAGGGGCGAGGCATGGATTTAAATACTTTGACTTGGGCAAGTCACATTCCTATAGGATCTTTGCAGTTTAGAGATCAGATGCCTGATGGATGGCAAGGAAGCAAGAGGGAAATCAGAATGAAATCCCTGGAGGGAGACTGGAGAGGAAGACAGACAATCCTGATTAAGACAGAAACACAAGTAACCTGCAAAATAAAAATGTTGAGATTCCATAATAATGCACAAGTGTGCAATGGATACTTTAAAACATTCTCTTCAGAGAAGGCTGTAAATATGCAGAGAAACCAACTGGATTTTCTCTGGAGGTACTTGTGAGAACATTCAATTTTTAATTTTAATTTTATTTGTAGTCCTGTACTCATTCACCACTCTGCTCAGCAATGTTTGCTGAAGGTTTTCTCTGTGCTGGCGAGAGTGAGGAGGTAAAGAGAGCTCACTAACACAACTGTGGCTCAGGTAGGGCAGGGGCTGAGTCTGGCCACACTCTCGCCTGGGAAGTGGAAGGAGACGTGCTAAAAAAAGAGAATTTAGACAATCAGGGTATAATTATGTAAAAGAAGTCCACTGTGTGGAACAAAACAAAAATTCCATTCTTACTAAAGATAATGGAAGCATTTTGAGGTTCAGCCTGAAGAAGAGAAAGAAGCCGTTCTGAGAGGAGCTGGAGACATCCGTGGAGAAGGCAGGAAGAGCGGAGCTGGCAGCACAGGCCGGAGGACAGGAGGCTCGTCAGAGTCAGAAACAGTATGCTATTCCTCATCAGTAATTAACACAGACACCAGAGACTACTTAATAATTTTGGGTGTATTTATGTACAGTATAGTGATAAAGTTTAAATGACTTCTTACATTGAACCTAAAATTATAATAATTTATATGATAATTCCATTATAGTTTTCTGATCCTTTATCAGGCTCATGTTTTAAAAACAGTAACAATTAGTAAAATAATTTAAAAGTTTTTATAAGTAGAAAACGCATTCAGAATTATATAATCTGGGAGAGATCTAATCCAGAGAGCAGGTAATTGTCTTCAGTTTTCAATACTGGTTATTCTGAGAAAAAAGATTGGCTATTCCTATTTCCTATATTTACAGAATATAAAGGGTATTCCACTATGACAGACGAACAGGCCAACTCATTAATTTTAATTGCTGGAGCTGGAAGGCTTCAGAGAGAGACTGTGAGACTTTCACCACAGGGGACTTTATAGTGATAGTACAGTGTCTCTTTTAAGATGTCTTGAGAATTCTCAAAACATAGCATACAATATGATATCCAGATGGTTTCTGCTTTCACTGCCGTGGTCTTTGAAAACTTTTCTCTTGTGCGTTACCTGCATATTAATTTCAATCTCCTACCACTGGAATAGCTTCTCTGATGGTCAGCCATGTTTTGCACAATTTAATTTTATAACAGGCATTGGGGTTTTATTGATTCTCTTCTGTTAAATACAGTTTTTATCATTTTGATATTAGTTATAAATGTCTGATTATGCGAATACTTAAGTATTTATACATTCATCTTAAGTATTTTAATATACTTTTTATACTATTTTTGAGTGTTAATGTTAACTATTATCAATAACATTCTCAAGAATATAATTTTTATAGAACTATCAAATGTTATAAAAATAGAATTGAAAACATTTCTGTCTTATTAATGTTATGTTGGCTGAGTGAAACTTAGATTATTTAGAAGTGTGCTATCTTTGAAACTTCAAAATAGGTCTTACAATTTCTCATTCTACTAAATACAATATTTACCAGAATAATTTTCTAGTTAAGACAAGAAATTCAGTTAAATTTTCATTTTCTGCTCTTCTTGCTTTTTTGTCTTACTTTTCACCTGTTATTATGTTTATTTGCATGAAATACAAAAACATGCTTTAACCCATTTGAATTTATTGGTTTATCAAATAAGGCCTCCAGGGTTGGTATGGCACCTTCATGATGCTATCTTCTCCTCCTGCTCCTAAGATATTTTTAAATGTAAGAACAGAAAAGGAAAAGTTAGTTTTTTCTTCCCTTAAAATAATTTACTGATCTCTAATCAGCAAATTCCTGCTCAATTTCACGTTGTCTGTAATGAACAGTGTCCATCTCTAGTTGCAAGAAAAGTGCACCTATTATTTGTTTGTTTGCTTATTTATTTATATTTCAGATTAAAATCAGGGTGCCTATGATTAGGCTGCATTGTTTGTGTTTGTAAGGTGAAGTCCAAGTTATAGTTGAGCCTCTTACCAGGAGATGTGCCTTGCACCCCTACATTGTACCCTGGGGTGGGGGGAGCTTACTGAACCCCCTCTCTTTTCTCCCAAGGCCTCCTTTGAAATATGTTTATTAATAAATCATTATGATTATGTATTTTGTTGTATGCTGATATGTGAAAAAAGATCACTACTATGAAGTAGAAATTCATGTTCATAGAGGTTAATATAGTGTTTTTCTCTCCTATGGGTCTGGAGTTGTTTATCTGCTAGTTATAAATTTGTATTGAGTATAGAGAGGCTTGCTTTTCCATTATTGAGGTACTCTACTAAGGAGAATGCTCTCCAGCTCCATCCAGGTAAATACAAAAGACGTGAAGTTTCCCCCTTTTTAACGGCAGAACAGTATCCATGGTCCACACACACCTCATTTTGTTAGCCCCTCCATGTGTTGATGGGCGCTTGGGCTGTTTCCATGTCTCTGAGGTTGTGACTTGGGCAGCTCCATATATCTGAGCAAATGTCCTTGTGATAAAAAGGTTTTTTTTCTTCTGGGTGGATACCTAGTAATGGGATTGTTTCCACAATGCTGCTCCAAACAAAATTAGATGTGTGTATGTAATAAAAAGAGGGAAAGGAACATTTATGCACAAAAAATGCTAGGTAACTATTGAATATGTTGCTCATTTCACAAACTAGGTGACATACAGGCCAAATAGTACCCACATATGAGATCATTTTTATTCAGCCGTAAAGGATTTTTAAAAAAAGTAATGCTCTACATAAGAAAGTAATACTATTGTGAAGGCAAAATAATGTTTCGATGGATAAGGTCTGTTTCCAAATGTTCTTTCAAAGACTTGAGAACAATGAAACTGATGAGAGACAAGGGCAGACTACACGTACAAGAGACATTCAGTGAGAATAAGACAGGAAGATTTCTGAACAAAGACTATCACTTTGCATTACCTACAGCACATCACTAACTATTAATTCAATCGTGCTGTTCTTTGAGAATATTTACATTTATAATGCTCACAAAAATAAAAATGGGGCAAAAGTCTCTCATTGAGAAGAAATCTTACGTCCTCTACCTTACACACTCTTATGTTCATTGATATTTCTGAGCATGGCACAAGATTTCATGGGAGATAGACATTTTTCAGCCCCTAATGAAATGAAAAAGACGCTCATCCAAAAAAAGAGATAAATTTCTAAATTTTTGTTTGTGAAATTATTCCCCTCAATTATTGAGCTGAGATTGAAATTTAAATTTTAGTAAATTTGCTTGTTACCTCTGTGAAGGATTCTTTATGCATTTTACATTTATCTGAAGCCTCTGGACGCCTTGGGCATGTTTAACAATTCTAATAGAGGCCTGAAGAATATCAACAAGCTACTTGTCTGTGCCTCTGGCTTTGTTCACGTAACCTCATCTCCACCTTCTTGAGAGAAATGAAGTTTCCTATTTCTCATGCAAGAGAAAATGAGGAGAGATAATTTAAAATAAAAGACACATTTCGTTTCTTATTTTTATATTGTTACCTGCCCCCAAATGGGACCAAGTGTCTTTCCTTTCATGAATCCTGGGTAACTTTGTAAGCTATCTGTAAATGAGGTAAAATAAAATGAATTTATGTCTATCTTTTATAGAATTTCTTAATGTCCTCTGAATTTCAGCTGTGACTACTGTCACCATATACTGAATCTATGAGTCCACGTGACCCAGTGTGACATGTGAGGGGGACCTACCCTTGTCTATCATTGTAACATGAAAAGTTGCCACATTTATGTGTTAAATAATTAATTTGAAATGTGAATCTGATGGGAAATAAAGTGCTAAGAATATTATGATCATGTTTGAAAGGAGACAAAACTCATGCTCAGAAAGAAAAAGAACAATTAATCATAATTCCCTTTTGGTTGTTTTTTCCTAACAAGTAATTACCTACATAAGTTAATAGTTACTTGATTTAAGGTGCAAGGAAATGCATTTTTGGAAGCATTATTTGTCTTGCAAGTTATAACACTAATTAAATGGAAACAATAATAACATTTCTAAACATAAAGGATGGACTCTCTCATATAAACCTAAAGTCAAGGGTTTGACAGGGCTTATTATTCGAATGGAATGTGCAATAGTGACTGGAATGGGTGGGCGTGTGCAATTCCATAGATACTCTGCCTTTAGAAGGGCCATAATTTGGGGGTGACAGTAATTTCAACTACATTTGACTATGTAAATAATGTGATAAATGCTTCAATTTATAAATTCCCAAGAACTCTTTTGAAATATGTTTATTAATAAATCATTCTGATTATTTCTTTTGTCGTATGCTGGTATGTGAAAAAAGATCACTACTACTATAAGGTAGAAATTTGTGTTTATAAGGGGTTAATGTAAACTAAATGTTTTCCACAAAACATTTTCATTCAGGTTTTTGTGTGTGTTTGAACAAAAGAGAAGTCTATTGGGGGAAAATCTTAGATTCAGAGGGCCTTACCTACGGCTTGCCCTTAGCAAGCCCATAGCAAGTACAGTGCTTGTCCCCTGAGTTACCAGCTGTGCGTGTGGCTTTGGGCAGGTGCCGTCCAGACTCGGGTCACCTTGTGAGGCAGTGTGTATTCCACAGTGCTTGTCACAGGCTGCTCCTGGCCACACCACCTTGACCTTGTTGTCATTATACATCCTGCTAATGTAGTCAGTCTACCACAACAATTTGCCTTCAAGTTTTTCTTATTTTGAGAAGGAAGCTAATATTTATTTAAAGCTCATTTGCTACAAGCCATTCTAGATATGTATATACATAGTATCTTCTTAAGATATATGTGTAATACCTCATGCAGTAGTTATTTTTTTCCCTTTTAACAAAGTACGGCTAAGAAAAATTGATATTTTATCTCTCTCACACACCCACATGCACACACAATACACACGCACACATGTAGACACCACACACATGCATACGTGCACACATGCACACACCACACAGGTACACATCACACACATACATACCACTCATGTGCACACACACAACACACATGCACACACCACACACGTGCATATATGCACACATGCACACACCACACATGTACACACCACTCACGTGCACACACACCACATATATACACCACACACACACACATGTACACACATGCACCCACATGCCACACACGTACACACCCGTGCACGCACACACTCTGTCAGGTAGGAAGCTAGCAAAGTTCACCTGGTCTTTGCATCATCTTGAGCCAAACGCCACTCATCACCAGTTTTATAACACATTCATTGCTTTCACAACCAGAAAAATAGATGTGATTCTTACCCATATTCAACAGATGAGAAAAATTGGGCAATAGAAAGCTGAAGTAAGTCACTATCAGAAACAATTTTTAAGTAGTAGAACAGGGGTTTAACCAGAGCAGCCTTTGACACAAGGGCTTCAGCACCTAACAAACACTCCATTAGTACTTCTGAAGGAGGCGGGAGTCAGGGTTTAAGTGTAATCAGATACACAAATCACAAGATAAAAGCAGGGCTCCTCTCCAGTCTTAACCCAAATGCATGAACTGATTTTTAATGGAATTTAGGACTTTGGCTCATTTCACGTCAAAGCATAATGAAGCCATGACTGTTATAATATCTTCATTGTTCCACAGAGTTGAAATTATTCAAAGATATTTCTCTTCTGGCAAAATATAGAAGAATGTAACTTTGATTCTTATTCTTATTACGTGCTGAGTATTAAAATGTTAAGACCCTTAAACTTGTGCGTTTGTATTTATGAGTCTTATTGCCTTTATTGCACATTTCAGTGCTTTTTATTAATTCCTTATTTCAAAGCATAAATTTTATTGTCATTCTTGTCAAGCAAAATTTTTTACAATTTCACCATGGATGCTAATTTGCATGTTTTAAAATAGATTAATATTTTTCCATTATGCTCATGCATATAAATAATTGCTGGGAATGAGGAATATATCAAGATGTAAAAAGATAAATAGAATGCCTTATCTGCGTCTATGAATATATTGAATTTTAATAACATGGTGGTTATTAAATCTGACAATCAAATGGCTAATTTATGTGCGAATATGTATCTACTTATCCATTTACCCATCTATCTCCACCCATTTATACACATATATGCATACGTATGTATAGAAGTCACGTATGAAAATATGTGTAGATAGCATACATACATGTATTTATATACAGTACATATACAGTATTATTAATACAGTGTATATAGTACCCAGTATTATATATGTTGATCAGTCTAGATATGATAATAATTTAGATATCTGAAGTAGTAGATTGTATAAATGTTACAAAGAAATAGTGTTATCCGGTCCTGCAGGGCGTTACAATGAGGAGAGGCAGATAAAAAATATTATCATTATCAAAAAACATTTACAATACATTTGTACTACTCAGGATTCTCTAGGGAGATAGAGCTCTGTGTGTATTTTGTATATAAATAGATGCATGTGCATAGGAATTTATCATAGGGAATTGCCTCACACGATAATGCGGGCTAGCAGGTCTCATGGTCTGCAGTGTGAGTTGGAAGCTGAGGATCAGGAAGCCGATGGCTCAGTTCAGTGTGAGTCTGAACGTCTCAGAACCACGGCCGCTTATCATGTATTTCCGGCCTGAAGATCAGCCAGGTCCAGATTCAGGAAAAGCCGATGTTTCAGGCAAGTTCAAAGCCAGAAGAAAACAGAGAACCAATATCCCAGTTTGAAAGTCATGAGGCAGGAAAGAAGATGCAATTTCTCCTTTACTGGGTAGAGAATCAATATTTTTGCTCTACTTTATCAGCAATCTCTCCTCTGATGCCTATTTTTCATTGAAGGACACTTTATTATCAAGAGAATTATCAAACCAACAAAAATTGTTCCCAACACAGTCTATTACACTGAAAAACTAGACACAATTCTCCAGTCCTCCTCGTGTTCATATCCTTTAATGTGGGTTTGATTTTTTCTTTTTTTCCATAAAGTGATGGTGTTTCTTTTGTGTCTTTGAATATGGGCTAGCTGTGTTGCTCAGCTGCTACAGAATACAGTATAAGTGGCAGTGTGCAAATTACGCAGCTGGGCTGAGGGGCCAGACTCTCTCAGATCTCACCTTTGAATTCTGCACAGGTTCATGCAGATGAGCCCTAGTGGCTTCTGGACAGGAGAGACTGCGCAGGGTAGGTCATTTGCCCAGATAACACCAGCTCAGAGAATTGTAAGTTCTATAAATAGTTGTTATTTTAAACCATTAAATTTTGGAGTGATTTTTTAGGCAGCAAAAGCTTGTGGATACACTTGGTCAATATCCTGCTAGCAAGAAAATAGGATACATTAGTTCATTGCACAGGTAATACAAATGCTCTCCTAGCCAGTACAAAGTTAAGTTTGACTGGCGCTTTACTCAGTTACAAGATTAAGTTCTCTTTTCATTCAATGTGTTAGACAAGTCCCAGGTGTTAGTTTATTCCTGTTTCTGTAAAGTCTCATTCAACCTGAAGATCTATTGAGATTTTAGTCACCAGTGAGTTGTACTTTTCTCGTCCCAGACCCTCTGTTAATTATCCAGCTCACTTTTAAAATAATTGTTATAAATCTGACTCTTGCTTTAAAGTTTTTTTTTACATTAAAATGACACACAATTGTTTAAGATGTCTACAGGAAGAAAAGGATTCTGCATAAAGCGTTTTGTGTGTGTGATGGTCGACCTACTAGAACCCCAGCCCGAGGGGCTTTGTAACTCCGAGGTAATGTGTGTGCATCAAATGGTGAACCGTAATACAAACCAGACTGCCTCTCTTATTGTCTGGTGTTAATTAAAACCAAATGTCCTTTCCACTCACAATGCAGCTAATGTGCTTCATTTTTCTGTATTGTGCAGAAGTGACAATTGTGTAGCTGGGACAAAGGGAATGTGAAATTATTGAGGAGAAAGAGCAGCCTTGTGTGGACAATCACCCACGATGTGAGAGAAGGCTGCTTCTCCCCTGTGAGTAACTTGAACACTTGCCGAATTCTCCACTCTACACCATTTACATAATGGAAATTATCCTGTACAATAATATGTATTAAAAATTGCCTTTTTTATTGAGCTTAACTGAGACACATTTATTTCCATTTCCTTTAATTTCCATAGTGCCAAACAACACAAAGCTGCAACACGTTTTTAATACTTTTTACTGCCACGCATTTTATTTTAAACATCAATAGAAGGTTTTATCTTACAGAACAAAGCACTAAGAATCAGATTGGAATGCAAACATTTTCCATTTAAACTTGGGTAAATCTCCGATCTGACAGAGATTCCCTTTCTTGGTGTGAGAATACCTGTGAGGAATGTGGATGTGGAGGGCTGATTAAGAGACTTGTATAAAGTGGCCGCATCACAAATGATCTTTTTTATAATGCTGAATCATTAGAAAACTGAATCTCTTATGAAAAATTCAGATTTCAAGTATTTGAAGTGTTTCTTACCCCTCACTCTCTTAAATTATCTTTCTCTTTGAAATCTTTTAAATTATTTACCCTATAAATAACTCTTATCTTTCCTCACCTAAATAATAACATCATGTGAAAAATATTTAAGGCCCTCACTCAAATACTGACATATTCTGGGTGAAACGGAAGGGCTTTCAGAAGACACTGTCTCCTAGAAGCGTCTCCTCTCTTCAGAGGAGGAAGCTAATTTCCCATGGGGATCTTGGAATATGTAATTGAGAGGGGAACACTAGGCAGAGGCCACTCTCCGACCTACGTTTGGTGGTCATTTTTCTGCATTGCTGTTCCATTGTTGACTTTTCAACATTGTGAAAGTCAGGTGTCAGCTCTGGACACAGTTTTTGGTTCTGAAATGCATTCCTACCGTGGTTCCAGAGATAGAGGCTGCCCTGCTGGATCAGTCTGCAAGTTTGGAAATTTTTTCTCAACCCCTAGTTGGGATCTGGTTTTTACTTTCTGCATGTAGGTCCACTTGTAATCCCTTCTGCTCCTTTGTTGAAATACTGGAGTGTTCTCCCTTCACCCTGACTGATACAGGTGAACGGTGTTTTGGATAAGGCAATGATTCTGCCCAACATCGTGGGTTTGTAGGAGAGAAATGAAGACGGAGAGAAGTTGGATTCAGATTAAATGGATCATTTAATGCCTCAGTAAGGAGCTAGAATTCATTTTAAAACTCTCTAGAGACTTTCAAGTAGCATAATCGTGTGTTATGGAAAAATGATTCTATACATTGTGCACTGAATAAATGGGAGGGTGTCGGATGGCAAGTGTGTGGTCTGGTCTTGTGGGAACTCTTAGCAGATGGCATGGGATAGCAGAAAATCCTCTGAGATAACATCTATTTCATAAACAGTAGACATAGAAGTGCTTTCTAGTTGTTAAAACAATAACTAGGATGAATGTTTTGTTTCTTGTAACAGCCCGAGTTGTCATTTCATTTAACACTTTAAGGGAATATTTATAACAGGCATTTAAGAAATCATCACAGCATTACACCATGGTCAGGACAAACGTTTCCCAGCTCACATGAGCCTGGGCTGGAAGAGGACACACACGCATCAAAGTGTCCTCCTGTGACAGAGTGTCCCTGGCCCATCAAAGTGTCCTCCTGTGACAGAGTGTCCCTGGCCCATCAAAGTGTCCTCCTGTGA
>NW_003852425.1:17180305-17181463 GCF_000181295.1 Otolemur garnettii | reverse complement strand
CTCCCGTACCTACCTGTAAAACACTCTGAAGTTCTTTTTTTTTTTTTTTTTGGCCAGGGCTGGGTTTGAACCTGCCACCTCTGGCATATGGGGCCAGCCCCCTACCCTTTTGAGCCACAGGCACTGCCCTAACACTCTGAACTTTTGAGCCAGAGCTAGCCATGCTCTGAGGGACAAAGCGTCTATAGGTGTCAATGTTCTGTGTGTGGAGTAGCCAGCGAGCTGTGGCCACTCTCAAGCTGATTTTAGTGTCACATGAGAAAATAAATACTCTCTGGTGCTTCAGTAAAAGGAAAAATAAAACCAAAATGAGAAAGTGAACTAGATGGGAACAGTAGGAAGAAAAGCACATTGTACCCCATAAATGCATTAATGTTCACATGATCTATGTGTTTATGATCTAATAAAATAAATTAAAAAAAAAAAAAAGACAGTCACAGAATTTGGAGCCATGAAGAAGAAGTGAGGTTGGGCCCTTACTATGGAGGGTGGGGACCAGCATGCTGAGAAATCTGTGTTTACTCGGCAGACAACAGAAAAATCTCAAACGGTATAAGTTAGGAATTAATCAAATAAATAGATTACAAAAAATTTTATCATTTGTAAACCATTCCCTGTTGGATTCCCCAGAAAGATGAGCTTAATTTTCTTGGTTGCTCGGCCTATGCAAAGGTTTAACAACTTAATTTTCCCAATATTTAAAAGGTTGAGTACATCACAGTTATCAATTACGGATTGCTGGGGTTTTTTTAATCAGTATGTAAACAAGAAGAGTGAATTCCTACCCAGCTACTGTCCTTGGCTTAGAGATGAAGACTTACTTGTGTCTGTCTTATTCTGTAGCTTGTGTGTCACCAGGCATACACTCTGTGTCTGCACGTGGGTCACCAGCGATGTGCTCTGTGTCTGCACATGAGTCACCAGCGATGTGCTCTGTGTCTGCACGTGGGTCACCAGCGATGTGCTCTGTGTCTGCATGTGGGTCACCAGCGATGTGCTCTGTGTGTCCGCACATGGGTCACCAGCAATGCGCTCAGTGTCTGCACATGAGTCACCAGCGATGTGCTTTGTGTGTCTACACGTGGGTCACCAGCGATGTGCTCTGTGTTACACGTGGGTCACCAGCGATGTGTTCTGTGTCTGCACGTGGGTCACCAG
>NW_003852425.1:17177231-17179833 GCF_000181295.1 Otolemur garnettii | reverse complement strand
CACGTGGGTCACCAGTGATGTGTTCTGTGTCTGCACGTGGGTCACCAGCAGTGTGCTCTGTGCTGCACGTGGGTCACCAGCGATGTGCTCTGTGTCTACACATGGGTCACCAGCGATGTGCTCTGTGTCTGCACGTGGGTCACCAGCGATGTGCTCTGTGCTGCATGTCCCTGCACGTGGGTCACCAGCGGTGTGCTCTGTGCTGCATGTCCCTGCACGTGGGTCACCAGCGGTGTGCTCTGTGTCTGCACGTGGGTCATGAGGGATGTGCTCTGTGCTCCGCATGGGTCACAAGCCCTGCACTCTGCACCTGCATGTGTGTCTTCCACAGTTTGCTTCTCTGTGGCCTTGGGAAGTCTGAGAGGTGTGAGCTCTGATTTACTGGACGTGCTATATCCCTATTCCACAAAGCATACGCCCTATAAAAGTCCAAAAATACCTTGAACAGCTCCACGCATCTGGATAACACAGGATTTTTGGTACTACTGTCTCCATAAGTGAATCATTCTATTTTCATTTCTGGTCTTTTTTCTTGGGCAGTTAACTTAACATTCATTCAATGTTAAATGAATGTAGAGAAAAGAAATATGACTATAAAAGCTCGACTTTATAATTGTTTATCCCTTCATATTTATTATTTTAAGGAAAGTTTACATTCATTACCTCTATAAAAAAACCAGAGGGGAAAACTTTCATTCAAAAATTGTATACTCACAGGTGGCACCTGTGGCTCAGTGACTAGTTTGCCGGCCCCATATACCAAGGGTAGTGGGTTTGAATCTGGCCCCAGACAAACTGCAATAAAAATTATATACTCTAAGTATATTGATTTAATACATTCATCAGTTTATAATGAATTTTGTCTACTTTATAAAATTTCACTTCATATTTAATTATTACACATTTATTTAGCAATATGCTAAAAAAATTGTATTAAAATAATTACCTTTTTTGAAACAACGCACAGTAGTTGGGCTAAGATATCTTTGTACGGTGTAGCTAAACCAGTGCCTGTTTCATTAGGCACCTACGGGTTTTTGACCTTAAGAATAGTCAGGAGACTTGAAAGTTTGCAGATGCAGAGCTGAAGCATTTAGAGCACTGCGGTTTCGACACTGTTGGGGTGATGTAATTGATTTCTGACTAACTCTAAGGCAAAGTCAAGGGAAGGACAGACAGGAAAGGACACAGCTGGGCTGACGCTCTTGCTGGCTGAGAATCAGTTGCTGGGCAACCAGAGAGAGCAACAAGGAGAAAGGATTTCCGTATCTTAGATGCTGAGTCAACCACAAGCCGCAGCCAACACAGGTGAAATACAAGTAAATGTTTCTGGATTTTGTAACTTTTAAGTTCTAATTTGCTATATTTTCAACCAACTTTAAGGAGTCATTGAGTCAGGAACACATACTTAAGAACAATTATTTGCTCAGTGAAATAATTCATAGAGTAAACCAAACCTTTAACTATTAAATAAAAAATTAAGTTAGGGTTAAAATAATCTGAATGTGCATGTAATGTGTATATAATTAAGATTTTATTAGAGTGGCTTGGTGTTATTTGACCCAGGATAGCAGGAGCTATAAAACACCAGCATTCCACTTCTCACTCTGAGATGCAATTCTCAACCTTAAGAATCAGATTACTGCTTTAGTTCACAGACAAAGCCAAGTTCAGTGAGGCAGTGTTCTTCATTACGAAACATTTAACTCAATAATGGTCATTGGGCCAACCCAAGAATGGCGGGGGGGGTGGGGGGAAGCAATTTAAAGGACTCCAGGATCTGTTTTAAGAATAATCACTGTTCACCACAAAAAATGAATAATTTAGATGGACATTAGCTATAATTATTGTAGGTGGGCCAAGACAAGTGGATAAACGTATAATTTCATGGGTACAAATCACATTTTGGTTAAGGAAGAGAAATCCATGCACTTGCTGGACCCACCTCCAGTGCTCAGACGAAACAGCCCTGTAGCTGCCTGTGAACTCATCAGAGTCCTAAACTGCACATTGATCTGTGTTTTACTCTAACACTTCATTCTTTTATGAAAATAATGTAAAATACCAAAGATACAACTTCAGTAAGTAAAGAACCTAATCTCCACCCGATTACTCCCATAACCCTCCTAGATTATTTTGATAATAATCAAATAATTATAGGGTGGTGCCTGTGGTTCAAAGGAGTAGGGCACTGGCCCCATATGCCAGAGGTGGTGGTTCAAACCCAGCCCCAGAGAAAAACCGCTAAAAAAAAAAAAAAAAAGTTATCCATTCTATCATTTAATCAGTGAATTTGCATATGGGTTTATCCATATGTTCAGTTTTAATGTCAGTTCTGAATTGTTCTCATTGTTTTTCCAAATGATTTTAACAAAGGAAATGACTCTCATTTACTAACATATAAGGGCTGCCTGGACAGTGTCCAGCCGTGTAATATGAAAAATAGAGAAATACACGGCTGGGGACTTTGCAGACATCCCTGAGACATCAGCACTCTACTTTTCTTCCTTTGTAATGGTATATGTTTAAGAAAACAATATGAAGTTTTGCTGCAGATATACATAGGGAAGTGATAACTGCAGTTAAGTTACTAAGTTACAAC
>NW_003852425.1:17163351-17176108 GCF_000181295.1 Otolemur garnettii | reverse complement strand
TTACAACATGCAGTTCTGCTGTAGATACACATAGGGAAGTGATAACTGCAGTTAAGTTACTAAGTTACAACATGCAGTTCTGCTGCAGATATACAATGGGAACCGGTAACTGCAGTTAAGAAAAGGATCCTCTCCCTCCTTTATGGGCACTGTGCTGCTGCTGCTATGATAGCTGGTTGGCAAAATCAGGGTACTGGATATATTTCAAGTTACCTTAAGAATTTATGATCACTATGCTTGTATTTTTCTGGTAAAAAGACTGCATGTTTGCTCAATGAATTCAGATAATCTATATTTTATGATGTTACTCTCATAAAATTTATGCCATTATCAAATATGAAGAAGGATTCATAATGTAAAAGCATGAATGTTTATTCCATTGTATGGGAACAACTTAGTTCACAATTTATCTACGGATTCCATACCCACGATTCATCATGAGCCATCTATGTGGTAATGTTATTTATTGTGCTGCTCAAATTGCTACATAGAAGCAATTATGGAGAAGCGGGAGCTTCTTCAAGTTGGCGCTTGTATTTTTTTATAACAACTCTATTATTTTATTTAGCATTTCCTCATTACCTGACACCACAAGATGTTCTGGAATCACATTTCACCTTCCCTAAACTTCAGTCTTGATTTTTTTAAAATTGGAAGACCGTGTTTAGAAACCAAGATTCAGGTAATCAGTGTGCTCTCCGTCATTAGGTCCCACATATGGACCCATGCATGCACACACACTCTGCACACTCTGGGTGTGTGTGTGTGGATAACCGTGTGTGTGTGTGTGTGTGTGTGTGTGTGTGTGTGTGTGGATAACCATGAGAGCCCACTGATCAGGTCTGGTTCTAACCTGTTGTCTTGGTGATTATCCCAACCATCATTCTTTCCTTCTTTGATAGCAGGACACCCAGAAATTATCATGCACATGGTATTTGCTTATCACAGTAATATACTTAATTCTTGTAGTAATCTACTTAAGAACACACATAGTAGACACATAAATCTATTTCTGAATCACAAATGAATTACCCCATCAGAAGCAAATTTATTACAGGGAACTCACAATGCAATGTAAGATGAGAAAGTAGAAGTGCTCTGGTTTTGGAAGAAACTTCACTTTTAAGGGGAAAGAGAGCTAGTCGAGAGTGAAGGGCTGTGGGGCAGGGCTTGCTACTGATTGATTGTGATCGGATTGTTACTTGTCATGCCCTTTGCAAGTCTGACTACAGTAAAACTTTACATAAAATTGCGTTTCAGAGAAAATAATAGCAATAAAGAATCTTCTTGCACTAAGTGTGCAAATAAATAATTGATGTCATTAGTCAGGGTTTTTTAACTAAATTGAGATAATAAGATATTAATATGGAGTAGGAACAATACTTTGTCAAATCACTGACAGAACAAATTAGTAGTCAGTTACAATATTTCAATTATGTTTCCAAAATTAATGACTCAGTAGTTTATTATTTTAATTTAAATAATTTTAGGAGGAAAAGAATTGTATGTCTGTGATTACTTTCACATTCTGCCCCAATATTTTAAAACCTTATTTGAAAAATAAAAGCAGGTGATTAAAGAAATAATAGATAATCAAACTGATATAGCTAAAGATGTAGATATAGGTAGTTAGAACACTGTGAAAATGCTGGACATAAAATTTGCAGAGTCTGTGTTTTGACTCTGGTTATGACTCTTCTCTAACTTCTGCCCTGCTTCCCCCATCCCACTGTTCTTTTTATTAATCATATTTTATTAATCATTCTTATTATTAATCAGAGCACACTTGCACCAGGATGAGGCCAGCACAAGACCCCTTATCTTCCCTTAGGAAGAGCAGAGTCTAGCAAAAATATAGAAAAGTAATTCAGCAATTGCAGCAAGTAATTATGAAAGGTGTGTTGATGGAGATGTGTGTGGGTTGTGAGGAGAGAGCGTAGCACCTTTGGGGGTGCTTTCCCCCTCACAGATGGCTGACTAGCACATCCTTACACATTGTTCATTGATTGCAAATATTCCTACTTGTATTTCCCAAGTAATTTTTTTCTTATTATTCATGTTGAGCTAGATTTTGTCAGGTATAACACTTTAATGGATGAATAAATTATCTACAATATCACTCTGTTCATTAGTCAATTAAAATATTTACTATAATTCAGAGTATGAAATATTTACAGACACCATTGAAAATGAAAACATTTATTCAACTACAATTGTAGGAATAACGTTGACTATCCCTGGTTACATATTCTGAAATTTGATGGGTTTTGCTTTGGGTTGACTTAATTTTGATTAAAATGTTTTTCAAAATTATTCAATTAACCTTCTACTTGTGATATTGTATATATAAAGTCTTCTTATCAATTATCACCGTAACATCGAGCAGTATTCAGAAATGAGAATTAATTCTTTGTTTGAAATGTCTGGTAAGTACGTGGTAGGTAGCAAGCTTGTTTATAGATTCTGGGGTTATGGTGGGAAAGAATCCAAAGTCCTTTCTGGCAGGGGCCTGCCTTCCAGTCAGGGCCAGAGTAGAGAGCGGGAAGGCAGTAAGCTGTTTCATTTAATAGCCGAGATGACTTTATTTGGGGTGACATTATGAAGAGAGTGAAGCAGTGTGACGTGAGGGAGGATGACAGGAGCGTGGAGACACTGGGGACTTCAACAGAGCTGGGGGACACGTCTGCCCTATGAAAATCGTATCTTAGTTTTACTTGTATGACTTGTCTTTTTTTTTTTTTTTACATATGGACATAATACTCATCCCTAATCATACTCAGCATAAGACCTGTAATAAGTATAATATGAATTGAATTATTTTCATAAGTAAATGAACATTTGAGTTTACTTACAACATTCCATTGCAGCTTCCGTTGAGATTGATGGTAAGAGTAGATATAACTGGGGCAGGTTTTTGAGATTAAAGCTTTTAAATCGATATGATAAGATTGACTGAAGCATAAATCAAACATGGAATTCTAGTTACATCAGCATCTTAAATATATTTTGAAAAATCGGACCTCTTGTGGACATTCGAGATCTTTAAACCCAAGTTCCTTACCCTATGAAAACCCACAATGGGACTGAGCAAAGGGCTTGTCCAAGGGCAATTGCTACAGGTGTCTACAAACTTACCTAGGACTAGTCCCAAGCTTAGGGTTCCTTCATCACATGGGATGAAATGCAATCAACTGAGATACTCAGCCAAGGTAAAAACCAATAAATAATTAATAAATATAATAATAAATAAGTACATAAATAAATGAGAGGACCAGAAGGGACAGTCATGGCTATATTTGAATGTATTTTAATATAAACAATTGGTTTTAGATATATCTTACTTTGGGGAATATAAATATTATCAATGTTTTACAAAAGTAAACTCATAGAATCTTAAAGGGGAGACTCTGGGTTTGTGTGTTGGCTCCTTTCTTTTCCAATAAGGAGACTTTTAATGAGCCGCGTGGTTCCTTCCAGCGCATTTGCTAGTCGTGTACTGTGTGCCAACACGAGAAGCTGGGGGCAGGGGACGAGAGGCTCCTGCAGTCACAGAGCCCAGCATCTTCAGTGTCCTCGCAGACGCCTCTGAGCAGGGAGCACGTGAATGTGGGAAGTGCTTTAGGAAGTGCTATTTCAATGTAGCTCGCTAGTAAAACACACCTGAGTTAATACACGTGAAATTTCATACAAAGATACGCATTTAACACAGACTGGTTTCCGCTTTCTAATGTATGTTTCTCTAAATATAGTTAAGTATTTACTAAGTGATTTAGCAAATATTACTCAAGTACAAACTGAGTACCACACAGTATTATTCTAGGTAGAGAGAAGAACAAAAATGAACTACATGACTACATGACTACATTACTTGGCAAACGGTTGGTGACACAAGTTACTGACGTGAAGAAGAAAGATAGAAGTATCTTAAATTTTGATGGACTCTAGAAATAAAATTTGTACTTAGAAATAAAGAAGGGTTAAGTTTCAGTTACACATTTTTGTTACTTCTTTCTCCCTTTATCAGGGCTGACCTGCCACCTGCTGAGTTTCTAAACTACACAGCAGTTTCACCTCTGTTAGGCTGAGAGGACCTAAGGTCAACTTACAGAGGTGGTCACCACGAGCAACGAGACTGCTGTACTGCTGTGGGGCATGTCGAGTCTGTGAATATTAGGTCAACTGAAGGAGGTGGTCAGTGAGGGGAGATGGTCAGTGCATGGAGATGATAACTACAGGGAGATGGTCAGTGTAGGGAGGTGGTCAGTGCAGGGAGGTGGTCAGGGCAGGGAGGTAGTCGGTGCAGGGAGATGGTCAGTCCTGGAGATTCCACTGTATGTGTTCCACTCTATGACCTTTCCCCTTTCCCATCTGGCTCAAAATGCAGTTAACGATCTCACCTAATTAAAGCAGCAATAGTTTTAGTGAATATTATCATTGATAGTAAATGGGCATTTTCTAGCTCCACGTATGTTCCATTTTGGTGTGAACATGGGCATTCCTTCAGCACCTGCTCTTTGGAGAAACTTACACATGAAAAAAGAAAATAGAATCCTACCTGAATTATTTATTATGATTGAATCCAAAATGTGGCTATAGGGATGGCTATATAGAAGACGTTCATTGTTTCCGTATACACCATGTTTTTTTTTCTTCTGTGCAATACTTTTTGTGTAAGGCACTATCCTGGTTGGCTCAGGACTGTCCGGTTCAATCACAAAAAGCCTGGTCCTGAAAGCCTCTCAGTCTCAGACAACCAGGGCAACAGATAACCATCTTCTGTGCAAAGTACATTTATTTTAAGGAGAACATGCACACAGCTAAAATATTTTGAATGCTGTCTATAAACATTAGTAATGTATTTAGCATAATGTAGTTTGCCTAATTTTGAGAAGAAGTTTCTAAAGTCTATATTGAAAATGACTTCAAACCTATTTTAGAAAGTGCATTGGTTCAAAGAAATAAATTACTGCTTTACAACAAAGACATAAGATGTGATCATACGATTTTATTTTTCTAGGCTACTCTCTCTGAGCCTAGAATGAATCGATACTTCTCGATCTACTTCCAACTTTGAGCTTTTGCAACTAAAGCAGCACAAAATGAAAACCAGGGAGAAACAGACTTCTAAAGTTTTTTCTTTTTTCCTTAAATTTGGACTTTAGAAAAGGAATTTAGTTATAGCTACTGAAGAAAGCTTTCTTCTTACTACAAAGGAGAAGGACGTTCTCTGCAGGTTTCTGGATCTCTGTTTGCACCATTTCCTCACAGTATCTACCAACTCTGAGGACAGAAGAAATTTTAAAACTGTGGCTACTACTTAGCAGTATGTTCTCAGTTCCTCCTGAAAAGATCACCTGTCACGACATAGTGAGTTTCAGTAAAACCAGGAATTGTCATGGGAGAGTTTCAAGATGACAAAATAAAATGACGATAAGCAAAAAGCTTAAATATAAACTTTTTTCTTACAATAGAAGGTGGAAAATAGTACAGATTAGTAACTTATTTGCAGAGACATCTCCAAACTGAACATGACTTCAGGAAAAAAAAAAAAAACTGTTGCAACAATAAGAGAATTCTGACTTCATTTTCAGGGTAAAGCACATCCTCAAAGCTGCTACGTGACATTCCTTTTGGGTCCAGATTAAAATTAGGGAACGCCAGACGCAGATAATCGCTACATACAAAACCCGTTTTATTTAAAGCAATCATTTAAGCTACAAATCAAGGCACTCTGCACACTTGTCTTTAGAACCCAGCGTGTTCAGCGTGTCTGTGGGCTGCACACCTTGCACGCACGTTGGCGTTCCAATTGCACCTCCTGCTCCGGCAGCCCGTGATCCTCTGTCCATCCTTCGTCCAGTGTCTCCATGCCATCACTATCACCATCGCTGCCATGGTAAGTAGAGTGCTTGGAAACTTTAGTATCACCTGACTTATAATTTGGTTATATAGCTCTGTAAATATATATTTCAATATAATCATTTTATAAAAATATTAGCTGACTCTGATTGTTTAGCCCATGTCAGGCACTATGATAAACACACACTTTATTATTTTATTAAAAACAGCACTCAAAAGAGGGCAGATTAAAAAAAGACAGAGTTTACATGTTCTCACGTACATGTGAAAGCTAAAATGAAAACAGTTGAACTCGTGGAGACAGAGCCGGTGGTGGTTCCCAGAGGCTGGGACGGGTAGCGGGGAGTCGGACTGAGTGAGGATGGTTGAGGGTGCAAAGTCCAGTTAGACAGAACGAATAATACCTCATATCTGATGGCACAGTGGGTGACTACAGTCGACAATGATTTGTCGTATATTTTAAGATAGTGAAGAGTAGAATTGGGATGTTCCTGACACAAAGAAGGATCAAACGCGTGAGGTGGTGGATATGCCGATTACCCTCATCTGATCCACACGCTCGGCTGGTCTGCGACCGAGGGTCACTCACACCCCATAAATGTACACACGTGTTATGGACCCATAATGATAAAAAATAAATGTACACAGCTATCATTTAATAAAAAATAAAAATATCAGAAAAAATAAAAAAAACTACTTCAAGGCCTATTTTACTGAATGTTCTGTCTTATATGTGAGGAACTGGAGGATTAGAGGGAAGATGTCATTTGCCTCAGACAACTGAAAAGTGCTGCTCTGATTTACATGTTAGATGTCAAACAAGCAAACACAGGTAAACCTCCAATTCAGACTTCTACTTATGATTTTAAAACATCTACTATTAGGAAACTAGAGAGTTTAATATGGTTAGAGAACAGTGTACTTACCTCCCAGTCCTTTAAGAAAGAATGCATCTGTTCTGTGGGAAAATGTCGCAGAAAGCGATAAATCAGAGCCAGAGTTTCTTGTAAGGTGATGCGAGTGACCACAGAAACTTTTAAATCTTGCCCTTCGATTCTCTAGTAAAATCCTTGGGAGCTTCTCAGCCTGCCTGAGAACAAATGGAGTTTTACATAATAAGTAAATATGTAAATATCAACTAGAATACATATTCCTAAAAGCAGTGGAGAGGTACGTGGTGGATAGATAGATGGAAAATAGAAAGAGACAAGGCTGAATGCCGTGAAGAGTGTCAGTCATCACCATGTCACAGGGAGGGAAAAGAGGTCACAAGGTAAATGGCGAAAAACAAGGTCATGTGCCACAGGAAATGAAAAATTACAGTGTATACTTGGAAAACGCTGAGCACGCAGCACCGGTAAAGCCCGCCCCGGGTGCCGCTTCCTTTACTGTCTAACCTTGACCAAGAACTGCAGTTAAGTTAACTTTAGTTTGTATTCGGTAAGGAAATCAGTTGAGTATAAAACTTATGCATTATGTACTTTTTTATATGAAAGTAACACACGCTTTCCGGAGGGAGCATGTGTGCTGAATCGTCTCCTCACACCCCCCCACCCCCAGCATTTCTAAAGCAGCTTAGACTCGGCCTCATTGATACACCAGTTGTTCCTTCTCTGTCCAATTTCAGTTACTCTCACAGAATTACTCTTATACCAGAGTGCATAGGATTCAAAATTCTCATATATTTTATTTCCTTTTTCTTATTTAGTATACATGCTCAATAATAACTGCCCTTCTGAAATATATTTTATTCCGTGCAGTTCCGACCAGATATACACAAGTGTCACTGTCCCCGCGTGGCCGTGCTGCCTTTGCTGTTGGCTTCAGTGTGGCCCTTTCATAACTGTCCTTCCAGGGGCTTCTTATACACGATTCCCTGTCATTTTAGTGCTCTGTGTGTGCGAGTCCCTTCTCCCAGGAGCCTACTTACACTTTGAGCTCGTTCCCTCTGCTGTCTGGCTAGTTTTTCTGTAGGGATGATTGTTTCCTATCTGTGTGGAATCCATCTCTCCACCAGGAATTTCTAATTCCTCACAAAGCTGCAATCTGTTTTGTCTGTGCCTCAAGCTAAATTTCTGCTCTGAGGTCCCTCCAGGCCTGGGCCTCAGTGAGGTGCAAGTCGCATAATGAACTCTGACCACATTTTAAAGCAAACGGACTGTGCTTTCCATTCTCAAGGTGACAGCGACTGGGAGACTTCTCACTAGTGTGAGACAAAGCAAATGACGGGAAGGTTGCTGGCATCAAAACACCGCTCCTCAAAGATGAAGAGAACTTGCTGGACACGGTTTCTGCCCTCTGGGGAATCATGCTGATCACAAAGCATCATAAACACATTTTAAATCCTATTGTCACAGACCCAATGACTCCCAGGCGCCTCTGGAGGAGAAATGACAACGTGGTGACCGCAACTGACTTCCTGATTCACTCTTTTGTTTTCAACGTCATAACCTACATGTCAATGGTGATTAAACACAATGCAAAAACATTCAACAGCTTTACGCTTTCTGCTATCCTTCCTGAAACACACCCACATTAAAAATGATAATTGCATGGAATTTAAGTATCACATCACTTCCGCGTCCCATCTCCATCTTAAAGTAAATGTCCATCACTGGACATTGGGGGGATTACCAGAAACAGTTAATCGTGTTAGGGTGAAAGTCACGTGCAAAATAATGAAGTTTTTGCTACGACAGATCTGAGGTGTTAATTTCATAGTGTATTAGAAGCTTCTTTCCAGTTAATGTTGACTATTGAAAATTAAAGCAAATTCATGAATAACTGTGCTCAGTTCTAAGTATTTTCTCTTGAACCCACAGGAAACTCATACTTCATTGTACAAATGGCTTAATTTGTGCAATTAAGGGACAGAAAAAGTTTTAAGAATTGATTATAAATATTAGGAAGAAATCAACCAGCTCTCATAGTTTTATTTAAATTACTTTTAAATCACATTCCCACAGATTCATGTGATATTAATCTGTCAAACTAGCTATCTGCATCATGAAGGAATTAAATATACACACATATACACAAGTATTTATATATACATACATATGTAAATACTGTACAAAAACATTTTTATATGTAAATACTGTATGTATATATAAATATATACATATATTAATACTGGATGTGTACATTTTATGTATGTATAAATACTGCATGTATATATTTTATGCATATGCAAATACTGCATGTATACATTTTACATGTATATAAATACTGCATGTATACATTTTACATATATATAAATACTGCATGTATGCATTTTATGCATATGTAAATACTGCATGTATACATTTTATGCATATGTAAATACTACATGTATACATTTTACACATATATAAATACTGCATGTGTGCATTTTATGCATATGTAAATACTGCATGTATACATTTTATGCATATGTAAATACTCCATGTATGCATTTTATGCATATGAAAATACTACATGTACATTTTACATATATATAAATACTGCATGTATACATTTTATGCATATATAAATACTGCATGTATGCATTTTATGCATATATAAATAATGCATGTATACATTTTACATATATAAATACTGCATGTATATATTTTATGCATATGTAAATATGGTATGTATACATTTTGTACACACACACACTCAGATGTACATACACATGTATAAACACCATGTACAGCCGGAGTGGCTGTGGTTTCCACGTCTGCTGTAGCATAATACCTGTTACCTCTTTTCTGAATAGCATATTGAAAATGGAAAGCTATTTTCTCTGATGGAGCCACGAATATTGAGTTCGTACCCTAATTACTGGACTGGAGTACATATATTATGAATAATTTAGAAGGTAGGTAGAATTTTCACATTGCGTTATCATTTAGCATACTATCCTGACATTCCAAATGATTCAACTCTCAAAATATTAAGCCCACTAAGACTATGGAGCCAGAGAGCAGCATGAGCAAGCAAGGTCCCCACAGTGAGTGCTCAGAACGTCAACACTCAGGAGCAGCTGTGTGTCTTAGTGTGGGATCTTTCTCCCAGGTTCTGGCCCTCTTTTTCTAACAATATTTCCATTCTAGGAGGTTCCAGGATAGATTCATAGAAAACGATTATGAGAATGAATACCGGTTTTTGGAATACGGCCTTTTGCTCATAAAAGCAAAGCACCTGTTCACTGCCGATTTGCGTATTTTACAGCAGAAGACTAAGGGCATGATTTGTCTATTCTTTGAAATATATAAAGCTGCTATTTGCTGATGCTTCTCTGCTCTTTTTTATACTTGTTTCTTTAAGTATCACTTGGCATAAATTACAAGTAAATGATGGAGGTTATGGAGAGTATAAAATAGAGTTTTTGTGTTTCCCAAAGCAAAGAAATATTTTGTAAAAAGTGTATTAATATACGCATTATTTTCCTCTCTCCTCAAATATCCTAATTTTTAATGATGCAAAATTCATAAGAGATTTTTCTCAGAAAGCTGTAAGCAGGAAATTTAGAATGAGAGAAGTAAATCAAGATTAGGCTTTAAAGTTTCCGCTTGATTAGGATCTCGGCAATCTTGAATTCTAGCCTTTTCTTTAATCAACTGGTGCAATGACTTTTGGGAAGGACTAACGGAAAGTAACAGCAGGAAGAGACAGAATGCAGTAGAAATGTTCGCCCACCATCTCCGTGGCTGGCTTGATAACACACACAGCTAATGGTCTCTTGTTAATGGGAGCGTCTCCCTTGACCGTAGCAGGAATGTTCATGTTGGCTTCTCTAGTTGATTCTGCCTGAAATGGTACTTTAGAAAAGCATTACTGAAGAATTAATTTTCAAATGAGCTTGTTTGCACAGCTCAATTCTTATTTAAATAATAAGATTGCTATACGTCTTGATTGTAAAATTGCTTTAAGTTGAATATGCGTTTGTTCACATACCCATGAGAAAATCAGAAATACCCCCAGTTGGATTGAATGAAGGTTGTAAGGTTTTTTTAAACATGCACTTGTTCATTCCTGTCTTCTGGGGTAAACTGAAGCATGTGATTTTTACCAAGGGCTACAGCTAAGGAACAATCTGAGATGTAAAAGACAGCACAAGTTATTTTGAAAGCACCTTTGGGGTTCATTTGAATATTGTAATGGATCATAAAATATCTTGAAGCATAGTAAAAAAAACTAAATTAATATAATCAAACAAGGCTGCACATAATTATAATTGCAGTGCTCTGGTTAGAAAAGTACCAGGGTTAACTCAGTGACCCCACACATACGAAGGAAACAAAGGGCTAAAATTAATTCAATATGAACAAGCTTTCAGAAAAAGAAAATCCTACCCCAACACCATTTTAGGACAATGGGCGCTTCTATAGTACAACAAATGTAACCAAACTCTAGATTTGTTTTCAGGCAGCAGTACAAAAACGTTTTGAAGTTCATGTATTTTATTTGAACCTGGGTTAACTTCTTTATGACCTTCTATATAAGACAAGACTCTTTATTAATAATAATAAAAAAGGTCTACCAAACAGAGGTTCAAAGGCAGTTATAGACATGGGGTCGCTGATGAAAAGTTAAAGAGCCAGGTATTTTACAAAATAAAGAAATTAGAGCAGCAGTAAGCTGTTGAGTGTTCCAAGAAGTCATTTTAGGAAAAGTATCATAGTTTTCAGCTTTTGTGTTAGCCGCAGAGGCTTTGGGGGTGAGTTTGGTGGTACTGAGGAGGGTGGTGTGACAGGTGTAGGAGGCAGCACTTTGATTCACCCTCCCCAGTGAGTCTCCCTGAGAGGTTTTCTCAAGGCAGAATTGTGGTCCTCTCACCAAGGAAGCACAGGATAATCTCTGAGAAGATAAAAGCAGTTGCTATCCATATATTTTTTTCACAAATCACTGTATCATAAAATAATGTTTTATTTCTGACTAATATTAGGGTACATGCAGTTGGGTTGCATTATTCACATTTGTAAGGTAAAGTTTAAGTTGTAGTTGGATCCTTTAAATCCAAATTGAAGATAATAGTGGCCCCAAGGCCTATGTTTAAGTTATTTCTTGGAAACTACAATTAACTCTAGTAAAAAAACAACGTGTCTATATTTTCCTCTTTGTCTGGGCCACTTAGCAGAGCACCATGAACTGGGGTCTTAAACCGAAACACCTGCTTCTCACAGTTCCGTGTGCTGGATGTCTGAGATCGGGCGCCAGCCCAGCCAGAGTCCTGGAGGAACGTTTTCCAGGTTTACACGCAGGGCCTTGCGTTCCATCCTCACATGGCAAAGTCAAACATCTCTTCCCTTTCTCCTTCCAGGGCACCAACCCCACTTATGAGGGACCCATGTGACCCCCTGACAATTCAAAGTCCTCACACCCAAATACCATCACATCTGGGAAAAGGGTTTCCACACAGAAACTTGGGAGGAATGTTGAATAATGGTGACAAAGGGACACCGTTTCTTTTATTTTTTAATTTTTTGATAATTTCTGTTAAAATTTAAAAAACTAAAGGAAAATGTTAATATTTTATGAAGCTGAGTGGGGGACATCAGTGCTTGTCATATTCTATGTACTTTTCTGCACATTTGAAATGTTTTACAATAAAAAATACTTAAACAAGTTTAGAAAAGAAGATAAGTCTGGAGACCATTGATAGTCTCTTATCAATTGATAAGTCTGGAGACCATCCATGATAAGTCTGGAGACCATCCATGATAAGTCTGGAGACCACTGATGGTCTCTTATCAATTGATAAGTCTGGAGGCCATCAATGATAAGTCTAGAGACCACTGATGGTCTCTTATCAATTGATAAGTCTGGAGACCATCAAAGATAAGTCTGGAGACCATCCATGATAAGTCTGGAGACCATTGATGGTCTCTTATCAATTGATAAGTCTGGAGACCATCCATGATAAGTCTGGAGA
>NW_003852425.1:17147031-17163331 GCF_000181295.1 Otolemur garnettii | reverse complement strand
TAAGTCTGGAGACCATTGATGGTCTCTTATCAATTGATAAGTCTGGAGGCCATCAGTGATAAGTCTGGAGACCATTGATGGTCTCTTATCAATTGTTAAGCCTGGAGACTATCAATGCCAATTTCACTATCACAAACTATAATCGTGTTTTGAATATAATTGAAATCATGTGACTGTTCCTTTTTAATTTTTGTAATGACAGCCTCTTTAACACTCTGTTTTCCTTTAGAATAAAAACTGAGGCTTAAATAAGGATGTGTTATTTTTTTTCGAAGTTAGAGTCATTTGATTTATAAACTTTTACAAAATATCATCCTTTAAGTTCTCCTTTAACAAAATTCACACAGAAAGGCAAAATATAGCTTGTGATTTTTGAGACATAAATTACCTTTGACCTTCACACTGTTCCTGCGTACACCTGACAGCCGAGAGTTTGGAATCCGCTTAGCGTTTATTAATCGCGCATGTGCACCCTGCTGGGCCCTATGTACAGACTTCAGAAGAAATTTTGAATGTGGATGCAGAGGTCACCCAGGCACGCACATTTGGCTCTTTACTTGAACTTTCCCGGTGGGAGAGGAAAGTCTCAGCCCTGCAAGTCGGGAAGCAGGAGGCCCAGCCACTTGCCTGAACTCAGCAGAAACTCCCCAGTCACCCCGTCCCGCTCTCAGACTGCGGACGGCGCTTTCCACGCGCTGCACCCGAGGGCGCCACCTACCGGTCAGACCCTGCCCCCGCGCGCACCTGCCGGGAGCAGCGACTCGCCCACCTGCAGAAGATCCCAGGAGTGGGCGCTGGCCCTGCTCCAGCTCGGGGCTGAGTCCGCCCCACCAGGAAAACATCCAACTGAGACGTAAATATTCCATGTCTAGAGCCCATGCTGTCAGTAACACACAGCAGACTCACACATATATCTAAGTATAATCAGGAGCAACAAAAAGAATCCGGAACTCAACAGTGGAGTCCTGGAGGAAATCGAGCAAATGCAGGGAAGGCCAAAAAATGGGGAAAAAATCCTAAAAGGAGAATTATGTTAAGATGAGAGGTGGGGTGGGCAGAGAGAGGACGGAGAGAGAGAGAAAGAGAAGAGAGAGAGAAGAGAGGAAGGAGGGAGAGAGAGAAAATAAAGAGGTCAAATAAGGCAGATGTCTGAGTCCCTGTGTGTCACCTCGTGTGCTGTGTGTTGAAAGAAAATGGAAACTATATTCTGTCTAATGATGCAAAAAAATAAATTTATAGGAAATGTGCTTTTCCTTTATAAGCAGAGGCTTTGGTATATCCTTGCACCTAGAAGTGCATCTGGGATATATTATAATTCAATGCATATTATTTGGGTGGACGGATGAATTCTGAGTGAATGGACAGGTATTTTTAATGGGAAAATTTTACATACTCTGATTTTACTCTTTGGAAAACATATATTTGCAGAATTCTTCTTGTTGACCAAGCTAAAGAATGACAAAATCTTGTTTCTTTAATGAAATAACATTTGAAAATGCTATTATAGCAACAAATTTTGTCTGAGTCTAAAAAATAAAAACATATCTCTGAGGTGGTTTAGTACAGTTATATGATAAAATTTATTTTAGGAGAATAATGATTATGGTGTAAGTAGTTTTGTTTATTCTAATAGTAAATATTTAATATACATCCTCCTGGAAGCAAGAGAATGCCTGGGGTTCCTTAATAATTGCTTCAGAGCACTAATGTATCTTTAAATAACATAATAACTGCTTAAGCATCAAAACCCACATGGGATGAAAGAAGACGGAGGAGTAGATTTATAATCGGATGCTAAACCGTCTAGCTCGGAGTCACCAGCCCCATCTAATCTAAGCCATCGGCCATTGATATGCTTACAAACTGTTACACAGAAGAGGAAATGATTTGTTCTCTACAAAAACAGTTTTGCTGAAAACAAGGATGAACCAGGGCTTACACTAGAGAATCTTAATGTTACAGTGGTTGAAATAATAAAGAATAGTTAGTGAATGTCTGTGGACCCTTCACTCTGCTCCACAAATTCATCCACGTGAAATTATACCTTACCCTTCACCAGAAGCCTTCAACTTAAATACTGCCAGGTATTGATTTACCATAAATGAACTCAAACAACATAATAAGTAAAACTTTTAGCACATTAAAAAAGAAATTCTAGTGTTTGACTACAAAATGATGATAATATTGTAACTCTAGCTTATTGGTAACACAGACTGAAATATTATAACTAGACATAAATTTTTGGTCAGTTTTCTTACTTTATTGATAAAACCGATTTTCTCGGAGTGCAATCTCTAATCCCATAGGGTGTTTCCCGGTGACTGGTAGCTGGAGTTCAAGTAAGAATCTGTGTCCCCTGAATTCTAATTCTCTATCTTTTACCTCTGTGAGGCATTATTTGGCCCAGAATTAATAAGCACAACAATGAAAATTGAGTCGAAAATGCTATTTAGTTCCTCCATTTGAATCTTACGTAATCTTAACCATTCTCCTTCATTTTTTGAGATTAAAAAAAGCCTGTCTCCTATTTGTTTCTGATTTCTATAGTTTTCATGAAGTTATTCTAACCATATGGAACATTTTCCAGATATTTTGTGTGTGCTGGACGTACAGACGAAGTGGTATGATGGTCCTTAATAAATACAGAAAAGGCTTCCGTGATGCTTTGTCTATAACAGCAGGGTATCTCCTGGAAATGTGAAATCTTAGGGGAAAACATTTATACTACACAGATGAAAAAGATAAATAAGCTTTTTCTTGGATTTGACCGCAATCTTGTTTTTTTTTTAATTTTCTAATAATTGAGTGCCATCTTTTTTCTTTAAGCAAACTTTAAACAGGCATTAAGAAAAGCTGATAATGATCTTTCAAGGGAAGGGAAAACCAACAAAGGGCAGGGTTGCCAGCATGTACTGGGCACAAAACAAATTCTTTGTAGTTGAACTATTTCGATCATTTCTGTGGATAGATGTATTTTATGACAGAAAGCCAGAACATAGAATATTAAAATAAATCAGGCTTAAGTAAAATAATGCAAATTATTCCATAAAATTATGATCTCCCTTGCTGAGTGTCTGAGAACAGCATGAGTGCTCTCAGTAACTGCTTTCCACACACTCTACTATTATCAGCTATATCAAACAGCACACGGGGTTTATTAAAGATAGAACTATTTAGTTATAAAATTCAGCTGGCACATTTGAATACAACTAAGTTATGAGCTGTACAAAGCATGTGTAGGGCTGTTCCATCTTATAGCTCCTAAGGTTGCACTTCATGATTCCTGTCACTCATTCTTATTATCACTCACAGTGTCACATTATCACTTTCTGGTTTATCCAGGTTTAAAATAAGTGTTGATAAATTCATCTTATTCTTCCAGCACTGTCCACCATACAAGCAGATGGTATAAAATATCTTAAGATAAGCAATTATTTTGGTATCAACATCATATAAATATTATAGTGTATATAAAGGGGACTTATTTTTTTTTGCACAAAGGCAGAAACATTCCAGAAATTACTAATTTATGGTCATGGAAATCTAATTATGTGTTATCATTAAGAACCCAAGTTTGGTGATAAAATTATCATGCAATTTAAAAATAATTATTTATAAAGAATCAAATTCCCTTAGAACAGGCTACCCTAGTCATCAAAGGCACCACCCTCAGCATCTGAGGGAGTCTCTGCCACGTGCAGCCAAATTATCTTCATTTCTCTCACTTTGTTCACGTTGTTTCTCTCCTTTTATGTGTTCCTTTCTTCTATTTCTTTTAAATCTTCTACTTTTCCAAACCTTATTTTTGCCAACTTGCGATCTCATAATATTTTACTTATTTTTATTTCCCTCATTTAAATCCATACAAAATGCAAACTGATACAGATTCTATGCATATCAATAATCACGTCTTCAGTTAATACACGAATTAAGAAATAGTAATACTTGGGGTGGCACCTGTGATACCCCAAGGCTCAAAGGATGAAGGCTCAAAGGAGTAGGGCACTGGCCCCATATGCTGGAGGTGGTGGGTTCAAACCCAAGCCCGGCCAAAAACTTCAAAAAAAAAGGAAAAGAAATAGTAATACCTATAAAGAATACAACATATGAGGTCTGACAATTAAGTTTGTAAACTTGTCCTAGAAAAAGTGCTCTGAAGGGGGGACTAGGTGCCGGGTCTGTGATACTCAGCATGGGGTGGGTAGCACTTCTAGGATGAGGTCACAAACTTAACTGTCTGACCTTGTATGTTGATACCTATGTATTACCATATAATGTATGTGAAACATATAGGTGGATATACACATATATAAGAAATTCATTTACGGAAACATATACTTTTCAAAACCCGTCACAATTAAAGAATAAATATTTTTGTTTAGAAAATATTAACACACATACAAAAAAGAAAATAGTAACACAATTGAGTCCAACTAAAGTAGATAAAAACAAACAAGGAGAAGTACGTTAATCCCTAAACATCTCAGAAGGTAAAGTGAGTCAATAGCTAAATTTGCTAAAAAATCCTAGAGTATCTATGTCCCCTCTCCCGTCTCCCAGGTAAACAGGTGAGCAGCACACCTCACCTTCCATGAGACTACGAGCCTTTTTCTGTAGACTTGGCACTGGGAGGACTATTAACTTGGAGATACCAGGCAGAGAAATTTCTGTGAGAGGCTCAGGGATAAGAAGAGGAAAACTGGTAAACGCTGCATATCGACAGGACGCTCAGCTCTAAGCCTGACCAGCTCTCGGACACAGAGAGGCACGAGTTTGTCGCGTTTATCTGCCACCGTCTGTCTGTAATCCCCCCTTTCCAAGAATTTGGAGCATTCTTACATGAAAAAGATAAATAGCAATACGAAAAGAGATCGCTCCTTAAAAGGCTCTTCAGAGTCATAATACTTCCCTGTTGAACCCACCAGTATACGGGCTGCACCTGCGTATCATCAATCACGTGCCAAGGGCCCAGCCAGGTCTAAGGGCCTCACCTTCTCTTCCTAATAAGTGAGAAGTGATGTTTTCATTAGAACAATTACATTAGAATATTTTAACCATTTAACCCTCTGGTTTTGGCATCAACATTTCACACCTTTTGATTCTGCATCGACTTTGTATTTCATAAAATATTAATAGTGGTGTTTTCCGAGGTCAATGTTCCTCTGCGGGAAATACTCTCCCTGACACCCCGCATTTACCTTTCTCCACCAGGAATCAATTTTCTTCTGCTCAGGAACTGCCTTTATCATTTAATGCCGTTTCTCTGGCTTAATTCCTTCAGTTTTTCCCTTTCACAAATTTTACTTCCGTTTCATTTTTGAAGGGCATAATAATTTAACTGGGCATAAAAGTTATAAGTTGGTGGTTCTTTTCTTTCATTGCTGTGGAATCATCGTTCTACTGTCTTAGTGCATTAATTAGTATTTAACCTTATTGTTAATTTTTCCCCCTGACTTGCTTTCATCTGACTTTCTTTTCTCTAGTGTTTTAGGAGTTTCATCACAATGTACCTGGGTTATGTTTTTCATAGCATTTGCCCTGGTTTGATTTCACTGGGCTCCTTTGAATCTGTGGGCTGATGGTCTCTTATCTCTCTTAAATACTTCTGGCCAATATCTCTTTACATATTGCTTCTTCTCCATTTTTTTCTCTCTTTTCTAATTGGAATTCAAGTTATACAAATGTGACAACTTTTGACCCAAGCATGTCTTGTCACATTCTTTCCTCATGTTTCTATTTTTTTTGTTTGTTTGTTTAGGAAATTTTCCATTGATAAGCTTCTATATATTTACCCAAGCTTTTTACTTTTTCCAATTAGGTTTCTCATCCTAAGACTTCTTAAATACAGATAGGGCAATTTGTAATTGCAAAATTCCCATCTAATTGTTTTTATTAACATAGACTCCAATACCTTGATAATATTTTTTTCATTTTCATCATATCTTCTACTTTTGTAAATGTATTAGTTATAGTCATTTGATGATATAAATTGTTAAGTTTGGGTCTGTTGTCTCTTTTTCCTCTTTTTTAGTGATCTTATGATTTTATCTTTTTCAATGTCTTCTAATTTTTATTGAATGCCAGAGGTCATGATTACATGAAGTTTTATTAGAAATGTTTTTTTCCATCTTTCCAATAGCCAGATGTGGCAAGAACACTGATCACATTAACCCAATCGTGGAAATGAGCTGTATGGAGGTTGGTTACCCTTTTGGTGAGAAACAGACAACTTTTTGACCCAGCTCTATTAACAAACCAGTGCCTTCAACAATTTGAAGGAAAATCCTGGAATATCCATTCTTTTCTAAGGAACAAGAAACTGTGGGAAGTTTTGCTCTGATTTTTAGAATTTTCTGACTCAGCTCTTTAGCTTTAATCTCCTTGAAGCTACAGAATTCCAAAAATGAGTCACGGAGGAATCAGCTCCTATTTACAGCCTTTCATCTCACAAGGGCACATGTTCAATCTTCTGGGTATAGAATATAAATGTCTTAACACATAACTAAGAAAATACCGTGAAGGCTATGTTAACTGGTTTGATCAAAGTACTTCAAATTGTATATAAAACTAACACATTGTACCCCCAATTGCATTAATGTACACAGCTATGATTTAATAATAAAAAGCAAAAAATTCCAGTTTCCTCCTGTCGGCTGCTCAAACAGTGGACGCTTCAGACGGTTTCTTTGTCTGGGTCTGTCCCTCCTGAAGTCCACAGTTATGGAGCTCAGCTCTTTCCAAGATTCAAGTAAAATCCCCCATGGTGAACACATCTGTAGATCAACATTGAAAGCTGCTCATGTATCTTAAATTTTAGTAACTGTGAGCCTTTCTGCTTTTTTGGTTCTCTGGTAATTTTTAAAACTCATCCAGCTGTTCTAACTCAGAGCTGGAGTGTTGGCTCACAGAGGATTGTGTCATCCGACCAGCAGTGGGAATCCTGGTACCGGGGGAGTGACAGTGAGTGTACAGCACGTCCACAGAGATAGTACAAAGGACGGGGACTGTAGTACAGAATGATGTGATTTAATCTAAACAGTGCATTTTAAGGAGCACGTGTGTATGGGTATGTGTGTGCGTGTGTCTGGGAGAGTCTAGCTCTGTCACCAGGGATGGAGTGCCACAGCTTCAGCCACATTCACAGCAACCTCAAACTCGTGGGCGAAAGCAATCCTCCTGCCTCAGCCTCCTGAGTCGTTGGGACTACAGGCATGTGTTAATTTTTTTCTTCTATTTTTAGTAGAGACAGGATCTCGCTTTGCTCAGGCTGGATTCAAACTCCTGACCTCAAGCAATCCTCCCTCCTCAGCATCCCAGAGGGTGAGGATCAGGCGGGAGCCACCGTGTCTGGGCAGACCTACACCTTGAAGCACATCAGAGGTGTAGGAACAACATGTAGTAGATCCTGGGGGCTAAGTCACGTGAAGAACAGCTGAAAACTTTGGATGTGTTTTGTACATAAAGTAAAAATATTAAGGCAAATCCTGATAACATAATAACCCAATTTAAATATTTAAGTGCTTGTCATGTTGAAGACTAATTATTTATTTTGATTTGGAGAATAAATAGCACCAGTAAATAGAAATGTAAAGATAAGGATTTAATTTGAATGTTAGAAAATGCTTTCAATGATGCTTTATATGATAGTAAAATTCCGACAATTGGCTATGTTGAAGAAGATATCTAAAGATAACTTCCTAGAAATGTTTCTGTACTGCTGGACATGTCCAGGAGGATAATTTCCAAGGTAATTTTCAATTCAATAATTTTGTCATATGTATGATGACTTATACTAATGAAGGGTATATCAAAAATACCTAAATAAACACATGAATTTTGCGGCCATTTTCCCACCCAATCTTTTTATCTGTTCTTTTCATATACGATTATTGGTGAGGTTTTAAATTTCAGTTTTCTTATGAAAACCTTTATTTTTATTTAACTGAAGATCAAATATAGATACAGAAATCTGACAATCACAAGTGAAACATTTAGGAGTTATAGCTTTCAAACTGACAAGAAATATTAAATTACTAACTCAAAAACTGAATTTTTAAATATGCATTTATAGCCTTTTTATTAAGGGAAATTATTTTATACATAGGAAGGCTTCTTTAATTAATATTTTCTATAAGATATACAGGCAGAGTGTATTTGAATAAGATACATAAATTATGGAAAAGTTTATACTTTAAGCAATTTTAAACTAAAGAAAATAGATTTTAAATATTGTTTAAATTTATCTTTCCTGTTTACCATTTTCTTTTTTTTACATTTCTCTCTCTCTCTCTCTCTTTTTTTTTCTTTTTTTTTTTTGCAGTTTTTGCCCAGGACGGGGTTTGAACCCACCACCTCCATCCAGTCTATGGGACCGTTGTTCACTCCTTGAGCCATCGGCACCACTCCTGTTTACCATTTTTATCAGCATCTTATCACTTTTTCCTTATTGATCTTGCTATTGTTCATCTAGATTTGGGGCTATCATTACCTTTTTCCTTGATTCTGTTTTTCCAGTGGCATCTTCAGTCTACCATAATGCTTTCCTGAGCCTTAACGATGTGTTAAGATTATTATTTGGCACCTGTAGTCCCAGCTACTTGGGAGGCTGAGGCAGGATCACTCGAACTCAGGGATTTGAGGTTTGTGAGCGTGACGCCAGGGCACTCTACCCAGGGTGACAGAGTGAGACTCCGTCTCTCAAAAAGAAAAATAAATAAATGCCCTACTTGACTTTTCTGTCTTCTGGAATTTTTCAGATTTCTTAAGGGCCCTGATTAACTTGAAGATTTTTGTCAGGTAGAGATGCAAGTACTTTCTTTTCAGAAGCAGTAACTCCACAAGTTACATAACTTTACAGGGTATTACGCAGATTTGCATCTAATTCAGTGATCTTACCTTTATCAATAAATGCCTAGTTTCTCAAATACTCTTTGAAGCTTTCATAACATCTTACTTGTTCCTCATTATTTAATAAATTAGGTAGGACAATTTAAGGCACCTTAAATTGTGATTTTTTTAATTTTAAAAATGGTACTTTAACACTGAGAACTTTCTCCCCTTTATGAGGCCTGAGGGGTCAGAGACCTTTCTGCATTCATTTCCTTCTCCCAGTCCAATCAGGTGTTCTGCTTGACACACTCCACCGGCCTCTGCTTCACCCAGTAAAACAACCGAAGCCAGACATTCAGCAGCTACCTGAGGAACGGGCAAATTATTAGCACATTTATTGTGGGAAATAAAACCTCCTCTTTCTTTATTATCATGACTGTTATGTACAGTTGTGTGATCTCTGTGCTGAACTACCACTGTGTATCTTGTTGTGTATTTATTTCAACTAACAACAATTCTATTTAACCATAAGCTTAAAATATAAATAAGCACATAAATAGACTGATAGATGGATAAGTAAATAGTAGGTTGGAACACGGACATCTGGCCCTAACTTCCAGGATACCTTAATAATCAGTATGCAACAGAAGTACATTAACTTAATTTAGAAACCTGCACACAAAGATGTTTCCTCACTGCCCAAAGCCAAGAAGAATCTGAAACAATTAACCACGTTGTTTTGTAAACATAGGCTCCTTAACTAATACTCTTGTATTGAAGAAGGTAAAAGCAACAAAATTTTAAATTCTTATTGTTTAGTATTTTAAGTGACAAAACTTTAAATTATTATTATTTAAATGATTATTATATTTAGTGAATATTGTGATTTCTTAATCACATGTTTTGCAACATTGAGTAAGCAGAGCACTTTACACATCTGGCCCCAGAATGACCGGTGAGGGTGCCGGCCTGCCAGAGTGACAATGACGGGTGAGGGTGCTGGCCTGCCAGAGTGACAATGACCAGTGAGGGTGCTGGCCTGCCAGAGTGACAATGACCAGTGAGGGTGCTGGCCTGCCAGAGTGACTTTGTCCCAGGCCCTGGGAGCCACGTGACGCTGAGGGGAAGCTGCTTCTTCAGAAGTTGTATGTACCTGGCATCAATTTGTCATCTCTATGTGATGTTACTCAGCTTTTATTTGAAAAAAAACTAGAAAAATGAACATAAGCAGTCACACGCTCAATCTTGAGTCCTTCTCCTGGGGAAGGGTGGAGTAGGAAGTCCATGTTCAGGGAAAACATGTTCCTAATTTAGACATTCAAGTCATGACTGTGGCTCATGGATTTTTAAAGAATTAATATGTTTATTCCTTCTGTAACCTCTGTTTCTACTGGCCACCTAATTCTTCCCCAAGGATACTGAAAATAATACATAATCAACAATAGAAAGAGAATTTTAAAAAATGTTTCATGTTTCATTTGGCTTGGCGCCTGTAGCTCAAGTGGCTAAGGCTTCAGTCACATATACCGGAGCTGGCAGATTCAAATCCAGGCAGGGCCTGCCAAAAAACAATGACAACTACAATCAAAAAATAGCTGGGCGTTGTGGCGGGCACTTGTAGTCCCAGCTACTTGGGAGGCTGAGGCAAGAGAATCACTTAAACCCAGGAGTTGGAGGTTGCTGTGAGCTGTGATGCCACAGCACTCTATCTAGGACAACAGCTTAGGCTCTGTCTCAAAAAAAAACAAAACACAAAAAAAGTTTTGCTTAAGAAAAAGCCGTTTATGTCTAAAATTACCTACAAGTAGCATAGATAAATGTAAATTGAGGTGAATTGATTACATAGACAATTATGAACCCACCTTTTAATAAATTCAGCTACAGTTCTCTGGAGAATTTTTATTTACTAGATTGCTTAGAGTATATTATCAGGCTGTAAATTGCATATGGAGTATAATTACAATCATTTACGATAATATTTTCACAGAGGAAAAAACCATAGGAAAATATACTCATTTATTATAATAAATCTAAACTAAAATTTGTTGCATTTTACCAGCCTCTGTCAGGGGGCCAAGCTGTACACAAACTGCTTTACGTAACCCCTTTAACGAATTTCTGCTGCGAACATGCTTAACAATAACCAAGTTTAACCTTGTTTCTTTGTTGTTTTGTATTTATTTTTTCCCTTTATTGTGCCCCAAATACCTTTTTACCTAAAGGAGAAATAATGAGTAGCCACCAATATTGGAGCGAACTGCCTGGCGACAAGGACTCACTGTGCTTGGAGGAATAAGTTGAGAGAGCTTCAAGTTCCCTGATGGGGCGTGTGAGGAGGACCCTGCAGGGAGGGCGGTTTGGGTCGGGAGCAGGAGGGACCTGGAGAGGCGGTGCAGCAGGTGCAGCAGGTGCAGCAGGTGCAGCAGGTGCAGCTGCCCTTAACCCCTTCCTGGATTCCGCCACTAAGTGTCTGTATGGCTGGAAGCAGTTTGACACAATGAACACATTCAAATCTTAAGACACTTTTTTTTTTGCAGTTTTTGGCCAGGGCTGGGTTTGAACCCGCTACCTCCAGAATATGGGGCAAGTGCCCTACTCCTTTTGAGCCACAGGGGCTGCCCCTTAACACACTTTTAAAATTAACTTTCTCTGCTACTTTAAATTTTTGCATAACAAAGGAAAAGTTTGCAAACGAGGGTCCAGATTGTAAGATTCCTTTCTAACTAATTACCATTGACCTTCACAGTCCCGCCCTGCAGTGGTTAATAAGTTTGCAGATAACTGTGCTGAACCACAGCTGAATTTTGAATAACATCCTGAAAACTGGAAATAGTTTAATCAAACAGTTCTTATATTTGATTCACTATTTATTCATAAAAATGTTAACACATTGCCTTATTTAGTTATTTTATCTGAACCATTTTAACTTGATCTGATTTTGCAAAAACGTTATGCACTTTACTTTACATACGAGACCAGTTTGCGATGAATCACATCCACTTTTAAATGCGTAGTGAATTCTACCAGAGCAGTGTGGCAGTTTAATCTGCAAAGTATCTTTTGCCATTTTGACATTGAAGACACTAAAATGTAAGGTACAATTCTTGATACTGTAACAATGTATTTTATAATACTAAGTGGGGAAAAGTATCATTTAAGAGTCTATCACTTCTCAGCCCTTTGGCTCAGATAGTGTAAAAAATGTATTTTAAGTCTGCTGTAATTGATATTAAGAATGATAGTTCAAAACTATAATTCATGGCACATTTCTGACTATGTAAAAAGCTGAAGTCTAATTATTAGGATATGGCATCATCCCTCTTACAGATGACCCGTAAGAAGAGCTGTGACTCTTCCTGTCTTTCTCCGTAGTCCTGCTCTGTTACAGCTTTACTTCCCTTAAGAGACTGTGATTCTACATGTGAAGCTTTCCTCTGAAAAGAAGTGTCAACCCTGATCAGGTCTAAATTCTCATGGGCAACATATTTTTGTGTTAAGTCTGAGTGAACAGAAAGAGGCATCTCATTTCTAATAGAACAGACACCTGCCAGGAAGCTACCTAAATACAGCCATCACATGGTTTTAAACCATAAAGAAATTTAAACAGTTTTGGTAGAGAAATGAGTTTAAATAATTATCTTATCTTTAAATATCATATTTAAAACACTTTGAAAGACAAATGTAGAAGTGAGTATGTGTGTAAGTACGTGTGTGAGTGTGCACAATCCCAGTGCTAATGGTTTTCCTTGGACAACATTTTAGCCGTTTTGTAAGAGATTTCTACAATTACAGAGTTGTTTGCCTGTGTTCCCTTTTTATATTTAAGATAAAAGTTTTTGCTTTTAAAAATACTTAATCATTTTATCATTCAATTTTTTCAAATAAATCAATTAAATGTATCTAAATTAATTTGAGGGTAGGAAAGAATTTTAACTATATAAGATGCAATATGACACTTAACAATTAATTTGGTCCTTAATTTAACATTTGTATATGGAAAATGGCACTCCGCATCTGATATTCAATTCAGGAGCAGTCAGTAGGACAATTACTAAATCTCATTCTCAATCTATCTTCTTAGCAATATAAACAATGTATTATTAGAACAACACAGGTCACATGACTCATCATACACTTTAGCAATAATCAACATTTTTTTCTTCTCTTTAAGAGGCAGAAGGCATTTACAGAGGCAAAATGAGATATAATCGAAGGGCTTTGAACCTGGCTGGCGGGGAAGCTGTAGGGTGGGCAGAGCCTCCTTTCCGTCTCAGCTGTCTCCATCTGTCCCTGTCCCTTCCATGCCCCACCCCACTGCCGCCAAACAGTGAAACAGCAGGATGTCTTCACTGTCCGTTGCTTTGTGTTTTAATAAACAATTTACAGGGACAAAAAAAAAGGCAGAAATCGTCTCGTTTTGTATCAGAAACAAAAGAAAACATAATAAGGGAAAAGTGCCTGTCATCTATAAGAACCTTGACAGGTTCTTTGTAAACTTTGTGAACTTCTGTTTTTATATAATAGTAAAGTCACAGAACTTACACATCTATGGAGGGGTCCCTCGTACACTTAGCCTGTTTTCCCAATGGTCACATCTTCCATAATTATAAAGAATAGCAAAACCAGAAAATTGTGTATTTATAGCTCTATGCCATTTTATCGTGTAACTATCACCACATCAAGATACAAAACTATTTCATCACCATAAGAATCTGCTTTCTTCTAACTGATTATAGTCATAATCACTTCATCCCTTCTCACCATCTGTAGTCAGTCGAAGGGAATTTATTTTCACCCAGAACCTCAAGATGTGACCTTATTTGGAAATATGGATTTTGCAGAGATATAATTAGCTAAGGATCTTGAGAAGGAATCATGCTAGATTTAGGGTTGGTAAATCCAATTACTGGTGTCCTCACAGGGACAGGAAGGACACAGACACCATGCAGAGAAGATGTGAGCAGAGCCTGGAGTTACGCAGCCACAGCCAGGGGGTGCCAAGGGCTGCCTGGAGCAGATCCCAGCACCTCCGGGGCACACTGCCAACACTGAGATCCCAAAACCTAGCTCCAGAATCATAAGAGAATAAACAGTTGTTTTGAATCACCTGGTCTGTGGCCCTTTGTTTCAGCTACCTAGGAAACTAATCATACTGTCCTCACACCCTGGGACCCCTGCTATATCTCCATCTCTACAATCTTGTCACTTAGACAAATCTTTTATAAATGGAATCAAACTGCATGTGACCTTCGGGAATGGGCTTCTTCACTCAGAAGAACACCCCTGAGATTCATCCGAGTCATTTCGTGTGTCAATAGTTCCTTCATTTCAGTGCTGAGCAGAATAACGTGGTCTGTCAGGCTGTTTAATCCCTCACCTATCAGGAGCCATTTCTGCTGTTTCCAAGTTTCAGCTTACAAATAGACTTGCTGTATCCACTCAGGGATAAAATGGCTGGGAATGATTTCTGGGCCATATGATAAATATAAAACTAGTTTTTCAGCTTTATTTTTGGCAAAACTGCCAAGCTCTTTTTCCCAGTGAATATCACCATTTTGCATTCCCACCAGCAGTGCATGAGAGGTCATTTTTCTATATCTTTGCCAGTATTTGTTGTAGTCACTTTTTTTTTTTTATTTTTAGGTTACATAACAGACATGTGGTCTTGGTCTACATTACCCAGTGGCTGGTGGGGTTGACTATCTTTTCACAAGCTTGGTTTTTATGTGTAACTTTTTTGTGAAATATCTGTGCCTGTCCGCTGCCCATTGTTTAATGGAATCATGTGTGTTTTCGTGTAATTTTCCTACAAGTAGACAGCTAAAAAGCCCAAGACATCATCATATCTATTCTAAGATTCTATGAGGTTGAAAGAAAAGGATCTGCAGGGTAGGACCTCAGAACCTAAGGACAGTCGTGATTTCTCTAGGTATTCTGTTTTGAAATACAGACTGGGTGTGCAGACTGGGTGTGCAGGTACTAGTGAAAACACCAGCCCAGGAAGGTCAGTGGGCACAGACAAAAGAAATTACCAAACTCCCCAAGAAAATACTCTCTGTCTGGTCAAAAAAATTGGAAGACCACAGCCTCGTAGAGACCAATGCCCTTGATCCCATAAAGGGTCACTGAAAAAGTTACAGAAATGAGGGCCGATTGATTAGCAGGAGAAGAAGCACACACAGTCCCTTATCCTGTGATGTGCACAGAGGGTCTCAGGAGGAAGACCCCAAGATAAAGGGACAAGTGACTATTTTTATTCTTACATTTAAGGAAGTGTGGACAACTGAGTAGAACAATGATGGGGAAGAAAGGCTAATATCTAGTAACAATAGATTGTGAGCCAAGATGGGTGGGCAAAGTGGCTTACCCCGTAATCCCAGGACTCTGGGAGGCTGAGGTGGGGGGATCACCTGAACTCAGGAGTTCCAGACCAGCCTGAGCAAGAGTGAAACCCCATCTCTACTAAAAATAGAAAAACTAGCCAGACATTATGGTTGGCACCTGTAGTCTCCACTACTCAGGAGGCTGAGGCAGGAGGATCCCGTGAGGCCAGGAGTTTGAGTTTGCTGTGAGCTGTGATGCAGCCCTGGCACTCTAACCAGGCTGACAGAGTGAGACCTGCAGTCAAATAAGGCAGGGCAGATAACTTCATCACAGACAGTTTGGAAGCAGAATAATTTTAGGTTCAATGGCTGGCTTTCGGGAAAAAAGGGATTGGACTTTTAATGACCCGTCATAGGGAAAAGAGATTCTAGTTTCAAGTCTAGCTTCAGGAAAGAGTGTGACAGAGAGGCAGGAGGGCAGTAAAAGGTCAGGGGAAAACCTTTGTGTCTGTGGTTGCTTCTGAAGTCTTTATGTTGAGAGGGTTTTCTGAGCCCCCAAAGTAGCAAGACCTTAGACATCAATAGCTTTGCTTCAGAAAAGCACGAGAGAAAAACTGTCGACTCACGAAAAGTCCCCCAGAAGCCCAACCAGAGAGGTGGGACACCCACAATCATGAGCTGCAGGGACACACTGGGGTTTTCCAGGGGGTGTCAGGGTAAGGAGAGAGGAGAGGACCTTCCTCTCGGGTGGGTCACTCTGAAGCCTATGGAGGAGGGAGCAGTCCCACTGCAGAGACCACAGGAAGGGAAGCAGCCCAACCATGGAGACCACAGGGAGGGGAATGTCCCACCATGGAGACCGCAGGGAGGGGAATGTCCCACCATGGAGACCACAGAGAGGGGAATGTCCCACTGTGGAGACCACAGGGAGGGGAACAGCCCAACCATGGAGACCACAGGGAGGGGAAGAGTCCACATGGAGACCACAGGGAGGGGAATAGCCCACATGGAGACCACAGGAAGGGGAACAGTCCACATGGAGAACACAGGGAGGGGAATGTCCCACTGTGGAGACCACAGGGAGAGGAACAGTCCCCATGGAGACCACAGGGAGGGGAATAGTCCACATGGAGACCACAGGGAGGGGA
>NW_003852425.1:17142627-17145765 GCF_000181295.1 Otolemur garnettii | reverse complement strand
ATGGAGACCACAGGGAGGGGAACAGCCCACATGGAGACCACAGGGAGGGGAACAGCCCACATGGAGACCACAGGGAGGGGAACAGCCCACATGGAAACCACATGAAGGGCACATGAAGGGCACATGAAGGGCACAGCCCCAGCATGGAGACCATAGGGAGGGTGTAGCCCACTGTGCACCCCACTTGGGAAGCACAGTCTGCTCCTTCTATGCCACTTGGCAGTGAGGAGTTTACCTTAGCCTCCTAATTGGCAAAGTTTCAGTGGACACCTGGGAAGATCATGACTTCACAATTTCTCAGCCACAATCAAGTGACCTCCTCCTCTCAGACGTGGTGGTATCTGAGGAGCCCAAGTCCATGTGTCCAGCTGCCTATTGAGCAGTCTGTCCAGCCACCTGCCCCTCCCTTCCAGCTTGGGGTGAGGGAGGCCAGTGCAATATCCAGATTCTAACCCCACTTGGCAGTGGTGGGAGGTGCTATCGTCTTCCAGAACCGTCCTGTCAGGGAGACCTGCTAAGCTGCAACATTTAAGTAATATTCATAGTCATGTAATGCAGTGCCCCAAATGCACAGGTTTCAACAGAGCACACTCAGCAGGTCAAGAGCAAGCCAGGTCTCAGTTTCAGAAAGAAAAGATGATCAAGAACTAACCTCTGACCAAGACTTAAAATCAGTCATGAAAATTCTTCAATAAGCTATTATACATAGCTTTAAAAAAATAAAGGTAGAATGTCTCAGCAAAAAAGAAAAAAAGAAGAAGAAGAAGTTATAAAGAACATACAAGTAGAATTTTTTTAGACTCCAGTTATAATGACCAAACTTAAAAAGGCAATTAATAGATTTAGCAGCAGAATAAAAGATACAGGTAAAAGAATTAGTGAAATTGAGTCAGAGCAGTGAAATTACATACTGTGAACAGTGGATGAAATATATTCAACAACAAAGGATGAGAGGCTCAGGATCATTTGATTATATATGAAAAAAGACTGAACATTAGTTTTATTGGATTTTGGAAAAATAAGAGTAAGACTTTGGGCTTAAAATAGCATTTTAAGGAATAATAGCTGAACATTTCTCAAATTTGCCAAAAATATTAGAGATATAGACTTAAAAGTTGAGAGAAACCGGAACAGAATAACTTGAAATAAATATAAGTTAAAACACATCACAGTCAATTTTTTGAAAAGATCAAGAAAACTCTAAGGTTGCTTCTGAAATCTTTGTTTTGGGATATAGTTTTCTGAGGCCCAGCTGGAAAATAGTTAGAAAAAAATACCACACAGAGAGAAAAAATAATTCAAATGAAACAATTTCTCACAAAAATAACAAATATAAAATAGAGATTTCATAAAATACTATAGATCAAAATGAATAAATCAGAATTAATTTATAAAAATGTTATAATGGCCAACATGGGTTTAGAAGAAATACATAGGGAGGAAAACAAACAACAATGAACAAATAGAAAATAAAATTAGGTGGCAGATTTAGACCCAAACCTACCAACAATACATTAAAATAAACTGTAAGAGTGAACCTTAGCAATATGGTGGAGAAGGGAGCCCTGGACGCTCTTTACCACCATGAACATAAGACTGACCAAGAATTCATGGACAAGTTCCCGTTGTGATAAATCTAGAATTAAATTGAAAGACCCATACGCCTCAGGTGAATGTGAAACCAGACTCACTGAAGCTGGAAGGGAAATTTGGGGCTCACTGTCATTAGAATTGCCACCCTGGTGCTGTAGCATAGGATCAGGAAGAGAACTCCTGGTTTCCAGCTTCTCCCAGAGGAAAGAAAGGGTTGGTTCCTGTGTCCAGTGCCCCAACTTGTCCAAGGAGCCTCCCAGAGAACTGACTTCTGTCCTGCCAGTCCTGAAGGTCTGATGTGCCTGGCACAGTCAGCTCAGGCACCTGTGCCCTCGCTCAACAGAGTGACCAGGAGGAAAACTCCAGCCCTCAGCTTCCTCTTGGGGAGGGAAGAGTCACTGTACATGAGCAACACCCCAAGGATGTCCCCACAGCCTGTGTGAAGGTCTTGTCAACCCTGTGCTCTGAAAGGTCTGGCAGGGTTAGTGCCTGGGAAGAAGAAAAGAGGAAGTATAAACTGGAAGGTGCTAGAGTCCCAGGTTGGCTCAGTAAAGAGAAAGAAGACAAAACCACAGGTGCCTGGTTCTCCCTGGGAAGAGCAGTCACAGCAGAGGTTTTTGGAATGTCTGCTGGAGCTGGTTGTCCCTCTCACATATGAGGCCAGTCTTTAACATTGGGGAGCCATGCCTGCGTTGTCTAATATGCTGACACCAACACAGAAGATCAATGAGAATGAAGACTCAGGCAAACCCATTCCAGACAAGCAAACACGCAGAAAGCAAACACACAAACCCCAGTAAGTCATCAGAATTACGCCCTAAGGAAATGGAGTCGTATAATTTAAATGGAGGAGAATTCAGAATGTGTCTGTCCCAGAGATGTGTCTGATGTCAGGGGAACAACACATAAGCAGAGTGAGAAGAATTTCAATAATGAGATAGAAAATACAAAAAAATGTCAAACAGATACCATGAAGCTGAAGAGCACAACAACTGAGCTGAGTAATTCACTAGAAAGATTCAATAGAAGTTTAGATGGAGCAGAAAAGAGGGTCACCCAACTTGAGGACAGGGCGTTTGCAATAATTCATTTTAAAAAAAGACACGTGATAAAGAAGAGTGAAGAAGCTGTAAGGGGTTGTGAGCCATCATCAAGCAAAGAAAAATTCACACTATGAGGAGAAAGGGCCAGAAATATGATTTTTAAAGCCCAGTGGCTGAAAGCTGACCAGACTGAGTAAGATCTGAGAAGCATAACGTACTAAGTTACACGGAACAGATATATCTACATTGAGAAATACTGGATTAAATTGTCAAGAGTCAAAGACAGAGAGAGAATTTTGGGAGCAGCATTAAAAAAAGTGACCTGTCATATAAAGGGAATCTTCATAACAGTAGCAGATTTTCCAACAGAGACAGTGCAGATCAGAGGGCGGGAGAAGATATGTGATATATATGTGCTAAAAAAGAACACACACACACACGCATTCACACACACACATTCACGCACACACCCATTCACGTGCACACACACATTCATACACAC
>NW_003852425.1:17062951-17142396 GCF_000181295.1 Otolemur garnettii | reverse complement strand
GCACACACACATTCATACACACACATTCACGCACACACCCATTCACGTGCACACACACACATTCATACACACATTCACACAGAAGCCCGTCAGCCAAAAGCCCTACACCTGTAAAATCTGCCCATCATAAATGAAGAGATAGAGACCTCCCCAGACAAAGGCTAAGGGAATTCACCATTGGATTTTCTTTACAAGAACTTCTGAATGGAGTGATTCATGTTAAGAAGGGAAAGATATCAAACAGAAATATCATAACAAAATCTATGAAACTTATTGATGAAAAACAAATACACAGAAAAATACAAAATACCATATTAATGTAAGGGTCATGGGAAAACCTCTTTACTATAAAGTTAAAAGACAAAATTTTTTTTAAAAAACCTATTATTTTAAAAGTTACATAATATGAATAGACACAACTTTCAATAACAAATACAGTGGAGCATTACAGTATAGAGGTTTTATATATGTTTAAATTTAACTTATAAGTTTAAAACGAACTGTAAGCTATAAGATATTATCTAGAATCCACAAGGTAAATACAAAGACTGCCTGTAGAAATTATACACAAAAAAGCAAAAGGGATTAAAGTACATCGGTATCAGAAACCAACAGAATTATACAAGAGCAAAAGAGGAAGTATCCAGGAAAGGTTAAAAATACAAAGATGTGAATGAAAAAGAAAATATAACACATTCATGTTTATTGGAGACAGCAAAAGTAATCTTCAGTGGGAAAAGTATGGCATGAAATTCTTACATTAGAAGAAAAAGCAAGTGTCAAATGGAAATTCAGGCCACTTGATAGCTTAGAAAAAGAGCAACATACAAATAAAAGCAAATAGAAGAAAATATAGTAATCAATGAAACAGAAAATATATAAGGCAATAAAGAAAATCAGTGAAAGGGAGACATCACTGCAGACCCCACACACAGCTAGAAAGTAAGATGGTGCTGCCAGGAATACTCACACACCTGACAACTTCAATGTCACAGACCAATTACTGGAAAAGCACAAATTACCTCAGTTCACTCCATTTAAAATATATAATTTCAATAGCACTATAACTGTTCAGGAAGTTGAGTTTTTAATTTGAAATATGAGAAAATAAATCTCCACACCAGATGGTTTCACAGGCAAATTCCATCAACCATTTAAAGAATAATTAACACCAATTCTATACAATCTCACAATCTCTTCCAAAAATAAAGGAAAAGTCATTTTGTAAAGCCAATTTTATTTGATGCCCAAAGCAGGGAAAGTAAAAGCCCCAATCATATCCTTCATGAATTGGTTGGACAAATATTTCATCCCCAGTCACTTGGCTGGCATGTAGCTCACAGCCCTCCACTCCCTGTGTCTGACTGGTGCACACACCTCGACTGTCCGCTGGCTGATGGGGCCTGGTAGATTAATGGTCTTCTCCCAGCTACTCTGGGGGCTCCAGGACAGTGACTGCACAATCCTTGCCTTCTCTCGATTAAGAATCAAGCTGTCTTCCATGACATGAAGATTTAGAATAGGAAGAACCATCTATGGTTAGAGAAAACATATCTTTGACAGTTTAGTGTCAAATACTGAAAGGATTGATTGCCAAGGGCAGTGAGAGAACTTTAGAGAATGACCAAAACTTCCTAGTGGTGTTACGTGGCTGCACGTGTTACTACATTAGCAAGTGGTTTAACCTAATGCTATATCAAGTTTTTTTGAGACACAATCTTTGTTGCTCTGGGTAGAGTTCTGTGGCATCATAGCTCACAGCAACCTCCAACTTTTGGGCTCAAGTGATCCTCTTGCCTCAGTTTTTCTATTTTTAGTAGAGATGGGGTCTCACTTTTTGCTCAGGCTGGTCTCAAACTCGTGAGCTCAAGCTATCCACCTGCCTTGGCCTCCCAGAGTGCTGAGATTCCAGGCGTGAGCCCCCACACCTGGCTGCTGCATCAAGTGTTAGGTGTTCAGAGTGGTTCTGAATGTCCCTTCCCCCATTCTCAACGCTGGCAAGCACTTACCTGCGGTTCTCTCAGTCCTGGGTAATCATCACCAATGGGCAGTTCCTTACACGGAGCCCTGCACAGTGGGCATTTGATACAACTCCATCTGAACTTTTTCCTGAGGTCCCGTTTCACCTCCAGGCAAGAAGACTTCAGGATAATCTTACCGTGCACCTGACGTGGCATCCCCTTGAACGTCAGAACACAGTGTTTCCTCCAACACACCCTGACCGTGAACATGCTTGCCTCTCATTACTCATCAGGGTGCGGGGATCAAGCTATACAGTCAGCCCTTCTGGCTATACATTCTGATATATCAGAAGTGATCATACTGTGTCTTGCAAAGGGAAAAGAATCTAAGCAACCACTGAAACCCTGATGTGTTCTTCCCCCTCCTACACATTGACAGTGTCTTTAACGGAAACATTTTCTCATAGGCAGCTCTCTTGTCTAGAGACAGGTTACAAAACCAGGTCTTGGCTTGCTAATTCTCTTGCAGGTCTTATTCATGTTGTGCCACTTTAATTTTGGAATATGAGAGAATTTGGCCTCCTTTCTTGGGGATTTAGTCAAAACTGATATGATAAAGATGCCCATTTTATTTTTTTTGGAAACAGAGTCTCACTTTGTCACCCTTGGAAGAGTGCCATGGTATCACAGCTCATAGCAACCTCAAACTCTTGGACTCAAGCAATTTTCTTGCCTCAGCCTCCTGAATAGCTGGGATTACAGGTGAATATTTTATTTTTAAACAAATAAAATATATAACACAATTCAGATATTGAAAATATTTACAGGACAGCAACTGTAACTCAGTAGGTAGGGTGGTGGCCACATATACCCAGGTTGGTGGGTTCGAATCCATCCCAGGCCAGCTAAACAACAATGACAACTGCAACAACAACAACAAAAAATAGCCAGGTATTGTGGCAGGCACTTTAGTCCCAACTACTCGGGAGGCTGAGGCAAGAGAACTGCTTAAGCCCAAGAGTTTGAGGTTGCTGTGAGCTGTGACACCATAGCACTCTACCCAGGGCAACAGCTTGAGACTCTGTCTCAAAAAAAAAAAAAAAAAAAGAAAAGAAAATATTTGCAAAAATGTCATTATCTCACCTCATACCCTTAAGTCTTTCCTCTCTTACATAACCACCCTTAATGTTTTCTTGTGTTTTATACATGTATATAAGTCTGTATGTATACATGTATTTACTCACATATATGCAAGTACATATGTGTGAATAAAACACATGTAAAAATAAATGCTATATGTTATGCATTATTTTGCAACTCCGTTTTTTGTTTGTTTTGAGACATAGTATCACTCAGATGCCCCAGGGTTGAGTGCTGTGGCATCATTGCTCACAGCAATCTCAAACTCTTGGGCTCAAAGGATCTCCAAGTAGCCGGGACTACCAGTACCACAACCGGCTAATTTTTCTATTTTTGGTAGAGACAAGGTCTTGTTTTCGTTCAGGCTGGTCTCAAACTCCTGAGCTCAAGCAGTCCACATGCTTTGGCCTCTGCTAGGGTTACAGGTGTGAGCCACTGCACCCAGCCTTGCAACTTACTTTCTTTAAGGATCTATTTAGAAACATTTTATATTTGCTGTAAAGATTTATCTTGATACTTAGAAGTTATATAATATTTCTTTGTGTAAGTATAAAACAAATCCCTTTCTACAGAGTATGTTTTTATGTTTTGTTATTTTTATATCCTTGCTGTCACATAGTAGGTGCTTAAATAAACATAGCTTTGATACATTTGTTCCCAGTTTTTATCCTAATAAGCTATGCTGCAGCAAATGTGGCTGGCCTTAACACATATTCCTTTAGTCTTTTGATATTACAAACACCATAGCAGGGAAGAACATTTTACTTACTTTTTTAGATTATATTACATGTTGAAAACTAGATCTAACATTGCTGGATCAAAGGGTATCGTGATGGTGTATTTTGGTGACTATTGCCAAGTTGCTCTCCAGACAGAGGAATTTATACTTCTAGCCTGGGAAGCTAATGAGATTCTTTCCCACATCTTTGGAACACTGTGTGATCAAACATGTTGAACTTTGACAATGTGATAAAAAAAAATGCAATAGTTCATTCTCATTTTAATTCAAATTATGTTTTTTTGCATATTTTTATACAGTTGCTAGTCTTTTTTTGTTCAAACTCTGATTTTACTAAATATCCCATTTATGCTATCTTTTTTGTTTCTTACCTCTCAGTTTTATATTTTGCTTAGTAGTAATTTTTGTTATGTTTGCAACTGCTTTTTGTTATAGAATATAGAATTACATTTTGATTAGAAATATAATTGCAACTACAAAATATGAAAAGTGCTACATATTTGCATATTATGATGAAATTTTGTTTGTGCAGAAATATTTAATTTTCTAAATAACCGTGGTATCGACTTAAGAATTACTGAAGTTGTCACAGGAGATGGCCTGGCTCATGCTTTGCGATTATGCCTAAGGAACATTTGAGGGTAAACAACTTTGGAAGAGTCTGAATTCATGGATAAGATAGAGGTGTGAGTAGGACGTTGGTGTTAATTCTTAGATTTTTGGATATTCAAAAAAAAGTATGTAAGCATGATTGTATCTTGAGTCTCCACAACATTTTACATACTTCAAATAACTGAAATGTGCATTACCTAAATTAGTCCTTCTACTCCTGGGTACGTGTCTATCAGAAACAGATACACATGCGGCCAGGCGCAGTGGCTCAGGCCTGTAATCCTAGCACTCTGGGAGGCTGAGGAAGGTGGATTGCTTGAGCTCATGAGTTCAAGAGCTGCCTGAGCAAAAAGCAAGACCCCTGTCTCTACTAAAAGTAGAAAAACTGAGGTAAGAGGATCGCTTGAGCCAGAGTTGGAGGTTGTTGTGAGCTATGATGTCATGACATTCTATCCAGGGCAACAGCTTGAGTCTCTGTCTCAAAAAAAAAAAAAGAAAAAGAAAAGAAAAGAAATAGATCCATATTTACAATGAGAACTATATTATTCATAATATCCAAAACTGGATACACACACACACACAATTTTCCTCTTAGCAGGATATACTAACACAGACCAAAAAAAAAAAAAAACAAGACCGCATACTATAAAATTCCATTAAAATGTCATGACAAGTAAGATGAGATTAATCTGTGGTGTTACTTGCCAGGCTCCTGGGAGGTAGTGCTCTCACGAGGGGATCGGAGCCTCCTCTGCGTCACTGGTAACGTTTCATTTCTTGATTAGAAACTAATTTCAATGGGTTGTTCTCATATTTTTGTGGTTTTAAATTAATTATATTCATTTAACTGTATGTTTAGGGGAATTTTTTGTATTTAAACATATCTAAAACTATTTTATATTAGTAAGCAATACTCTCCAAATAGCCAATTAAAACATGAATGTTTTATTTATAATAAAGAAAACAATGTAAGTCAAAAGCCCTAGGCTTAAACTTAAAAAAAAAAAAAAAAACGTGTAAAACCTACATTAGGAAAATTATCGCACGCTCCTAAAAGATAGAAAAGGATATTTAAACAAATTTTAAAAACATGATATTTCCTCATGCATGAAGATTCAACATGCCAAAGATGATCACTTATAAATTTAATCTTTCAACACATTTGTTATCAAGATTTGTGTTTTGTTTTTTAATTTCTTCCTGAAATTATTCAAGTTGATCATTAGGTTAATTTGAAAAATTACTAGCAAGAACAGTCAAGAAATTCTGAGAGCAATGTGAAAAGACTGGTTCTACCTTGGACTTAAGGAACTTCTGTTTTGCAATGTGGAGGCAGAGAATAAACCCTAAAAAGAGTATCTTTAGGGCACAGAGAAGAAAATAGTATATCATAAAAGCAGCATTGCAACTCAGTAGGAGAAAAATAAATATTTATATAGATTATATAAAACAACTTTATTTGCTCATAGAAAAAATTAAAATTGAATCCATCCCTCCCGTTGAAACTCAATAGTGCAAAATACATTTTTATTTCAAAAAGAAAAAAAATTGGGACTTACAAGAAGACCTGAATGGGTAAATTTTTCTCATATTTTAGGATTAGAGAAAAATATTCCTAACTATAGCTTGCAATTAAGAATAGAAGAAAAATAAGTGATTGGGGATTAGAATCAGAGAAATTGAAAAAGAATAAGAATCTTTCCGTAGGATAGTGTAATGATGGATACATTGTCATTATACATTTGCCCAAACAAATAAATGCACAACACCTATTATAACAAAGAAATTTGTACCAGAATGCAGCCAATTCATAATTGCTAAGTCATGGAAGAAGCCCAAGTGCCCATCAACCCATCAATGGATCAATAAATTGTGGTATATGTACACCATGGAATATTATGCAGCCTTAAAGAAAGATGGAGACTTTACCTCTTACATGTTTACATGGATGGAGCTGGAACATACTCTTCTTAGCAAAGTATCCCAAGAATGGAAGGAGACGTATCCAATGTATTCAGTCTTACTATGAAACCAATTTGTAGCTTTCATATGAGCTATAACCCAATTATAGCCCAAAAAGAAGGGGAAAGGGGAGAGGGAAGGGAGGGGAGAGGGGAGGGTGGGTGGAGGGAGAGTAATTGGTAGGACCACACCTACGGTGCATCTAACAAGTGTTACTAACATCCAGTAACATGTGAAATTTACATGAAATGTCTTAACACAATAACTAAGAAAATGCCGTGAAGGCTATGTTAACCAGTTTGATGAAAGCATTTCAAATTGTATGTAAAACCAGCACACTGTACCCCATGATTGCATTAATGTACACAGCTATGATTTAATTAAAAAAAAAGTGAAGGGAAAAAATGTACATTAGGATTGAATTCTATATAAACTGTGGACTGAGGGTGATAATCATGTGCCATGTGGGGCAAAGTACACTCGAATGCCAGGTATTAATAACAGAGAAAGATATGCAGGTCTGGGGGCAGTGGGTATAAGGCTTTAGTTTTTTTGTGAAACCAAAATTTATCTAAAAATTAAAATCCTTAATAAAAAAATGAAAATAAATTTTGTCTAGCATGGTACATGATAAAATGAGAAAAATGTTTGTAATATCCAGAGATAAAACACTGATATCTTTTGATATAGACATATAAAATAAATATATGTATAATATAATAAAATGTATATGTGTATATTAACTAAGTCAAAGGTCAACAGTTTGATAAGAATATAGGCAAAATAATATGAACTAATAAACTAAAATGTAAATAGATTTAAAATTATATTTTTAAAATTCTCCAACTTGCTCATAACAAGCAAAAATCAATTTAGGTACATAAATAATTTGAAAAACTCATGATATCTAGAAATATTTGAAAAAATTGAAATTTTTTTTTTGACAAAACTATAGTGAAACTTTTTAGTATGACATACTCCTGGTGTAGATTTAAAATGGGATACTTCTTAAGTAGGAAACTCTATAACGTTAACAGTGAAGGTAAATTTACCCTCTCAGAGATTGGGCATTTGACCTTCCAAATGTCTTGCTGGAATGAGACCGGCAATTGTGGAGGTGGGGCCCAGGTGAGAGTGTTTGGGTCACGAGAGTGGTTCGCTCAGGCACGGCCTGGGCCTGGTGCTGTCCTCCAGTAGTGAGTTCTCACTGTATTAGCCACTGCTTGAGCCGGCTGTTGAAAATGAACCTGAAAGCTGCCTCCCTTTCTCTTTCCTCCCCTCTTCCCACTAGGAGTGGAAGCAGCTTAGGGCCTTATCAGAACAAGATGCTGAACCATGAGCCAAATAAATCTCCCTTCTTCACAAGTTCCCAGGCTCAGCTGGTCCATCACGGCAGCGATTTTCAACCCATGTGCTCGGCTCACTAGTGTACTGGGAGAGGATCTCAGGTGTGCTGTGAATTTTTTAAAGATCATTAATTAAATTATTTTCTAAAGAAGTTCAAAGTACAGTAAGTATATTCTTTTATTTACTGTTTTTTGTTTGTTTGTTTTTTGTTTTTTAAGAGACAGTCTCACTGTGTCACCCTTGGTAGAATGCTATGGTGTCACAGCTCACAGCCAACCTCCAGCTCTTGGGCTTAGGCAATTCTCTTGCCTCAGCCTCCCGAGGAGCTGGGACTACAGGTGCCCACCACAATGCCTGGCTTTTTTTTGTTGCAGTTTGGCTGGGGTTGGGTTTGAACCCACCACCCTTGGTATATGGGGCTGCCGCCTTACTCACTGAGCCACAGGCACCACACTTCACTTTTTTTTGTTTTTTAATCAACATAATTTAAGTGTGCCATGAGATTTAAAAAAAAAAAAAGATTGAAAAACACTGCTTTAGAGCAGCACAGGTGGACCAAGATATCCTCAGAGCAAACAATCAAATTTCCAGGACCTTTTACCAAAGTACAAAAAGGAAGAATCACCTTCACATAAAGACATTCTTTGCAGCATTTATTTAATATTTGAAGGTTGAAAGCAACATAAATTGGCCTTCACTAGCTGGCTGAGGAATGAAATATATTACAGCCTCATGAAGCGAGCTCCACTGTGAAGAATGAGGATGTGGAAATTGAGTTAAATGTTCCCGATCCCTCACTCTTCCCTATAGGCCTATTTTGTCCCTTGACTTCTCAATTCTTCCACGAGAGAGGCAGCCTTCTCCTTCTTTGTCTTTGACTTTATTTTTCACCATATGACTTTCCTTGAGCAACAGAATAAGGCTCATGGCCTTGCATGGCCCCTCTTGTTCTCTGCCACTTTTGCCGTGGTCCTGAGAATTTACTTATTCTAGGCACTAGATTGTTGGTCCCAGCAAAAAAGGTGAGAGACACAGAAACAAAACCACACTGCTGCAGGCAAGGTCAGCTGATCTCATCAGAGCCCAGCACCCAGCAAGGCCACCTGCAGTGCACAGAGCTGCAAACTCAGCCTGGCTCAGTCAGACCCCAGCCTGTGTGAGGACCACAGAGGAGGCAGAGGTGACTGCGGGACCCCATGGTCATCTGCTCGCATTACGGTGGCCAGACTGAACTGACAGTAGGAACACTGCTGTATACTACTATGGAAGACTATCTAGACTATTACTAAGATTTTTTTTTTTTTCTATATTGTCCTCAAAAAAAGTAAAACACTCTGTCACAGCCCCTATGGCCCTGGTCTCCATCAGTGCAGGAAGGAACCAGGTGTGACCCAGATTACAAGTACAAGCTGGCAGGAGGCAGGCTAACCTTGATTGCAGGGTAGCCCGGAGCAACCTCCCCACTAGTCTTTTATTGAGACAGTACAATTCAGGTGAGGGGAGTGTTAGACAATGACTGTACCTGAGAGGTGAGGGGAGTATCAGACATTGAGTGTACCTGAGAGGTGAGGGGAGTATCAGACAATGACTGTACCTGAGAGGTGAGGGGAGTATTAGACAATGACTGTACCTGAGAGGTGAGGGGAGTGTCAGACATTGACCGTACCTGACAGGTGAGGGGAGTATCAGACATTGACCGTACCTGACAGGTGAGGGGAGGGTTAGACATTGACCGTACCTGACAGGTGAGGGGAGTATTAGACATTGACTGTACCTGACAGGTGAGGGGAGTGTTAGACAATGACTGTACCTGACAGGTGAGGGGAGGGTTAGGCATGACTACGTTCCTAAGGATCACCATGGGCTCAGGCTTTCTCCACAAGGAGCACCTGTGGATGGGTTGCCCGAGAGTCCACCCACTAGCTGCAAATCATCTTGCTCAGGGTCGTCTGCTCTTGGTGTCCTCTACAACACTCCAATCAAAAATAGATGGAAATTCCAGTTCTATAGCCCTGTAAGTGCTCACACAATTATTGTGAGGATATTTTACAACATGATAACTAAAAACCTGGAATTGCACAGTGAATTTTGAAGTAATTTGAATTAAGTTAATTCTGGAGTTAGATTAAGTATTCTAGATCAATGAATCTGACTAGATTTTGCTAGATGGAAACTGTCTACCTTTTGACATTATAGAGTTTAAAGGAGATTTGCTAATTATACTTGAACTTGGTAAAAAGTTCAATCTATCACTGCTCTGGCATGTGACAGTTATTATACAGCAAGTTAAGTAAAATGTCATATTGAAAATTCCAGAGGAAGTAATTCAGGACCCAGAAGAAAAAGAACCCTTGCTATTAATATTAAAGCTTGTCTGGAGAAAAACAGCACTGAATTCATAAAGATTTAAACTAAAACATAAAGATCCCATTTAATACACATTCATAGTCAGGAACTGTGGCCTTTTCCTATGACCTAGACATCTATGGTCCTTTAGATTTCATAAACCAAAGTGAAACATTACTCCTTATTCCATACTCTTTTCCTGGATAAAGGTGAGTTTTGGCCCAGGATGAATTTTAATTCTCCCTATGTCCTCAGCAACGTTTAATGTATTTACGCTCCTGACTATGTAACTGTGGATATCTGTCCCATTTTGTTCTTGTATTTGACTCTCCAGTTTTAACATTTTCTCACACTGTAACATCAAATCCTTCTACTGCCATGAGATTGTGAGGGTTGGTTTTGAAGAATGGAATTAGTCAAATTCCCCAAATCAAGGACAGACACATTGATGCCGGAGTGGCCAGCAAATGAGGACTTTGCCTTCTGGGCCATGTGGCCCAGGCATCTATCCCACCATAAAGAATTTCCTACTTCCCAGAGATGTCTCAGAAAATTGCAGAGCAGATGTCTAGATCCGGATGACAGAGTTTGCTGGTTATAAACCCTGGTTCTGGGTCCCCAATTATGGCAGTAATGCAAAGAGACATATAATAAGAAATTTACTAGCAGCCTTAGGACAGATCACTAAGAGATGTCAAATAATAATAATAATAATTACAGCCAGCAGAAATCTCCACATTCCTTAGATCAGATGGTTTTAACAAAATGCTTATTTTTACATAGCTAATTGCTGCAAGTCTGTTAACTAAGAAAAAAGATTATAGCAGCTTGATGCTTATAGATTAATTTTTTTATAATTTGGCTTTGGCTTTTGGTTGTTAGGTATGCTGCTTAAAATGTTTTAAAGGTTAATAAATGCCTACCCACCTCTGTTCTCCTCTGGCCTGAAAGATTTAATTGACTGTAAGCTTTTTGGTTCTAAAATTCTTGTCCGTGGGGTGCCACAGGGGGCCCGGATGCCACACCACGCTGGCAACGATGACGCAGAATAGAAGTCTGGCCACCAATGTTGCTTCTGGAATAGCTTTGCTTAAAGGAGATTGTGAACTAAAAATTACAAGGCCCCCAGATAGAACAGACCCTCTCTTGGCCAGGGGGACTGCAGAAAACCCTTAAAGCTGAGCTCCAGCTGGATGGCAGGTCAAACCCTCCTCCCTCGCCCTCGCCCTGGCTAATAGCCTCGGCTTTATTTCATTAAAGGCTAATTAAAACCAGTCTCAGAATGTCCTCACCCCGTCTGCAGTCTGGGCCCTACAACTAACCGGCACTGTTTCTTGATAAGAGACAACTGACCACGGGGTGATCCTATCTCATCTGTGGAGCAACCGCAGAGAGGGTTTCCACGTCCTCTGCTCCACCTGTGACACCAGACGGGGACCATTGTGGGGGCGCAGACACTGCGAAGAGCCGCGAAGAAGGGTTGAGTGTGCGCGTGTCTCTCCCTTCATGAATATTCAAGACTCCGCCTATAGCTTGATAAATATGTATATTTGGCCACTTGCAGAGTAGAAATTCCTGTTTGCATCCTTCCTGCCACCAAGCATATGCTCCTGGCTTCTGGCTGGGGCCGTGGGAACGGCCACCCACACGTTTCAAGTCTTTATGAGAAACAAAACTCTCTCCTTTCCAAATTTGTGAACCACGTGGTTTTCTTCAGTTAACAGTGCTGTTGCAAATCAATTTAAGGATTCTTAACTAGTTTTAGATTTAGTTTTTATCATTAGAATTAGAGAATAGAATTAAATGTATTAAGTAAAGACATAAACTTGGTTTTCACACTGTATTTCTAGGACAGCCGTTTCAGGGGGGATTTGAAAGATGGGTCAAGGAGTTATAGCTGCTTTTCGACCTGACTCTCTAATTAGCAGAGGTCTGTCTGGCCACTGACATTTTCCTCCCAGAGTTCCAGCTATTGGGTAACAGAAGGTGCAAGCTTGTGGACCTGTGGTGGCTCCTGCATCCTGGAGCAGCTGTGTGTCGTTAATTATTGTCAGAGAAACTCTCAGAACAAGCCTGGCCCCTTTGTCCTTCCTCTGCTGGTCTGTGGATTCCTCTCAGACCTGACTAATGAACCCCAGTACTCTTACCTGGGCATGCAGAAATGTAACAATATGACACCTCCCAGAAAGACACCACCACACAATGACATGAACACGGCCGTGAGACACTGAGACACCAGGGTCAGGAAATCTTTTGTACAGTGCTACCAACCTAAGCGTGTGATGGGAAGTTCATGAACTTGATTGTCAAGCCTCATATAAGGCACTTAACAGTAACAACAAAAATGATCCAGTTTAAAAGAGCAAAAGAAATTTTGAATAGAAGAAGACATACAATAGCCAAAAATTATATGAAAAAATTTTCAATATCACTGTTATCAGACAGACATAAATAAAACCGCAATGAGATGTGATCTCACTCCAACTAGAATTACCATCATCACCAAGGCACAGGGAAGTGAGCATTGCAGAGCTCGTGGATAAAGGGAACTTAGTGACCACTGGTCATGGTAAACTGTCATGGTCATTACAGAAAACAATACGGATTTCCTTCAAAAAATTAAAAGCTACCACCCCGTGCAGCCTCGCTCCTGTTTAGTCTGTGTCTAAGCAGGCGTCCTCAAACTATGGCCCATGGGCCACATGCACCTGCTGAGGACATTTATCCGGCCCGCCGGGTGTTTTTGCTGCCGCTGCCTGTCCTGCTTAGCAGCCGACTGGTCCCGGGGCCTGCAGTCCAGCCCTCCAACGGTCTGAGGGACAGTGAACTGGCCCCTTGTTTAAAAAGTTTGAGGACCCCTGAAACAAACCGCACGCTGAGGAGAAACCTGTAGACCTGTGTCTGCTGCAGCAGCCAAAATCCAGGCTCACGCTGAACGTCTAACAAAGGGTGAAGTATAAAGAGAAGATGGTGAACACACAGTGGAAGACCGTCAGATATTAGAGAGATGATCGCTGTCAGCTGTGCCAGCCTGGATGCCTGGAGAGCATCCTGGAAGTTAAGAAGGAAGTGTCACCTAGTCCCATCACAGAGGAGATGAGAAAGTAACGAGCGGCTGATACAGAAACAAGAGAGAGAGCAGTGTCCCTGGATGGGAGGCGGGGGTGGGAGGGTGGGGGGGTGGAGGCCGGAGGAGGAGGCTGGCCGGGGCACCAAGGCACAGCAGCACACACACGGCGACTCCTCATCCCCTACCACACAGGACAGTGACGCCGGGTAGAGTGAAGCCCTGGATGCTTCCCAGCAGCTACAAGAGATGCTTGGGTGATCTCGCTGCAGTGAATGATCCCTGCATGAGGTGACCAGTGAAGACAGTAGCTTCCCTGATTGGACTATTTTTGACATATGTATGTATTGAAATATCAAATTGTAAACCATAAACATGTGAGTCTACAATATGTCAATTAAATAATAAACGTTTAAAAAAATCACTTGACATTTTCATGCTGAAAGACTGGGTGAAACAGTTTTAGGATTGAATTTTAATACTTAAAACCCATAATGTTAAAAGATGACGTTGCTTAGAATTTTTATGACTAATAATGACAATATCTTTCCTCCCCCCTCTCTTCCCCTCCTTACCACCTAAATTAGGAAGGAGCATAGTGAGGAAACTCCCTATCTCGCCCAGCCCAGCTCCTCCCTGGATTTTCTGCATACCTGGGTTCTTCTAGTCATTGTCTATTCATTTGATTTCTGTTATTTCTCTGTCTCTATAATGAAGTATTTTTAATGCTAAATTTCCTCAAAGGACTACTCAATTATGTAATTTTTAAAAGAAAGCACTTAAAACATCTGTTATTTTATTTCTTATGACATATTTATAAGATAATCCTGTATTTATCTTGACATTCTTATCATTAAATCAAAATTTTTAATTAAAGCATCACTTAAACATTTATGGTGAACAATTAGGTTACACACACTCATCTTTAACTATTATTACAAATTATCTTCATTGATAAAGGCAATTATAATAGCCCAATGAAACCAGATAAAGAACAATTTATTTAAACCTGATTAAAATATTTAAATAGAAAATTTTTATGGTCTGTTTATTATGCTGAGCAATAAGTTAAATAGTAGCTAGTGCACAGGAATAACTATACAAAGTCAGAATCATTACATAGCCCAGGACCTTTCCTCTTAACAAAGAGTAATATTTCTCTTATATTAAAAATTTATATTAATTAATCATTTGAGAAATAGCATAGGTTTTCCATTTGACTGCCATCATGTCTATTGATACAGAACATTATAGAGAGAATTTTGGGCTATGAGTCCAGAAAGCACATTTCTATCAGGGCCCCAGAAGGAAATGTTCACTCTGTTGACTTGGTTTTCTCGGATGTAAAATAGATTTCTGGTCTGCTTACCCTGCAGATTGGTTATTATTAAATAACAACCCACAGCTCCATCAAGATCCTTGACTCTCCCGTATGAAATAATTACTGTCAGAAGCTCTTCCATTAGTCTGAGGTAGCTACACAATTCTTTGAATCAATACACTCCTTGTTTCTCAGAACTCAGGAACAGCAGCTGGGTATCAGCCCCTCACTTGTGCCCCACCTGCCGGCTCACCCTCCGATCAGCGCCCAGCATCAGGGTGGTGGTGAACCCCACTGCATCTGATAACAAAGCAAACCGTCCAGCCACCTGCCTTTGTCCTCACAGCACTTAAATGTTGTCACTTACTAAGGGACGAGGAAGAATGTTTTCTCTGGACTCACAAAATGCAACTGGATAATGTGAACTGGATAAATACTTAAATAAGATGAATGTGCTTATATCTAATATTAATATAATGGAAAAGTTGAAAATGAAAAATATGGAAGATTATCCCTCTTTAGCACCCGTTTCCTGGGTAAGTGTGCATTCCCAAAAAACTACCTGAAAGTCCCCAGAATTAGTGACATTTCTTTAGTTTTCCTACTGCTAATATTCATGACAAAAAATAATTCTTTGAAAAATGCTTACTTAAGATATATCTCAAGCACATGAAAGTTTCAATCATGTGGGGGATTTTTCTGCATAACTCAAAGGGTGCGATGGAATCTTCAGATGCTTCTTCATTTTTCTTGTTAATTTATTGTACATAATTTGTGTATCAGATGCTCATCGTGGATTTCGTATTCATCTTTTCATAAACCTGCAAAGCAACAGTATGACATAACTACTGTCACTGCATACCCATTTATGGAAGAGAGTTTATAAAGACTGATAGTCTGGAATAAAGAGGTGGATGTAAGCTTCAGATGAATAATTTTAAACATTATATCACTTCTATCACTTTAACAAACTCAACCATCATAATGAAATTATTTCATTGTCAGTTAATAAGACACAGAAATAACATATTTGAAAATGCATAATTTTATTTTATTCATTTCACCAGTCCCATATGATGAAATAACTTTTAAGTTGTTTTATATCTTTTCATATAATAAATAATATAATTAATATTTTGCAGTTAATTTTGCACATGCTTTTAATTACATCATTAAAATAACCTCACCAGAGTGAAGACACTCTATAGAAAGTGTGTGCAACTTGAGTCTCTAACACCACACACATATAAACACACAGATCAGATTGACCTGCAGAAAAGCTGACTAATTATTAACACTTTGCGAATGATTACATCAAAGTCTGTTCACCTATGACTTTGCTAACTCTGCATACTACACATGTATTTCTGGGTGTATGAACCTGTGAATAATGAACATATATGTGGAATGCACGATATATGTATCTGTGGTTTTTTGTGTTGTGTAGAGGGGAGAGGGTCTGTTAATTTATTTAATGCTTTTGAAGGTTTTATACATGGAAACTATAGTGCCCCCCCATTTTTTTATGAGCTACATGGCCCTTCTCAGTGTGAAGAGAGGACAAACTTGTACTCCCTATATTTTTAGATGTTCACACAAAATAAGGTCCCATCTTCTAAAGCAGAGGTTCTCAACCTGTAGGTTGTGACCCACAGGAACTGTATTAAAGGGTCGCAGGATTAGGAAGGTTGAGAACCACCGCAGAGTCTGAGTAAGATAATATGTGGCGACAGGAAGGAAAGGTAGAGAGGTTCGCGTGTGCGTCGGCCTCCGTTAGCGGAGGAGATGCCGAGGTTACTCTTCTGTTTTCTGCTGCATGGTCTGCATGTCCCGTCAGTTTGTCCCTTTTTTCTTTGTATTTCTGGTGAAATTGGCCAATGGGAAACATTATGAGATCAGAGGGTAAAATGGGCAGCATCAAAATAGATGTTTCTGGGGCGTTTCTGGGGCTGGGTGAGGTGGCTCAGGCCTGTAATGTCAGCACTCTGGGAGGCCGAGGAGGGTGGACTGCCTGAGTTCATGAGTTTGAGACCAGCCTGAGCCAGAGTGAGACCGGTCTCTGAAAATAGCTGGGTGTGTGGCAGGCACCTGTAGCCCCTGCTACTTGGAAGGCTGAGGCAAGAGAATCACCTAAGCCCACAAGTTTGAGGTTGCCATGAGCTGTGATGCCACAGCACTCTACTGAGGGAGACATAGACCTTGTCTCAAAAAAAAAAAAAAAAAAAGGGTAAATAAAAAGGTGTTTCCTTGGTTCCTTCCCTGTGATAAGGGCTTAGACTGGCCATACCCTAAAACATATTTTAACATAGAATGCAATTTTATTTTTTGTTTTTGGTTTGTTCTTTTGTTGTTTTGTGTGTCTATATTATTTTGAATGGATATTTTTGCATAGTCTTTTAGGTCAGTCTGGGTATATTACATTAAATATACATAAATTATGTAAGCATTCCAAATTGTCTATAAAATCACCACATTGTCCCCCATAAATGCACTAATGTATACAGTTATGGTTTAACAAACTGTAAATCATATATTTAAATATATATACATAAATAAATAAATATACATAATTTATTACCACCCACTGATGGTATCACTAAACCACATAGTTAAGTGTATAAACCTTACTTCCCCTTAATTCCCTCTCCCAATTTTTAAACTATTTCTCTGTGTACTTTTGATAATGTTTTAATTATCACTTGAATTGTCAAAGATCATTTGGACAAGAGAAGAAGAAAAATCCATCATATTTTCTTCATTCTTGCCTCATATCCCAGGGTTCCTTGTTTTATGAGTTATTTTCTATTTGATAACTTTTAAAGTCAGTTTTCCAGAGGAAAATTCTCGGATTTACTCTAAGAATGCCTGAATCTGACTTTATTCTGGAAGGATATTTCCATATTGGCCGTAGGGTTCCACACTGATAGCTCATTTCTTTCAGTATTTGAGATAGATCGTGTTGGTGTAACTTCCCTGGTTTCTGATGAGAATCCCTGTCATTCTGATTTCTTTTTCTCCCCCTACGTGTAAGGTGCCATTTTTCTCTTATTGAAGATTTTCTTTTGGTTTTCATTTCAAAAGTTGAATTATGACATATCTTGATGCATATTTCTTTGGGTTTGTCTTATTTAGAATTCTCTCACTTTCTTGAATCTGAAGATGTTATGTCTCCTTCCAAATCTGGGACATTTTGTGCTGTTAATTTTTCTAGTACTCTTTTAGATTCTTCTTGTTTTTTCTTTCCTTATTTCTCCTGTCCTTCTGGAACATTGAGACACAGCTCGCTGAGGTTCGGTCATTTTTTTCTTCAGTTATTTTACTCTCTGTTCTTCACACTGATAGTCTTTAGTTATTTTTCTTTATTTTCCTCTCTGTTTTTCACACTGATAGCCTTTTATTTATATTCCAGTGCAGTGATTATTCTCTGTCCTCTGTGCTGCTGTTGAGCCCATCCACTGAGATTGTTTATTTCAGGTCATTGTATTCCTTTGTTCTAATACTTCCATTTCACTCTTCCATCTCACACCTTCTATATCTTTACTGCAAATTACTTTCTTTTGAACTTTCTTTGTCTTTGCTTAGATTTTTTTTTTTCCTGTGTCAAGTGCTTTCCAATTACTCATTGAAACATTTATAACAGGGCTGATTTGAAATCTTTGTCAGGCAATTCTAATGTCTCTATCCTTTTGGTTTTGAAATTTATTTTTTAAATTTAGTTTGATATCTTACTGATTCTTGGGATAATGGTGTTCTTTTAAAGGTCTGGAGATATGAGTATATGAGCATTTGTGAAAAAAATCTGGAGGCCCACAGAATAATGGATAACTTAGACTCACTTCTTAAAAGAAAAAAAAAAGCACATTCTATAAAGCTTTGAGATTTAATTGGAAAGAGTTAATTAAAAACAAATACTGTTAACAGGATGAACTTTTTAAAAAATACCGTTTCTGCTCCTTATTCATCTTGTGCCCAGTTTTGAAACAGTGATTTCAGTTTGGGGACGACACTTAGCATCTTAGTGTTTGAGCTTATTTTAACCTTTTCAAAACTGATGGAACAAAATCCTGAGTTTGCAAATTTATAGCCTATAGGGAGAACCTTGCGAATTCTACTTTGTATTAAAAAAATCATGGAAGTTTACCAATAATGCGGATTTCCAAAATCTTTCAGTAACTAAAGTGACTGGGAGAGAATTCTTGCATCTCCCTTCTATTACTAGACAATTGGTGCAGTGCTTCTGTTTGCTGTGGCCACCCACAGCCCCTCTCGCCACCTGACCACTGGACTCACTCATAACCACTACCTGCCCGGCCTACGGAGACATTCCAAAGTGAGAGCCACAAACCAAGTTCAGGCCATTAGTCGCTATGAATCTCTATGGAAAGCTCAGAGTTTTCTTTGTCCATCTGTGACAGCTGTTTTCTAAAATGTGGATTGTGGTGTGATGTTGCTATGAGGAACTCTCCTGAAAGTATCTGCTGGTACTGACTCTCGCTTCATCTCTGTCAAGCTCTGCAAATTAGAGTAGAGACGACACTTAGTTTGGAAAGAACATGAAGTGCATGTTGCCTCGTGAAAAAATGGTTGGAAAAACTTTCTCAGGTCTAATATTTCACAAGAAGTGGTTAGTGTTATTTTTTGATGCCAATAATCAGGTAATTTGCAGATGTAAATAGAATGTGTATTAAAGTCTAAAATTTAGGACATTGAATATCAAAAGGTATTGAAAGATTTTGACAATTCTGCACAAATTCTGAAGTTTTTTAACATTTAGAAAAATCAGTGCCTGTAGAATCTTCAGCCGAGCTGTTGGAAGTCTTAATGATCACCCCAGGGACATGCCCAGTATGCATAGTAACGCTACGCCTCTAGACCCACATGCATTTTCACATATTTGTTTCATAATGCTTTCAGTGGAAATAGGATTTATCTCCCTTTTTAATTCAAAAATTTTATGCCTGAAGTGTGTTTAAAAAGAACATAAATCTTCCAGTTTTCCTGTTTCCATATATCTTATTTGTTTTAATTTCAGATTAATATGCAGACACATACAATCAGGTTACAGAGTTTGCTTTTGGAAGGTTAAAGTCCAGATGTAATTCTGTCCTTCACCCAGGAAGGTGAAGGGTGGGAACTTAAACAAACCCTTCCTCCCATCCCTCTAGACATGAAAATAGATCGAGATTTCATATCTTTCGTAACAATCTGAATGGATTTGGTGAATAATCTCCTAACAGAAGTATCACAATAATAGAAAAACAAATGGTACATGTACTCAGTACTTAATCAGAGCCAGTGGACACACAGCTACATGATCCCGTGACAGGAACACTCCATTAAATCCATGGATCTTATATAAGTCAAATCATGAATTTTAATGGTAAATCTTCAATTAAATAAAATTGATTTTAAAAGCTTTTACAAAATTTTGACAGCATTGTGGTAAAATGCTACCAAAGTTATCTAAATATCAAGTTAGTTTAAATTTATTATCTAATTAATTGTGAATTTACATGAAGCCATAAATTTGCAGAAATGCCATGGACCAGAATAAGAGAGGGAATTACTTATGCATCAAACTAAATATAGGTATATTTCAAAATTAAGGTGACCAGATGTCCCGCTTTTGGTGGGACAGTCCTGATTTTTAACAATTTGTCCCACGTCCTGTGGTGTTTTTAAAAAGTCCCAATTTTTGGAAGGAATGCATGACAAGCTAGGGAATAGCAGGAGAATGGGAAGGGAATATATGGTTTTCGGCTGCCATGTGGCTATTTCACCAGGATATGAGTTTTATACTATTTTTGTTAATTTTATAATGTTAAACTTTAAATATAACAAATAATTGTTGAGGACTGATTATCGAGAACTGCTTATCAAAGTTTGCTTTGTTATCAGTTGTCAGAATTCGACCACTATTATTTGGACTTAATGAATAATGGCATTTTTTGGCATTGGCAACCACGAAAACATTTTGTAACTCTCTCTCAGACGATACACATCGTACTGTGTGTTAGTGCTAGTTAAACAAGTGATGTCAACAAATCAGCTATTCAGATAATTTAGGTAAGTCATTTATTTATTTATTTCATGAATTTAGCAGACAGTACTCGTATTATTTATATTTTATAGTGGCAGCAAAAAGTCTAGCGCTGGCCTTGAAAGTGACACTTAGGACTTACGAGGTATCATTATTAAAAAAATATATTGATAAGGAAAAGGTTAAATCTTGGGCATCAGCAAAAATCACAATAGAGAACAAATGGTTAGAAATATTTCATCATTTTGAAACAAACCATGTTCCATACAATAATGCACTAAAAACTGTGGGATACGTGCTGTCCTTACCAGGAACCAATGCTGCGACTGAACACATTTTTTCTACGGTAAATAAAGTGTGGACATCAGAAAAATCACAATTAAGTGTTGACACTTTGAAATCCATTTTATGTGTGAAATATAATTTAACAAATTCTTGTGAAAAATTTCTTGACCTTTTAAATGACATCAATCTACTAAAAAAATTCACTCAAATAAGAAATATGCCAAAGAATAAAATAATACTATACATAATTTTTTAAATGTATTATATTTGTAAATTGTGCTTATGTTGAAATTAAATATATATATATATTATAATACTATTTTTGCATTCTATGAAAGTTTTTGTTGCTCCCTATAGACCAAATTTTTAATTAAGAACACCTCCCCCCCATCAATGGTGTCCCACTTTACCAATGTTAAAATCTGGTCACCTTATTCATAATGTACCTGGTTATTAATCCAAATTATTTTACCCTCTAATCAGAGAGATTATTTTTGTTTGGTAAATTAACTATTACCTTTCTGTTTCAAAACAGAAGCAGAAACTGTACACCTTTTCTGTTGTAACAGAAAAGTTATTGTGTCAACGTGTGCTATCTAAAATAGTCCACGTATATTTACAGTTTAAGTGAGCTAAAAATATTAGGACTTTGTCTATTTCTGTTCCTTCAGACAAATTGACCACTGGCGATGTGAGTGGCTGATTTGGTAATCAGTAGACCTTAAAATACAGCATATGAAGATATACATTTTATTTATGCAATATTTTGGTCAACAGACAGTAAGTCTTACTACAGCTGACCCTTAAACAACACAGATTTAAAAAGCACAGATGTACTTAGATATTTTCAATGAGTGCAATTGGGTCTTTTTGCCATTGACTCTACATCCGTTTATTCAACCAAACACTAATTGAAAATACAATATTCTCAGGACACAAAACCTGCAGATGCAGAGAGCTGCTTTCCTATCTCCAGACCAACTGTGCAGCTGGAGCATGCGTGGATTCCGGTACCTGGTGGTGGTCATTGAACAACCCTTTGCAGACACCACGGGGCAACTGTATTTGCACTTGTTCAGTTTTCAGGTTGGAAAATAAAATCATCTAGCCCATTTGAGTTCAGCATAGAAATGTATGTTATAGTTTCACACTAGTTTTATCATCTCAATAATGATAATAAGATGCAAGCCTGATCTCAACATCATCTTTTAAAGGTTTTGTTGTTTTGCCCTGGTTACTGTGTCTGGATCAGCATCGAGTTAGTCCTCATGTAAACAGCGGTTTTTTTGAGGGGAAAATTAGGAGAAATAATACTTGTTTCAGTATCTAGGACAAGAACTGACTGACATTATTAAACTAAAAAAGAAAAACCTAACTGCCTTCCTGTTACTTTGTTTTCTTTTCCTGTATTATGCAAATAATTGTTTTCTTTCTTCACTCTGTCTAGGCGGAAGCCAGTATATATCATTTTTTAGAGCTAATAAGTTCCCTTCTTTGAATAAGTAATAAATGTTCACGATTTAACCTTTCATAAACAAATAAAAAGTCTCAGATTGGTGTCATGTAATTTCATTTTTCTTAAGGCTGAAAAGCAGCCTGATTAAGAGTAAGTGCTCTGAGACTGCCCGGGTTCAAATGCTGCCTCTGACACACGTCAGCTGTGACTTTGATCAGCACAGCCTAAGTCTAAATTCCCCTCTATGTAAATGGAGATAATAATAGTAACTAATTAATGGGGTGGTTCTCAAGAAAAATATGATAATCCATATTAAAATTAAAATTTCCCAGCACAGTTCTTGTGAAAATGTTTCCAATTACAATAAAGATGAATTCCCATTTATTATTGTATGATTCCAGTCTCTGTGCCATTATATTATCAAAGAAAAATTCCTACCCTCAAAACATTTACCATTTTGTAAGGGATCCTCTTTGCAAAACAGGATCAACAGAAGACACACATATTCTAATTGGATGGTCAATTAAAAGATAGTATCTCAGCAAGTATATAAAGAATGGGAAGTAGCTCATCTCTCAAATGTAAAGCCATGAACCTGCCCACCCTCTTTCCATAATTTCTGAAGTTTCCCAGGTTTTTGTGACCACATTGCTACATGGGATGGTGACTGTGTGGTAACAGTTGGCAGCATCTGCTCCCACCTGGGACGAATGTGTCCCCAACTCTGACCGTCCTCAGAAGGCAGGGCCAGGAGGGACCTTTCAGCATCAGATCTGGATGACAGCATCACCTGGCTTGGCCATACCTTCTGCCAGGCTGAGAAACCCAGTCTGCGCAGCTGAGGGCAGAGGCAGGAAGCCCTGAGACCAAGCCCCGCAACCTCTGGTCCAGCTTCCAGCCACTCCGAGGTTCAGCCGCCTTTGCGGCTTCTCCTGTCCTCACTTTATGATGATTTCGTGAATATCATTTTCCAGTGGAAAAGCAGCATGATTAAAAGTAAATGCTCTGATGGTCACTTTTTCCCTCAGTTAAAAAAAAAAAAAAAAAGTTACTTTATTTTATTGACAACTGCAATTCAGAGTCAGAGAAGTTTGTGCAAAATAGTCCAAGCTGGAAAGGGTAATTCCCAAGACCTGTGGGGAAACCACACCTGGTGGGCTCTGAAAGTCAAATTAGGACAGTCTCTCACCCTGGGTTCTAAGGCTCAATACTTCTTTCTAAATAAGCCACATCTCTTCAGTTTTAACTTGTTTTGACTCTCTGGTTCCTTTCTGACATTTTTTTTTCTCACTTACAAAACATAACTTCCTTCTTTGGTCAAACTCTTATCGATTACATCTGATCTCAGTGCTTTGCCTCCTGCATTTTGTTTACTCTTCGAGGACAGCTGCACCAAGCTGGGGGGAAATCCCTTCTGGAAGTGGTCACTGTGACACAAAGGACTTGGTTCACATTCGTTGTGCCTGACCTTAAGTCTGCTCAGTCTCTCTCCAGCCCTGCGTGTGCCGGGGCGTGGTGGAGCCGGCAGTCTGGCGTGCTCTGTCTCACCTCCCCCTCTCTCTCTGATTCTCTCTCTCTCTGATTTTCTCTCTCTCTTTCTCTCTCACTGATTTCTCCTGTTGTAGCTCAATATTCTTGGAAAAGTTGCTTTTATTGACTCTGTGGGCTCATGAAAACCGGCAAGGCAATATATCGATATTTTTAGAAAAATCGTGATGAATATAAAATGCAAATCTAAAATGACAGCACTCCCACCTCAAAGTCCCTCAGTGGATTTCTGTTACTTTGAAGACAGAGACCACACCCCTTTATTTGCCCTATGACCCTGCGTGGCGGCACCTGCCGCGTCCAGCCTCATCTCCTGTCCTCCCACCTTCATTCTCACCCCTCACTCCGGTGGCCTCATGCACTGTCCCCTGCTTTAGGGAGCACTTGTGGGTGCTGTATTTCCTGCCTGAAATACTCCTCTCCAGCCTCTGCACTTAGTAAACTTTTTAGTTCACTCTCAACTCACATTTCAGCTTCACATGGTCTCCTTCAATGACTCACAAGACTTAGTTCCTGCTTGTCCTGCTTTAGTATCTCAGATACTCTGCACTTTCCCTTCAGAGCATGTTTGGTTTAAACGGTTCTGTGTGTGTGTGTGTGTGTGTGTGTGAATGGTTCTGTGTGTGTGTCTGTGTGTGTGTGTGAATCTGTGTGTGTGAATGGTTCTTTATGTGTGTGTGTGTTTGAATGGTTCTCTGAGTGTGTGTGAATGGTTCTCTGTGTGTGTCTCTATGTGTGTGTGTGAATCTGTGTGTGTGAATGGTTCTCTGTGTGTGTGTGTTTGAATGGTTCTCTGTGTGTGTCTCTATGTGTGTGTATGAGTCTGTGTATGTGTGAATGGTTCTCTATGTGTGTGTGTGAATGGTTCTGTGTGTGTGCGTCTCTATGTGTGTGTGTGAATCTGTGTGTGTGAATGGTTCTCTATGTGTGTGTGTGAGTGTGTATATTTGAATGGTTCTCTAAGTGTGTGTGAATGATTCTCTGTGTGTGTCTCTATGTGTGTGTATGAGTTTGTGTATGTGTGAATGGTTCTCTATGTGTGTGTGTGTGAGTCTGTGTGTGTGAATGGTTCTGTGTGTGTGTGTTTGAATGGTTCTCTGAATGTGTGTGAATGATTCTCTGTGTGTGTCTCTATGTGTGTGTATGAGTCTGTGTATGTGTGAATGATTCTCTATGTGTGTGTGTGAGTCTGTGTGTGTGTGTTCCCCTCCAGACTGTAAGTGCTTTTGTTCTGTGAGCATACGGCTCACATCTTCCTTACCCGTCATTGTATCCCCAGAACCGACAGTCGGCACATGGAAGTCAGTAAAGCATATTTGTTAACATTGTGACCTGAAGAAGATCTCCAGCACTCAAGCTCAGGCTCTGACACAGCTTTGGGTGACTTTAAGTAAGTTGCTTAGTATCTCTGTGCTCCAGTTTTGTTATCTCCAAATTTGAGATTGATAGGAGCACATACCTGATGTCACTTTGCAAATTAAATGCATACCATGCATGGGAATAGGTGTGTGTGTCCTGGCCTTCAGCCTTCACTTTATCAGGGCAATGCCCCGCGTGGACAGGGGAAGTCCACGTGTCCAGAAGATGGGCACGCTCACGTCTCTCACCTCGGCCCAGCCTCATAGAAGACCACCTTTGCCCTGATTGTCCCAAGATAATCTAAGGAACACCTTGGCCCAAAGAGGGAGAAAATTAGCTGCTGGCAGCAACTCAGTGTAAAAGTTTGAGGAGAGAATAGGAAGAGCTGGTAGCCATGTGGGTCTCTCCCTGAAGCCATGATGTCAATATATCTGGATCTTTTCCTTGTGAGTATTTGGTTCTTGGGTCTTTCCCTGAAGCCAAGCTATCAATATATCTGGATCTTTTCCTGGTGAGTATTTGGTTCCCCTTGTGCAAGGACACCCCAACCCCACCCCAGTGAACTCAGATGGGATTGTGATTCTTTTGGTCAATGAAGTAGGAGAGAAAACAATGAGTGTCACTTCTGGACAAAGGTTTCTAAGCAGACCCTGTTTCCAGCACATTTTCTTTCTTCCTGTGCCACTGTGTCCTCAGCACTCCCAGCTGTGATCAGTCCAGGAAGATGAAGACAACTTGTCACTGATATGTGAGTCCTGGAAACTTCGGGATGGTCACGCTCTGTCTACAGCACATCCCCGCGTGTGCAGACAGATGCACCTCTCCAGATGGACTCTCGTCCTCACGGTGTGCTTGCCCCACGAGCATGGGCAGTTGCTCCAGCAACCTGGCTTACCACGTCTATACCTTGATGTGGGAATAATAACGTCTGTGATGAATGCGGTTCGTGGCACGCAGAATCTTTTTCTACCTACTATTCTTGTGCTTTCCTGTACAAATGAGGCTGCAAAGCTAAGAACAATATATTGTGTATTTGAAGCTGAAATTTTTGAAAGAAATGGTTACTATCAATTAAACATATTCCTCTGAGATTTGGAAAGCAGTAACTTTGCACAGGTCAGATTTCATCTGCTTTAGAGGTTCTCTGCTGGTGAGTACAGACATGGCTTGTCAATGGAGAGTCTCTGCAGTGAGGTGGCAGAGTGGGCTGTCGGGGGTGGTGCTGCATTGGGGGTCAGCTTCCCTTATAACCTTAAAGGCCTATTTCTGGAGGTCAGCCTGGGGTCCACATCCCCAACGTTTATAATATTTTCAAAAACATAATTTTTTGGACTTAATTCTTTTGTTATTTTAAATAACTAGATTGGTTTCTTTCCAAAATCCTGGTTGGTTACAGTTGTAGAAGTTTGAGCATTAAACATATAAACATATGAATAGTTTTTATTCCTATCCCAGCAACAAAATTAGTTCCATAAATAACAGGTACTGTTGTCTTCACTGGTGATTCTCTACTTAGAGCTCCAACACAGAAATGACGGTGTCTCTAAGCTACTTTGGAGGTTCATTCATTCATTCAACAAACCTCCACTCTGTGTTTGAAAGTCTTCTGAGCACTGAGGAACTTTTTTTGAAACTTCATGGGGAAAAATAATTTCTCAGCCTCAATTCACAGTCAAACCTGATACTTCTACTCATCCTGTAAACTCTTTGTTAACTCTCCAGATCTCCCTCCGGAGCTTCTAACTTTGATTTAGCTGCTGTGCTAAAATATCTTCTCTGAAAACACTTGTCGTCACTGCCAAGTGCCGTAAGTGCTCCTTAAATGAGGATAGCATCAGTTTCTCCAGCAAATTTTATCACATGGATATTCCAATTGCAACCAATACGAGGAGTCCAAAAAGGAATACCTTCAAAGCCAAATGATTTCCCACTAAGCTACTGATCATTTAAATAGCCAAGTTGGCACAATTAAATTTACTCATGATAGCAATTCCCAATTAGAAAATGTGTTTACATGTTGGTGAGAGACATACTTAGGATTTAATTGGAATTGATGATAGCACAGTAGTTGGTAAGTTTAATGATGGCAACTGGTCATTTAGGTGATTCTGTCACGAGCTACGTAGGCTGATAAAATCTTTGTTTAAGAAGAGTATATTGTGTCATTAATTATGGAACAGGGCTGCTCATCTAAAGTGGATAGATGAGAAGCTTACTGGAGAAAGCCCTGCACCCATCACAGAAATGTTGACGGTGAGGACTTTGATAGAAAGGGACATGGACTGTGCCATCACATAAGTATATTTAAATGAGTTGTTTAATTATGGTCAGAGTGAGTGCTTAACTACTTTACTGAATGAAAATACACTGGACAATTGAAATAGTAGAAATTCCTTTTTATAGTGGGCAACTGGAGGATAATTTATATAATTAGTAATGACTTCTCCATTATCAGATGTCTAAATTTTCTTACTACTAATTAAAGTCAAAAAGTACAGTGGTAAGTAGGTGCTTAGAGCACAGAACGAATAACTGTGTATAATGTTATAAATTTAAGAAAGCACGTTTATGTGCAACTCATTTAATTGTTATAAAACTTCTTTAATTCTACTGCTAAGAAATATTTTCTCAAAATAATTTCAGTGAATTGCCCAACTCAAAGATAAAACAACTAACTCAAGATGTAAACACCATGCACTAAGGCTGCCTAATTTTATGTCCAGCACCAATATGTAATGAGACTTATATAAACGCAGCTGCACTGGTCAAAGCAGTAAAGTTCTCAGTAGAAATGCCATCGTTAACAGCACAACCAGGAGGTAGTGAGAGGCAAGGGCAGGGCTTCCCCAGCATCCCTTTCCCTAATGGTGATTCTGATATTATATCTTTGATACAACTTCAATTTAAATATGTTTTATTGCATTGAATTTTTCAGTTGGCAGGAATACATGTCTGTTAATGGTCTTCCAAATATATTCTTCTAAGTAGTAACTTTAGCCACACATTTCTCTAACAGATCTGTGGGTTCAGCATGGTGCACATTGCTCTATTTTACAAGAGAATGGATAAATCAGACAAATATGGTAGTGCTAAATCAAAGGCACCAAAATAAAAAAAAATATTTTTAAAGAGCCAAATTTGACACAGATTGATCTGTTGTGTGCACTAATGCTTCCACGTGGAGAAATTTTAAAAAAGGAAACTAGCAATTGTGTTGAATATGTGTCAACACAGAGAAAACTGAGTGAGTGTGCTAAAGAAATCAATTCCTGCTCAATATAACGATTACTCAGACATGAAACGATAGCCCACTGTGCTGGAAGCTTGGTTTGTTAATGGAGCCACACCACACAGGTTACAGAAGTTTGTGAACTGCCCAGAAGTTTTCTTAGATCTTTCTCAAAAGTAGACAGTGCCCCAGGAATCAAATAAAAGACCATATTTTGCCCGTCACAGTATGAGGTCTGATGATTAAGTTTCCAGACTTGCCAGCACATACATACATTGGCAGTGCTATACAGAGTACTTGGTGAGGTCTCTCAACCTTGGCCTTCAGTGTCTCGAAGTTGTGTTCCTACTGAGTGGTATTCATTATCATTGTTGAGTGTTTTTGTGTGCTCTGATGGTCATGCCAGGAAAAGAGTTTCAAAATTGCTTTGAAGGGTGGACCAGGCACCGCTGTCAGTGCACAGCTTCCCGAGGGGATTACTCTGAAGGTGACTATAGTGAAATTCAGCAATTAATTATGTAGCACCTTCCCTAAGATGGGTTCACAAACTTAATTATCAGGGCTTGTGTAGGTAGGTCAGAGTATGATTCTGACTTTGTGAGGAGAGGCCTCAGAACAACTTTAACTGTTGGTACATAAAGCCTGTTTATGAACCAAGTAATTCGGTAGTTTAATTTGAAAGGCTGAAGATTCCGGGGAGGGCAGCTGGGCGCTGGTTCTCCTGCTGAGATTGCTCCTCCCAGCAGGTGCTGCACACAGCACCCATCAGGGGCAATGCTGGATTTTCAAAGACTTTAATGGAAATAAAGAAAATGTTGAAAATCTGGATATATGTATCCTTGGTGGAAACGGTTGTGCCTATGATCGTGAATAAACCAAACTGTAAGGGTTAACAGAAATATTAAACTACATCGTAAGAGGAATTGCTAGGCTAATTCAACCCCCAGGTGAAAAGGCCAAGGCTGGATGAAAAGACCAGTACTGGTAAGAAAACCGGATAGAACTAGCTACATTGTACAAGCCTTTCCTTATTTAGACTGAAACACAGAGCACAGCGCAGGGCCCCTCCCCTCAGGACAGCATGACCCCTCCGCCCTCCCCTCACATTTTAAACCTATCATAGGCCAAAGACTACAGTCCTAGCCTTATATAGATTCAGCTTCCTGAAGTAACCACGCCCCCTCAACTAACCCTATATAAGATTGTAGCGATCCCTAATAAACAACTTCGGCTCAGCCTTCTCCCTATACTGTATGAGTGGTTGTGTGATTGTGTCCACCCTTTCCTTCTCCCTCTTATACGCCGATCACGAACTCCCCAACACCACCCGCGGTTGGGCAGTGTCATCAAACCCCTCACTTGTTTGTCTCGAAGCTCGCTCACAAACACCCTCGTGCAGCACACCTGCCGTTTTGCCCTGTGTGGTAAACGTGGAGGCCAGCTAGATGAAGGACAGCCTTCTTGTTGTTTGTCTCCATTTTTTCTTCCTTAAAAGACAACTAGGGGAGCAAAAAAGAGTAGAAAACTGTGACTTTTTTCTTTGCAATATATATTTATGTCTTGGTATGCGTGTATTTTGGATACACATATGAAATTATGCACATCCATGCAGTGTTTTCGTTGTAGTGATTCAGTAGTGAACAATCAGAAAAAAAATCTTTACCTTCCGGAATTGTATTCTTAATGAGAAACCAAAACAGTAAAGATAAAACGTAAGTGAAGTACATACATCCTGTTTTAGCTGGTCAGAGCTCTAAGGAGAGCATGTGAAGTGAGCACGGAGGGCGTGTGCAGGGGTGGGTTTTGGAGGGTGTGGGGAGGAGAAGTAGTGAATTTTATTATCTACTTACACGCACAGGTTTCTTGTTTTTTCTTTTTTAAGTGGATTTTTCCTAATTTAGAAGTAATGTAAGCAGGTCCTCTAAAATTAGTTACACACAGTGGGAGTGTGTGGCCTGGAGTCTCCTGGACTTCCGATTCTGCGTGTTTACCTGCTGACCACCGCCCACCCCCCGGGACCACCTTACACATGTCCTTCTCTAACTTGCCTTTTTCCCTCTTCAATATTGCTTACAGGTACCCCAACCAATTTTATTTAACTGTTGAGGTGATTTTAGTGGCGACCAGGGTGGCTTTGTGAGCAGAGTTTGAGAACATGAAGCCACTGGCTAGCCCTGAACTAGAAACGACAGCCACACAAGCATCTTTGAAAGTCGGTTAAGATCTCGGCAGACGACACTTTAGTGTAAACCCTCTCATTTATGAAACATGATCTCAGCTTGTCTGCCTTCACGAAGTTCTTAAATAATGTAGCATATTTGGGGTGACAGATTATGGAAAGTTTGTTCATGTATCAGAAGCCTGACATTTTAAATCATATCTTTTCATTTTTCAAAAATGAAATAGGTTTCAAACCTTTCCATGGTAAATAGTAGGATTTCTTATTTTTTAACAAATGGTCTCATCCTTTTTCTTCATGTTAACCTAGACTTAAAAAAGCATGGCTATTTCGATGACTCTCATACCTAAAGGAGTAAATAGAAAATAATGTTTTCAGTGACAAATGGTGACAATTACCTACATAAATAAACACTTCAATTATGATTTTTTTGATCAACTCTAATTATTTGAGGAAGTCAAATAATTTTGCCTTCAGTAGAGTCGGTAATGTCAACAAGAGAGCATTTGTCTCACCACCATGAGGCCTTTGCTTTTTGGTAGCAACTCAGATACATTAACATTTCCCATTAGGAGTGAGGTAATCAAGGCGCACTATTTCACCGTAGCTAACAAATTGTTCTTTACAACCAAGATAAGTAGTATAGGACCATAATAATTACTTCTGCCTTTGCTCTTTCCTGCTGTTAAAATTATTCTGTTCCTTGTTTCCAAGTAATTGGTTTGGTGATTCTAGTTGACATCTTCTTATAATTGGGGTCTTCAGGTACATGAATCACATCCTCTGTGGAGCCCTGTCCTGGGAGTAAGTGTCTACCTGAGCATAGCTGAAGATGGGCTTAGCGAAAGTCACAAATGCATTTAGGGCTATTAAAAAAATGGTAGCAGGTTTTCAAAGTCTTCTGTAAATGTAAAGATGCTGGTACTTAGAATAGAATAGCCTATTAGGAAGCATTAAGGCTTTGAAAACTTTTCTTTGATGAGATATCAGAAAGCAACTGCCAAAAAGAGGGAGCTGTTTTTATTCTCATGTGTATATCCTGCCATCCTGAGCCAAGATGCATTATGACTTAAAGCTTATGAATTTAAACATTTTATTTAAGATATGGAAACATGTTCATTAATTATTTTCTAAAGTTAAGTTTAGTCGCACAAAAATATAAACAAACAAACTAGCAGAAAATAACTTAAGCTAGAATGACAAGACTGTTCGACTACTAACCTTTCCTCCCCTGTGGCATCACTACCTTCTCTCTAAATGACAGGGCATTTTGAGGGTGGTAGACCACTATTTAAATAACTGAAGCAGGAAATATCTTCAGAAATAAGTTGTTGGAAGTAGATAAGTATTGTGTGCGGAAAATTTTCTCATGACACAGTCTCTGTTCCTTATTCTCCAAAACTTGTCATTCAAGTCATGTGTGATTTCAAGTAATAGAAAATCTTAGTATAAGAGCAATTATAATAAAATGTTCTTAAATATTTTTAAAAACAACTAAGGCATTTTATTTTATTTAAGGAATTCTTATAATCAGTACTTAATGACATCTCTGTAATTTCTGTAGCCAATAAAACAAGCGTGACATTTTTTTTTCTTTGAGACCGGTACGAGCAGGTTTATAAGTAAACAATTTTAAACGTTTAGAGGATGACAACTCAATTTGAAGATTCAGAGAAGTCCTTCTGAATCAGAAGGCGATTTTAACTGTCAAAGATCCCGAAAAGAACATCCCAAGTAGAGGAGGCATCAGAGGCAAATACACAGGTACGAATAATCCAGGCTGTGATGAGAATCAAAGGAAGGAGAGAGGAAGGCTGTGTTGAACGTGGACCTGCGGAGGGAGCGAGCGAGACCCGGCTAGAGCGAGGCCTAACCGGACAAGTGGAGACAGATGGACTCTGCGAGGTGGGATGGACTGAAAATTGTAACTTAGATGGTGACCACTTGGTCTCTATTTCACGTAGGTGACTCTTCCATGGAAGCATGTTGGATGCATGCAGGGGGTGGGCGTCCTGGAGCTGCCAGTGTGGAGGTGTGAAGTGAGGAGACGTCCTGGTGGGCGACAGTGAGGGCTGGGCAGGGCGGAGAGAAGGTCCAGGAGCCAGGAGCGGTTGGGACTGGTCAGAGCCGGGCAGGGCGGAGAGAAGGTCCAGGAGCCAGGAGCGGTGGGGACTGGTCAGAGCCAAGCAGTGTGGAGAGAAGGTCCAGGAGCCAGGAGTGGTGGGGACTGGTCAGAGCCAAGCAGTGTGGAGAGAAGGTCCAGGAGTGGGGAGCAGTGGGGACACGTCAGAGCCGGGCAGTGTGGAGAGAAGGTCCAGGAGTGGGGAGCAGCGGGACGGGTCAGAGCCGGGCAGGGTGGAGAGAGGTCCAGGAGTGGGGAGCAGCGGGACGGGTCACAGCTGGGCAGAGGGTCTGCATAGCCTGCGGGGTCGGCCTGGGAAACCCCTGCCGTGGGCGGAAAGCTGCGCACTGGGGTGCACGTGCAGTCGGCAGCCTCACCCTGGAGACCGTGGGAAACACAGTGAGAAAGGCTGGGATGGAGCGACTCGCTGAACATGAACGTGAAAGGAGAGAGAAGTCACGGACCAAGAGCAGACTAATAGGGAACAAAGCTACTTGTTTTCATTGCAGGTTAAACAGAGAAACCTGTTAGAGGCCAAGACGAAATACAACAATCGTGAAAGGCAGGCCATCTTATAACCGTAATTTTTTTTTTTTTTACGTAGACTCTGAGTCTCAGAAAATTAAGCAATTTGCCTGAAGCATTATAGCTAGAAATTGGCTGATCCAAAGTTTGATCCCTAGTATATTTTTTAAGTGTGCTCAGTTTACAGAGAAGTCATCATGACAAAGTGCAGGGTTCTCCAGGGTAAAGATTGTGGCTTTCACTTCCAACATTTCCCCGGAAGTCAGAACATAATATGTGCCTCAAAGAAACACTTGATCTTATTCTATAAACACCATAATGAACGGAGGTCATTGGCTTCCTGGTCCCTTTTTTCTTCATCTTAGCAGTTTGATAATGATAATGTAGTTTGAAAATCTTTCTCCTAGGTAAGCAAATTTAAATTATTAAATATAAATTGTGTTATTTCATAAAATAACTTTTTCATAAAAATAATTTTTATTACACAAGTACAAAAAATTTTAATATACAAAAAATTTTAACTATTCACTCAAGAAATTAACTGAATACCTCTTCTTTCTGTAAACCCAGCAGGATATTTCAGTATCAAATATTTGCTATACTTTCTCATAAAATGTTTGTATTATTTCAAGAGATTGTGTTAGAGAAATGTATAAATCTCTGGATTTATCATACATTTTTCATAAATTATCAAGAGGTAATGCTATCCTCGTTTCCCTATTTTGAAGAAATTTTGCTACAGTAAGCTACACTGTGCAGAATTACATTAAAAATGAATTCAAATACAAAGCCAAACCTTGCGTTTGCTGACAGTGATGCAAGATTCTGACTCTGTCTGTAGCAGTAAGTTGGAAGGAACCAAGGTAAATCCAATCCCCAAATTCCAGACCTACTAATGAAATACATTACACAAATAATCATACGAGTCAACCAAAGGTAATGGCCATGTTAGAGATATTGATCGTACTTAGGCACAGGAGAAATTTTAACAAACAAGACAAAGATATAAATACCTGGGCCCCTCCCCCAAAATTTGCAAAGCAATTATTTCTGTAACGTTATGGGTGTCATCCTCTAAAGACAGCCCTTGGGTTGTATGTCAGGATAAGCTGCAGTGCATGGATTTATTATTATTATTATTTTTATTATGGACATTATAATTCCAGTGCACTGATAGTTGCATCAGGTTGTCTTAGAAAGAAATAAAAACCTTCAGTATGGCTAAAGGCTACACAGTAGCTCAGGGGTGAGGGCCTAAAGTTTTACGGATGAAAAGAAAAGAACATTGATAAAACAGTCCAGCTATGAAATGGAGAATTAAAGGACAAGAAGGGTCGAAGAGAAGCTGGTTATCTGGCACAAAAACACAGGTGTGTCGGCAGAATAAGGTCTACATCATTCCTCGGGAAAGTAAAGTTACAATGATTTATTGTGTAAAGTAATATACACAATAAAATATACACAATTAAAAATAAAGTAGCTAAAAGAAAAGAACTATAGTGGCCCCAACACAAGGGACAAGGTTCGAGGTGATGGATTTCCTGATGACCCTGACATTGTGTACATCTATCAAAATATCCCATATGCCCCCAAATATATACAACTACAATATATCAATTAGGCAAAATTCTAAGGAAAAGGCAACAAGGATTGAGAATATAAGATGTAGACCAAAGGTTTGAATATATAGATTTGCCTCAAGTATAAGCAAATGCAATAAACTGCATAATAATTATTACTGGAGATAGTTGCTTTGTGTGTATTTAAGCAAAAGTATGCTCTCTCTAGACTATTTATAAAAGAATAGTGGAGATGAGAAAGCAAGCAATAGAAACACCTATATAGAGAAAATGAAAAACCTCCCTGTCATACACGGCGATCCATATGGAGAAATGCGACTAGTAAATGCTCACGGAGCTGAGAATATTTTGAGATATGGTCTCATTTTCTATTCCACAATGAATTAACTTTTCCCATCCAATTAGAAATTTTTCTCTTCAGTCAATATTTAATTTTCTTTCTCTCATATTTTCCAAAGCATAGGGGTTTCCTGTTCCCTCTTCATGTAGAATTGAGATTCTGTGATTATTTCCAGCAGCAGAAGCAAAATGCATAAATCTGGAGCGTCGCTGAGCCAGGAGCGGAGCCCAGTTCTGCTGAGGATGGAGGAGAATATTCCTGCGGCTGTTTGGTCATTACAGATTTATGTATGTGGGTCAAGGAAGAAAATAAGGACTTGTAAGATCATTTTTTCAATTTCCCAAACAGCTAAAAGTAAGACCATCTGAAAACTCCTCCCTTTTAGCTGCTGAGTTTCAGCTTGTTTCACACAACTCGGGTCTCCTTATGTCTGAAAAGCACTTCGGTGACTCTGGCCATGGTTTTCATTACATAACTAGAGGTCTCCGACTACGTCTTTAAAGTATTCTATAGATTATTTCAAAAATAGATTTAAATAAACATAAATTCAGGTTTGGCATGGTACAGATTCATATAGATTCGCTGCCGTACTCTGTGTCTGTCAGGAGGGACCTGCATGGACCCTTACAGAGTTCAGGAGTTCATGTGGGTGAGCAGCCAAGCCAGACCACACAAACACCCTTTAGACCAGTGGTTCTCAACCTTCCTAATGCCACGACCCTTTAATACAGTTCCTCATGTTGTGGTGACCCCCACCATACAATTATTTTTGTTGCTACTTCATAACTGTAATTTTGCTACCATTATGAATCATAATGTAAGTATCTGATGTGCAGCACGCATTTAGGTGACCCTGTGAAAGGGTCGTTTGACCCCCAAAGGGGTTGTGACCCACAGGTTGAGAACTGCTGCTTTAGAACAAATAGAATCTATGCTTAAATGATGTCATCAACCATTTCTGTGAAAGAGAATACTTTTATTTAGCATGCCTAAGCTTTACTTTGTATTTCATAGGTTAATTTATAACAAATATATTTATATTTAAAATTTTTCTTCTATTTATTTACCCTACCAAGGCAACTGAATTTGTATGTATGCATATGTGTGTGTTGTGTAAATAAAATACTATGCTTCCCAGATGGCCATGGACAGCACTTTCAAGGTGACTGTTGTGATATTCAGCCAGGAGGTATGTATCAATTTTTCCACTATGAGTTTCATGAACTTACTCACCAGATGTCCCACAATGACAACTCTGATGACCATTTCAGAAAAAGAGTTTTAAAACTGCTTTGAAGAATGGGCTAGGTTCTGATGTCAGCACACAACTTCCCAGGAGGAGGACTTTGAAGGGGGCTATAAAGATGTTCAGCAGTGAGGTGTGGAGCACTTTTTCTAGGATGAGTTCATGAACTTAATTGTCCAGCCTCATATATATAATGTATATAAGTATGTTGCAGATCAGCCTCAACATGCAGTGGGTTTACTTCTTATGGCCTGGCGATGTGAGGAGACTGGAAAAGTATTAGTGAAATTTATGAATGAACGTTATAGAGAATTAATAGAGAAATAATGGACAAGACAAAGAGTTAGTTTTAAGAGCAGCAGGGCTGGGGAGGCAGCACACGCATCTTGGTGAGGCTTCCAGAATGCCGCACCGAGTATCAGGCTAACTCTGTATTTATTTCATACATCAGTGTTACAGTCACCAATTTCATGAGGGCAAGGCAAACAGTCCCATCATGGTTCTTGCTGCTCTTGCATTCCTACTAACTAGACTAACTCTACAGCTAATTATGTTAATTGCATGGATTTACTGGTTACTTTTTACTGCTTCACTGTATTATGGTCTTAATATAGACAAAGTCTTGATAAGGAATCCTATCAGAGGTCGACTCAGGGACCAAATCCTGGCTGACCTACAGTCACATACCACAGATGTGATGTTGTAATACTGTGATAGCCTTGTGTCCAAACAGATAGACTCCTCTGGCTCAGTCAAGGTGACAGAAATGGAGACCCTTCTCCTCATCTGGTCTGGAGCAAGTCTTCTTGAGTTTGACAAAACTTAAATAATTCACATTCTTAACTCCCAAAAACCACTCCTCAGAGCACACAGCCTTGTCTTGGCAGAAAGCAGCTTCAAGGCCTCCAGCCAGCTGCTGTGCCACAGTTGTGAGGGGAGGGGGCGTATACAACACACCAGGCTGCAGAAATAGTGAAGTGACAGGATCTCGCACTCTGTGCTCAGAGCCAGGAAAATGGGTCTGAACCGACTCCCCATAACTGTCTCCCTTTCTCTAGACCTTGTTCCCAATTCCTAATAATATATCTAATCTACCAACAATAATTGAGTATTAGTTTCAAACTTATAAAAATCATTTTTACTAGCAATGCAAACACATCATGATATGATGAATTAATGTTTATTTATGTCCTCCCACATGCACCCTTCATAAACGTATATGTGTATGTTTTTATAATTGTATGAGTGCTTATATATTTTTTTATAATTTCCCACACAAGCCAAATTACTGCAATCATGTTGTGTCATAGACATTTTTCCTTCTTTCTATAAAGATTACTATAAATCTTGTGCAGCTTGGTGGGATAGACCTCTTGTGGTGACAGAAGTGCTCTGTGATGACGTCTTGCACAGTGACACCCACACATGGCTCTTGTGCACCAGAGATGGGAATGGTACAACTGAGGAAGGGGATCTTACTTTAAAGTGAGCTTAAGCGCTTTATCTGAATCTCAATAATAGCTGTGTAGACCTCTGTGGCTACCATATTGAGCCTATAATGGGCAATTAGAAATGTGACTATACTTACATTTTCACAGCATTGGCAGAAAAAAATAAATGTAATTCTTCCATAAGAAAGGTCTAAGATTATCTATAAGGTGACTGAAGGAACATGAAAATGTCCTGAGTATAGTTTAGAATAAATGGAGAGACAGAAAGGAAAGTTTGAAAATGAAAAAAAAAAGTAGTTAAAGCCAAAAAAAAAAAAATAGTTGAATGACTAGAGTTAAAGTCAACTTGATCCTTTTCTGCATTTGAGAAAAGAGAAACAATTATAATCAGCTTGGCCACACCCATTTTCAAAAATAGATGGTCACAGTCACTGTGATGGGTGCCTGTGTATCTTCTCTCTAGTTTCACGTTGTTGCATGAAGAAAAAAAAAAATTACCACTGATAAATTCCATAGCTAAGTTTGAGGTATCTTTTAAAATACCAATCTGTCCCCCCTGGATCCCAAAAAAGTACTTATAAATATTATAGAGTTTGGCTGGTAATCCATCTTTTTCATATGCTTTATTGAGAAATGTTTTGTTCCTTATAACATATAATTATGTTTTTGATGTCAAGAGGAAGAAAGCCTCTGGTCTATTTTTCTTCTGCCCTGTGTGCTTTAAGACAGGCTAAGTGACCTCGGAACAGAGCTGGGGACGGTGGCAGGAAGCAGCGAGAGGTGTGACCCTGCTTATGACAAGCAGCAAAACCCACTTTCCATCCCCTGTGGGCTCTTTCTGTTGTGCTCCAGGTGAACCGGACCAAACTGTAATTTCTTGCTCAGTCTTTGGCTTAGTCCTCACCCTCCATTCAATGCTCTTAAGTGGAGCTGTCTGATTTCAGCTCAATTCAGAGCTGAGCTCTTTTCCATTCTCTCTGCCTCCTGCAGCTGACCTTGGGTGCCCCTTCAAGGACACAAAGGTCATTGTGGGATGTTGCCTACACGTTCTTCTTTCTGCACTTTCAACGTACAGAATGTGCAAATCAAAGGAAGCCACACACTTCTCAGTGTCCCTGCATACAGGCCGGGCTCCGTGACGGCTGTCACACGGTACCTTGGGAGTTGTGCGCCATCTGATTCCAGCACGGCTTTTGTTTATTTAGCACTTACTGAAACGGGACATCACAAGAACCTGTGTCCAATGTTAGGTATCCTGAGGCTCTCAAATCCATCACCTTATCCTTTCCTTTGGTTTGTCTCTTTATTTCTGCACATTTCTACAACAGTAGAAAACTTAGTAAACAAATAGAAACTGGGGTTCAGAATTTATGGTGGTCTCCCGCGGCTAGAAGGACAGGTAGTTGCAATTGGAGGCCACCATTTCCACTGCTACTCACAGGGAAAGATCCTGTGGGAGGGGGAACAACACCCCCACCCTGTCTGGGCTGCTTTGCCTCCGAGGCTTCAGCCCTTCTTTAAAATCAAGGGCCAAATACTAAGAAGTTGAGGAGTCATGTATTTCTTATGTCATGTTGACACCAGTCAACTGTAACACCCAGGTTAAATTCAGCCCTACACCTGTTTTTGTACATAAAGTTTTATTTGAACAAAGAGATGTTCACGTCTATTGTCTCTGGATGGTTTTATGCCTCAGTGGTGGGACTGAGCAGTTACAACAGAGAACGTGTGACCTACAAACCCTAATAATTTACTCTTTGGCTGTTTAAGAAATTTCACTTATCCCTGGTCTCAACCAAACATTTTGATAGTAAAAAGCAGTTTTAAGTTTATGTTTTTGAAAGTGGATGACCCTAAGGAAAAGCCAACAAGAAATAGACTAATCTCCACAAGAAGAAAATATCCTGCGTTTATTTGGACCAGAAAAAAAAGAATTGTTCCTCCCCCTGACTGCATTCTAAAGCAAAGTAAATGAACAGCACAGAGGAAGATGGGGTTGTGCAGAGCCTATAAATTTTTCAAAACCAATGGTCACCTTAAATATGTGATTTTCAGGAGTATCAGAAGACGGGATAGAAATGGCAGAAATTGGAGAGAAAAAAATCAGATGAAAGAAACAAAGGCAAAGATGATAGAGATACGTGAGTGTGAGAAAAACTGTTGTGATTAGTGTGTTTAGGATAAGAGGGAAAATATAAAGATTTATACTAGAAAACTGGAAGTCATCAAAATAAAAGATCTGTGTAAATCTTGAATCTGAGAAATACAGTTAACTGAACATATAGTGACTGGGTTAAAAGTAGAATCACAAACAAAGATGAAGTAGAAGACAGCATAGAAAAATAGCCAGGAAAACACAGACAAGAACAGAAAGCCTACGGCTCATCATTCACACAGAAGAAGATGTCGGGGAACAGGAGAGAGCGGGTCAGAGCAAGATGAAAGAAAGTAAGTCATGGACTCCTTACAGCTCATCAAGGTCAGCAAGCCACAGAATCACAATCTTTGATGTTTTCTTTTAAAATAAAATTTTGCTGAAGTTAATGAAAATGGTTGGTTTTATTTAATATCTGTCTCTCGTACTAGCGTCATATTTCATTAGCAGCTGCCCCTGGTCTGTCCTCCTCCTCTGGTTTTCTCTATCTGCTGGGGGCCCTGAGCAGGGTAGGAGTTTCTTTTGTCTTCTCATTAAGGCTCAGTCTAAGAACTAGAGTTACAGGACCAGATCTGGAGAGAGACGAGAAGAAGCTAGATTTACAGGACCAGATCTGGAGAGAGATGAGAGGAAGCACCAGTCAAGTTCTCAGTTCTTGGTGCTCCCACTCCGGGGGATGCAGGCATTCAGGTGCACAGCCCTTCATCCAGAGGGACAGGCTGGTCCCACTCCAAGCACTCAGGAGAGAATACACAGCTTCTCCCACCACTGGGACTGGAACCCAAAGTGTCTGTAGCCAAGTTCTCTCTGGAATCCATCTGATTTCTTTAGATCTTCATCATAAATTTCCCAAAGTGTTATCAAGCCTAGTAGACAAAGCCACCGTAACACCTCCCTCCTTTAGGACTGAAGTCTGAGGTCTTCCCCTGCCAGCAGCCATGTGGTGTGGGAGAGAGAAAATAGTTTGATGCAATTAAGATAACGCTGACAGGACAGGAAGTGCTCAGCCACCACACTCCATTCTTACCAGTGAGCTTCTGTAAAGATGTATTTAAATGATACCATTTATTCAAAAACATTTATAATTCTAGATCTTTTTATAACAAATCCAATTCTAAAGGAAATTTTCTGTGACTAACATAAAAGCCCAAAATAGACTCTTGTTCTCATATGGTAATAAACAAAACAAAATATTAGTGGAAATACTACTGTAATACTGTGTTCTTTTCAGATGCCACATAGTTATGTGCAGAATATAATTTTACTAGTAGTATCTCCTTTGTATGTCTTCCATAAAAATCTATTGTAAAATCCACACTAAAATAATTATGTGTTCCTACATACCAATTTCAGTATAAAGATATAAAAATAGAATCATTTCTTCTGTTTAAGTAGAGCCTTGCTAACAGATTTTCCATATTTTTCAAAATTTCTCATAAGACAAAAGTTGATCCCTGTGATTTTCTAAGACGGCTGACCTGACCGGGTAGAGCGTTTAACATTACATGGGAGATGTCACAGAGATAGATTCAATATTCCTTATATTAAAATGCAATTTTTCCAATGATTACATGATAAATAGAAATAAGTAAATAGATCATTAAAACTTTAAGAGTCTAAAATTCCCCAAGGGCCAAACATGGAATTACTAGAATGCAATTTCTTTTTCATGTTTTCTGGATTTCAACTGACACTGCACGGGCAGCAGACAGAGCTGAACCAAATTAACACTGAACAAAGACGAAAAATGAAGCTGGCACCCTAGCCCTGGGGGGTCTTGCCAAAGAAACAAGTTGCTTTTGCCATTTCTAAATGCATTCAGTTCAGAGAATGAAATGGATCTCTTTTCCACATAGTAAGAAGGAGAATGAAATCAAGAAAATTCAAATTCTTTTATGAAGAAATGCTAATTATAATCATTCATATTTATATAAAAAATGTGAACTCAAAATCCTATGATTACAAGTTGTTATTCTATCAATTTGGCAATACAAGATTTATAGGCAAGGTGGTGAGTAATTATCAGAGACAAATCTACATGTATAGTTAGTGCTGTTAGTGGGAGTTCAGATATTGGTTATTCTTGGTTGCTCAGCCATAGGAATGCACCTGGCAGACTCCTCACCACCCACCGAATTAATCATGACCGGTTTCAATGTTAAAAGGACCTCCAAGAGATACTCCAACAATTTAATTATACACATGAGAGAGTGGAAAACCAAGCAGATTTCAGCTACTTTCTTTCCATCCCCATGTGATAGAGCTGAAGATCTGAGATTTCCAGACTTCTGAAAGAACAGTTTCTCATGCCCATTTAATGACAAGATATCATTGGCTATAATAGTCTTCAGCTGAAACAGTTGTAATTTTCTCATGCCTATATACCATAAATTTTATAAACGCATAAAAGTTCTTACTTTAAAGATCTCCAGGAAAGGCAAATATTCAATACATCATTTCCAGAAGAAAAGGGGGAATGTCTGATTGAAAACTGTTGGGTATTTGAGAAGTAAGGGATTTTCTTGGTGAGAGCAAAAATCTTAGTCTATGATACGTTAAATATTAGGCATCAACAAAACAGCGTCTACTTGAGTGCACAGTGGAGAAGAAAAATAATCTCAACAGGTTGAAAGCAATGGGCTTGACAGGCCAAGAATTTAAAGTCTTCAAGGTCTTTTGAATGAGTTTACTTATTTAAGATTCAAGGCATTTTAAATAAATTAACTCATTTCCCCACTAAGTAAAAACTGGAGATCAATCTAAGAGTACACGTCAAAAAGTAGTGAGGGCTTTGTGACATTGAGAGATGAAATCTGAAGTTATTTTTGAGTGGGCAGAACTTGTTTTGCAATACAAAAAATGTGTTGTTGGTATTCTTTGCAATTTAGAGTAAAAACTTGTTATAAATACAGCTGCACAACTATCATTGTGTTGCATTAGATTTTAAGAGGAGTCTGCTTTGCCAGGGAGACTGACATACACAACAAGCTGGTAGACAATCAGATGGGGTGTCAGCCGTGCACCGGGATTTCCACAACTACAAAATTTTCTTATTAAATGACAATGAATAGGTCTTTGTAAATAATACAGTTTATGATTGAAAATCATCTTGTCTTTCAGAAAACATGGTGAACTAATTTTCTCACCTATGGAGAAAGACGATAAGTTGATGACATAATAATAATTCTTAAACTATACAAAATTTTTGCTTCCAATTTTATTTGACTTCACATAATTGATTGATTTGAAAAAGATTTTAGTGACATTTAAAAATTAGCTTTATTTTTTGAAAGTTTACTTGTACATCTGTGATTATCATAAGCTGGATTTGAAAAATTACAATGATAGGTTCTGTGAAAGATAAAAGTAAATATCAGACACTATTCTCAGCCTCATCAAGTTCATATTCTTATTAAGAAGGCAGCACTTACCTAATTAGCAGCTTTTATTTACTAAATCACTGAAAGATTTTCTGATTAATGGACTAAATAGAGAAAAATAATTGAAAATACCAGACTATTTAGAGATCATACAAATTAGACAACATTTAATATGATAGTAAAGATAAAGATAGTATGGCCTTTTGATTAGAAAATGTAAATATTTTTATATTATTACATGTTAAAATAAAATTAGTTCAGATAGTTCAGGGGAGATTAATCCAGCACTAACATGTGACACAATGTTAAAAGGGAAGTGATGGAAGCAGAGAGATGGTTAAGAAGAGAGTGTTACGATAAAAACAATTAATCCCTAAATTCATGTTCTGCTGTGAGAGAAGGAAAATTGTATGTTAGTGATTTGGAGTATTATAATTTATTGTTCTTCATGCACATGAGATTTATATTCACAATAATACGTAGCAATCAAAGATGACTCTAAATTTTTAACCCAAAATATTGGAAGAATGATAATGTCGTGTAGATTTGGGAAATTAGGAAGGGAGATCTGTATTAAAAAAAGCAATTTCACATTAAGATTATGAGGAAAAGCCTAATATTAAACATTACAGCAAGAAATAAAGACCACCTGCGGTTGGCATGTGGATGAATAAATTAACAATTTGAGACACTTGTTTGCATCTTCCCGGAGAAATTAAATGCCCAGTCCCGCTGAGTATCCATTTACAATCACAGCAAGAAAGTACAGAATGGCGGACTGCGTAAGAGTCAGAATTTCATGTGGCTTGCATCGTGTGAGGTACACTGTATTAAAAGTAAACATGAAGTCCGGTAAATATCATAATAGAGCATCATTTTCACTCCATTCCTTCACACAGGCCAGAAATTCCAAGCTTGCCAATCAATTTTCTCCCCAGTTTTGCAAGTTGCTGGGGGGGGGGGTCTTGTGCTCCAAAGTCTGGTCCTCAGTGTGAAGTCTTACAACACCTCACATTTTCCTCAGTAACTTTCAGCTTTTAAAACTACCAGGTCCTCCGAAGTGAGTCACTGAAACTTTTGCCAATGTCTGCTGAAGGGGCTGTTTTTGCTAACAGATGCTGAAAGGGTTGATAGTTCCACCAACACCAAGACTGCTACAATGTCTGAGAAACAGACGTCGGTAGGGCCGGCTCTGACACCTGCTGCCCCCCCGGTCCCCACTGGCGCCTTGTCCTCACAGTGGCCTTCCAGTTGGAGACCCTACTCTGTCACCCTTCTTCAACTTTTTTCCTCTTTTCTTTTCTTTTTTTTCTTAATCCTTTTTTCATTGCTTTATTCATTTGACTATTTATTTATTTTGTGCTAAGTGCTTTACTTTTATATTACTTGCTTTTTATAATTTTTTTTAAATTTTTATATGTACATGTGATTATTAGGTTTCCACTTTTTGCCTTCACAGAATTAAAAAGGCTTAAAATGTACCAACAATAACAATGTTTAAGATAAGGACTGGAAACAAAAACCTCATAAAGAATGATTGAAGATAAATACATTCAGAAAAGAAATCAGACGATTGCTGCAATGAAGTATTAAGCAATAATAATAGTAATGCAAAGAAAGTAACATTCACATTGTCAAATAAGAGTATAACTACTATAGAATGCTTACACTTTGAGTTCAAAAATAGACAACAAATATTTATAAATAAAAATAAAAGATAATTTCAAAAAACAGATCATGCCAAATCTTATAGACAATAGAAAAAGAAGAAATACTCCAAATCATTCTGCTTAATCTGAGTATACCTGATATTAAAATTGGAAAAAATATATTATTATAAAGGAAAAATTAAAAACATAATTCATTTTTAAATGAGGATGCAGTACCCTGTATCCTAAACAACATATTAACAAATTGAAGTAAAAGTTGATGTTTAAGTGATGTACTTTAGTCAAAATCCATGCCCTGCCATGTCATTAATTGTCATTAATTGTCCTCATATCAAAGTTGAATACATAGGATTCTTACTTCTCCATTCCTGTGATGCTTCACTAAGAATAATGTGTTCCACCTCCATCCAGGTTAGTACAAATGCTGCAAAATCTCCATTTTTTTAATGGCTGAATAATATTCCATGGTATACATATACCACAGCTTGCCAATCTATTCCTGGGTTGAAGGGCATTTAGGCGGTTTCCACATTTTAGTGATTATAAACTGAGCTGCAATAAACAGCCTAGTATAAGTATCTTTATAATAAAAGGGGTTTTTTTTTTTTTCCTTCTGGATAGATGCCCAGTAATGGGATTGCAGGAGCAAACGGGAGGTCTAGGCGGAGTTCTTGGAGGTTTCTCCATACTTCCTTCCAGAAAGAATGTATTAATTTATAGTCCTACCAGCAGTGCAAAAGTATTCCTTTCTCACCACATCCATGCCAGCATCTGCAGTTTTGAGATTTTGTGATATGGGCCATTCTCACTGGGGTTAGATGATATCTCAGGGTGATTTTAATTTGTGTTTCTCTAATAATTAGGGATGATGACCATGTTTTCATGTGTTTGCTAGCCATTCATCTGTCTTCTTTAGAGAAGGTTCTGTTCATCTCTCTTCCCCTTTGATGTATGGGATTGTTGGGTTTTTTTTCTGGTGGATTAATTGAAGTTCTGCATAGATCCTAGTTATTAAGCTTTTGTCTGATTCAAAATATGCAAAAATCCTTTCCCATTGGGTAGTTTGTCTATTTGCTTTGGCTGCTGTCTCCTTGGCTGTACAGAAGCTTTTCAATTTAATTAAATCCCATTTGTTTATTGTTGCGGTTGTTGCTATTGCCATGGCAGTCTTCCTCGTAAGGTCTATCCCCAGGCTGATATTTTCCAGTGTTTTTCCTATTCTTTCTTTGATGATTTTTATCATTTCATGCCTTAAATTTAAGTGCATTATCCATCTTGAATCAATTTTTGTGAGTGGAGAAAGGTGCGGGTCCAGTTTCAAAAATAAATTTGTAGAAACTAGACTGGAAACAATCTTAGTATTTTCAGCTTAAAATAATTCCTCTCTTATCAGGAAGCTTTGTCCTTGAACCACATAAATGGGCTTAGCACTGTCTTTAGTATTTCACGGGCTAAATTCATAGTGAAAGTAGGTTATGCAAATAGAACTAACAAAGCATAAGTAGGGAGGTCAGGACAGAGTGTGTGGACTTGGGAAGCAAATTCTGAGCGGGGAGAGCAACTGCTCTTTTCCACAGATTATATATGAAATTGGGCAAAAGGATGTTTCAAGAATGAGGATTGAAAAACCTGGTGGCATTAGTGGCTACAAGGGGACCCCACTGAGCCACTGGACTTCTGGAAAATTGCCAGAGACCTACATCACTGTCCATTTCAATCAGTACCCAGAGGTCACAGTCCACAGATAAAGGAAAAAATCTTAAGATTGCGGAAAAGAAACCCCGTTGCTAATGACAGATTCCCACCATGATCTCCTCCCCAGCTGCTGGTGCTGCCCTAACTCTCCAGCTAAAGTGGAGGCTGGTAACAGGGATGGGCAGAGCATAAGATACAAACCAGACAGCGAGGCCCTTAGAGCACTGCAGGGAAAACGTTCTGAGAATGAGAAGAAACACGGAACATGGCTGGTTTCAAGACAGTTCAGCCGTGTGATTTTTGTTTTACAAGAAATCATTTTACATCAGACTGAATAAATAATAATTGCAATGTGCCTTGATGAACTTAAAATATGTCGCCTTCAGTCTTTATTGTAAATGCTCTAAGGAACATATGCCAAAAGAAATGCGATTCCAGTAAGAAACTTTGTTAAAGATGAGAGTGAAGAATGAAGCGTGGGCTGCTTGGAAGTGCTCAGGCTCATCAGGTACCCTGTCATTCAGCTCAAAGGCAGAAGGGAGAGGTGTGCTGCGTGGGGGCCTTTCTGCAAGACCCTGAGGGCTCTTAATCTCATGCCATTATCAGTGAACTGTAAGGAAATATTAATGTGAGCTGCATGAACCCTCAAAGTGATATTAGTGGGGAGGTAACACTCTTGAATTAAAGGAAAAGTTGAAAATTCCATCAGCACAAATATTTGAATTGGGAGAGGATAAAGATCCTAATGTGAGAAAATAAAATTTCAGATCAATCTCCATCTAATCACGATTTAAATAATTAAGTTGTTCTTAAAATACAAACTGTAACTTTTTACTAAGTGCACAATCTAAAACCATAATCCAGGGCCTGCATATAGACTCTGTGTTAAATTTCATATTTTCCTATTTACATGTTATTGTAACAATTTGTGTCAAAGGGCATAATATGTGAATCCAGTCTTTTTTCTTCCCCTTCCAAAGGCCCATGTTTCAGAGAGAAGAGAGCCTGACACAGAGAGAGAAATAGAATCTCTCCTGTACGTTCCCAGTTCTGTCTTTCATTTCTTGGTGTCCCTAGAACTCACACCCCCGTAAATGTAAGATTTTGAAGGAAATACTTTATGAACTGTGAAGAGACTGTTTCTATCTAACAGTATGCATGGATTACTACTGTGAACTGGATACTGTATTTTGCTTTTATGGTTGATTGTTCTGTTTATTATTTTTTTCTTTAAACAAGGAAGCTGACGGATTATCATAATCATAATGAAATGTTACCTACATTATTTGGGGAGGAAACTTTTCGCGAATCCAGGGAAGGAACTCAGATTTACTTTCTACCTTAAATAATTATCATCTTTTCCATCATGAACCGATGAAATTCATATATTCAGGGGCAGTGATTTAGCCCGTCCCTTTCCACGAGCTGTGGTGATGCTGTGATTTTTACCTGCACTGCACCTCTGCTGGAGGTTCATTCCTCATCGTCCTCCATGCCCCATAGAGCTGAGCTGAGTACAGAAAACCTCTGAAGTCACTCGGAACTTTGTGCTCTGATGAGGCCTGAAGGACACGCAAAGTGAGAAACCTGGCCTGGCCGTGCTTGCAAATAAGGTGAAGACGCACTCAGCATTGCTGATGCCCTGCCTCAAGGCGTGTGTGTGTGCGTGTGTGTGTGTGTGTGCAACAAAACTGAGCAAAGATTTTATTTTTCCAAGAACAGAATGCTTATGTGGACTTACCCATTAAACTTAGGCTAAATTATTTCTCATGTGGAAAAGCTAATTAAGTAAATTAGTGAAAGAAATGTCTTCCGAGGCCCATATAGAAAGTATTTACTTGCTTCTTAATACACGGTGTAATGTTTGATATACCACGTATGCCTTTTAAAATAATACATTTTAAGAAAGATTGCACAGCAAAAATATTGTTAATGGTTCTGATATTCAGATATCCTCAATGACTTGGGCCCAGTTTTAAAAGGAAATGAAAAATAGTGGCTCTTATCATTTGTAAACATTCTGCCGAGTGCCAGCCAGTGAGTAGTGACAGAGAAGGTGAAGTGTGGGGCTGAGTGCGCACGCCTCACTTTTGGCCCTGCTCACCTGCAATGTCAGGGAGCTGGCAGGGCTGCAGACCACTTCCTTGAACTTGCTGCCTGCTTCTCCTTGCCTAGCTTTTTAACATTTGGAGAAAAAAAAAATCATTCTAACAGTTACAGTAATTGAATCTAATTTCCATTTTTCCCCCCAGCACTTGCAGATTCAGTCCCATCACAAGCTCTCAGGGACATGAGCACCTACTGGTCAGCACTCCTCAGAAGTCGGATACTCGACTTCATGCAGAACCTTTTGCTATTACTAAATTGTCATAATTCCAGTCTCTTCCCTTTGATTACCCAATTCTAAAGATTTTAGTTGCTACCTGTAATTACTATCCCTGATACCTTAGTTGAAACAGTTTTACAGTAAACTCTGGCATGTTACATCATCTTAGTTTTTGATCTCTGATTTCCCTCAGAATGGAACACACATTTACTTTAATCTATTGTTCTTTAATGTCATTAAAGAATTTTATGAAGGTGACCATATACTTGCAGTCAAAAGGAAACTTTATAGCCATTAGCCATCCCAGAAAAACCAAAACATATGGTTATCCTAGATACGAGATTAAATGTAACCATAACTGAAGTTCTGTGTACCAGTGTTATTATCTTAACAGTTACAATCAAATTCTTCCTGGAATTAACCTTATGTACCTGAAAGCTAAGAGTTACTGCCATTGTTTTCTTGTTTTGTTACTAGTCAGATTGCAATACTGAGGACTAAACTCCGAACGTGACTATAAACAGACATTCTGATGTGGCACAATTGGTGACACACTACTGATCTTTCTAAAATATGCATTTGATGATATCTCCCCTCTGCTTAGACCATTCAATGGTTGACCAATTATATTGTATAAACTTCAGATTTAGACAGTGGTTTCTCTGAGAAGTCCCAGGGAGCAGGTGAACAGCTTCTTGAATGAATATGACCAAAACTCTTAGTGTCTTACTGATAACACTCAAAATCACTGGTTCATTTGTTTGTATCACCAATTAAGCCATAAATTCTATGAAATCAGAGACTGGGTCATGCTGTAATTGCTAGAGATGAACACCATGTTCAACACAGGAAATCTCAGTGTCTATCAAACTTCACAGGTGTGTGCAAAGGAAATCCACGAAGACTGTGCTACAATTATCTCTTACAGTACATGGTCAGCACCTTAATTTGCTCTTCTAGCTCATCCTGCTTCTTTAAGCAGGGTACAGATAACTGGGGAGGAGGGAGGTGTACTTTATCTTCAGGAAACGCAGCTCACTAAACCAAGCAGCAGATAGGATCTTAACATCAGCCGGTCACACAGTTCTGTACATCTTGTAATTGGGAAACACCTGATGAATTCTGAGAGATGTTTGATTAAAGAACTTAATAGTAGCTGTGTGCTTGCATTGGTGGTTTATTAAAAGGTTGACATAGACTAAGAATAGAATGAAACAACATGCTATCCTTCCAGCCATCCTTCTTGTTCTTTCAATTATCTGTTTCCCAGCATGTCAGAGAATACATCTTTCTTTATCAATGCACGTATGCTATTTGGAATAAAACATGTGATTTAATCTACAATTTTTAACATTATATTTCATTTGTACTTGCTAAATGCATACACACATACCAGAAAATACTTTCAGTAGATGTGGGCTACTCAAAATGGTTTTAAGGTTTAGGATGTAAATACTCAATTGAAATATTTCACATATATGTCATTTAAAAAAGCATCAAAGACAGTTGATTGTGAAAATTAGTCAGTGACATTAAAAATTAGAGTACATTCTCCACTACTTTGGAAGAGCGGGGTTTGGAATGGAATTTGGAAATGCTGTTTCCACTAAGCAGTGATAGTACTCAAATTTGAAATTTTCTCTATTTCATTTATTTAATATTTAGAAGAATAATATAATGAAGAGATATTTCCATGCTAAGAGTAACTAAAAAAGTCTGAATAAAAGAAATATGATTACAGTGTACAGACATCTTTCCGTCCTCTGCCCACCCAGTCACGTGACACATTGTTACATCGGTGGGCTACTTTGGGAAAAGTTCTATTATAATATTTTAAAAGACATACTTTAAAAAGGAACATTTTTGTTATAATAGGAAAGTAAGGAGCTTTTTTCCCCCCCCAGCCTAACGTGTCTTGATTGAGAAGTCTTTATAAGAAAATTATGGAAAGTAGGGGGCACTTTCTACCATGCTTTCTGGAGTTTCATAGCCCACAGGTGTTAGCGATTTTAGGTCAGGATAGAATCAAAAGCATATTAAACATGTTCTTTCTGGGTAAACTTATTTCTGTTCAAATGTTCAGTGGCTTCACAAAATGTCCTTTAAGACAGAGAAGAAACTGTTGTCCAAAACACAACACGGTTGCTCCTTCCTTGTCTAGCAACCTTCCTAGATCACAGTGACGCCTTTGCCTTTTCGAGACTTCAGACAGCGGCATTGAACTAGAGCATCTTTTCATAATAATATAAAAATGATCATTTATCTTCTGGAAAGTTATGTAGACACTATGTCATTTTTTATTTAACATTTCAGGTCTTTCATCGATCTTCTAAAACTGTGCCTTTAAAAATTTCAGGGTCATATGTGAATAACTAAAAATTCTTTATTTTTTCCCAAACTCCACGCCTGTGTAGACCACCTACAGCCCTTAACTCTGACACATCTAGAAAGAAAGTCTTTGTGTTCCTCTCATACCTACGTGTACAAGTCCAATTCCAAGTTCAGTGAAAGACAAGTACATTCCCCTAGTTTTATAACCAGAATACTGGGAGTAACGTACGTCACACACACATACGGCTGGTTCTTTTATCTCATTGAGCATTTTTTTCTCCTGCCTTAACTCCCCACTGTGGCCCTGTCCTCTCAGGCTGAGTCCTTACACAGCAACTTTACATCTTTTTCATATTTGTGTATAGCATATGTTAAAATGATTTTAATTCAATATATTTATTTTAGATTAGCATGCTAGTAAAATAAAATATTATTAACATAAATAAAATTTATAATACATAAACACAAATTGGAATTTATTTCTACATTGTGCAGGCATTATTTGTCTAAAAATATATTAAAATTATACATTATATAATATTTTATTTGGTACCTAATATATGCTAAAATTCCAGGGGTTTCCTCTAAGTGTAAGATACAGTACATACCTTTTCCCATCCTTTGGATCATAATAGATTCAACAACATCAGATATCAGGTTAACCTATCAAACACCATTACATTCTTCTATTGAAAGTATCCTCTGGTCTCTTATAATCCATTAATACACATCCATGGTGAATTCCATTTGTTACAGATTTCTTCATCTGAAACCTTTGCATTCCTGGCATAGACTCTCCTTGGTAATACTGTGTTGATTTGAATACTACAGTGAATGTGGTTAAGGCAGCCCGTTATTCATGGTTTCATCATTTCTCGTATCATTCCTCACCAGTCTTGGTTTCAAGATTATCCTTGTCCCGTAAATGAAACAGATTTTGTTATGTCATTTTCCATCATCTTAAAAAACTTGTATAAGAGTGAGTTATCTGTTTCTTAAAAATTTGGTGGAACTTACTATAACCTCTGTGCTTTGGCTTAACACAGTGGTTCTCAATAGAGAAGGTGGGAAGTTTTTTCTCCAACTCCCAAGGGATATTTTTCGATGGTTAATTGTTACAACCAGTAGGTGGGGTTGCAACAAAAGGAAGGACAGACCATGCTCATGGTTGGCAGGAGTCAACATCATTAAGATGTTCACACTACCCACAACATTTACAGATTTAATGCAATGCCCATTAAAGCACCAATTTTATATAGTACTTAAAATAACTAAAAATAAAAAAAGTGCTTCATTTCATGTGGAACAAGAAAATACCCTGAATAGCCAATATAATTCTTAGAAATAAAAACAAATATGGAGGCATCACATTACCAGACTTCAGGTTATCCTACAAACCTATAGTGATCAAAACAGCATGGTACTGGCACAAAACTAGAGCTGTAGATCTGGTATAGAATAGAGAATCTAGAGATGCACTCAGCCACAGACCATCATTTGATCTTTGATAAGCCTAATGAAAACATACACTGGGGAGAAGAATTATTGTTTAACAAATGGTGCTGGGAGAACTGGTTAGCCACTTGTAGAGGACTGGAACTGGACCCAAACATCTCATCATTGACAAAAAATTGATTCTTGTTGGATAAAAGATTTAAATTTAAGACATGAAACAGTAAAAATTCTAAAAGCATGTGTGGGAAAAATGCTTGAAAATATTGGCCTGGGAAAATATTTTATGAGGAAGACCCCTCCCTTGGTATTTCATTTCATTTCATTTTAATTGAAGACACAGTCTCACTCTGTTGTCTGAGAGTGCTATGGTGTCATAGCTCACAGCAACCTCAATCTCTTGGGTTCAAGAGATCCTTCTACCTAGTCTCCTGAAAAGCTTAATAGTTGGGACCTGAGGTACCTGCCACAATGCTTGGCTAATTTTTCCATTATTTATTTATTTTTTTTTAGAAATGGGGTCTTGCCCTTGCTTAGGCTGGTCTTGAGCTCCTGAGCCACCTTGCCCCCTCAGAGTGCTAGGATTATATATGTGAGCCACTGTGCCTAGCCTGTTTTCAAATTTTTGAATAAAATTATATTTGTATTGTGAATGATCTGTGAATAATATTTAACTTTTATTCAGTTGTGCATTTTATATGATTATTCACTTTATATTATGTATCATTATATGTTACATTTTTTAAATCATTATTGTTTTTTCTTCATATCTTACATATTTTTAGGTAATACTTATGACATCCTCTAAAATCAATACAATATACAAATGATTAATTAGATTGGGTCTGGTGTCTCATGCCTGTAATCCTAGTGGTCTGGAAGGCAGGATGGGAGCATCCCCTGAGCTCAGGAGTTCCAGCCCAGCCTAAGCAAGAGCAAGACCCTGTATCTGCTAAAGTTATAAAAACTAGCCTAATGCTGTGGTGGGTGCCTGTAGATGCAGCTACTCAGGAGGCTGAGGCAGGATGACCACGTGAGCCCAGGAATTTGTGGTGGTTGTGAGCTGGCTTGATGCCATGGCACTCCAGCTTGGGCAGCAGAGTGAGACTCTTTCTCAAAAAGCAAAATTAAAATAAATAAATAAACAAACAAACAAAAAGGATTACATATAAGGGGAGAAAAACGAAATTTAGAAAAGCTGAAGAATATATGTTACGGGACAATAGATTCATTACGATTATGTCTGTAAGCTTCTTATTAACTTCTGCAAACATGAAGACATTTTCAAACATGTCCTAATGTTAAGCATGGTCTGACTATCCTCTGTCTGACCCTTCCTTCTCTATACCATCCTATTCTGTAGGAGGCTAAGACCCATGGGCTGCCTCACCCTGGTTCTTAGAATCAGTGAATCAAGAAAGGTGATAATTTCCCCCTGTTCCTCCAAGCCCGGTGACTGCTCAGAGCTGCCCCTCTGACTGCAGACACATAGTGTCACAAGTGCTGCCCACTCAGACCCTTCATGTCCCCCTTTCCCTACTGTTTCCTCCTCTTCACTCTGGGATCCCCAAAGCCCTGTCCCCTCACTATGGCCATCAGATCACTCCGTACCCCTTGCACGTTTCCTGACGCTGCCTCCTGGTTACACAGCCCTCTGAGGCCTCTTAAGGCCCCTTTAATTTGTCCATCTGAATGGGTTGGTTCTGTTGTCTGTCACAGCCTGCCTGATACACAAGTTAAAGGGAAACATTTTTTATAGCAAAGATCCACTTAGAAAATTAGGCATTTTTTATTTTATATAAAACATCAAAAATATAAGCAGTGATGTCTTTAGATATTGTGGTTTAAAAATATAGAAATTAAAGTCCTATCCCAGCAGCTTGAAACTCGACCTATTACCCCTGAGTGCACACTATTAAGTGGTGGTATAAAAGAACCACGTTAAGATCACAGCGATGAAGACTGAAATTCCAGCTCATTAGAGACTAATGTTAAACTAAGCAAGGTATCTGCTATTTCTGGCTCAGTTTTTTCTAAGATGCTTAAGATCTTATACATCTTTCTAAGATGTTTAATCTTATAAGATTAAAGTTATCAAAACTGTCAAATAGTTTTTGTTTAGTTAACAATAATCTCTTCAAATCAATAATTTTTTGCAGCGATTATCTTTAATGCAACATCTACTCTAAAATGATATATTTTAGTCTGAAACAGAGGCAGCATTTTGAGATAGTGGAATAGACAAATTCTGGGAGTGCGTACAAATAAAATGAAGGTGGTTGAAGAACCCCTGCTTTATAAGTCAAAAACATGGGTTGTGCATTTCCCAGATGTGATGATGAGTTTCATGTGTGAGCTTCACTGGCCTAAAGCAACCCCGTGCATCTGGCAAAGCCCTCTGCCTGAGCACGTCTGTGAGAGATCTTCCAGGAGAGTTCGGCATTTGAGTCCATGCGCTGAGTGCAGCCCACCTTCCGCAACGTGGGTGCCATCCTCTGCTCTGTTCAGGACTCATCTGAGTAGAACACAAAGGCCAGAGGAGGACAAACTCGCTCCTCCTCTTTCTGAACTAGAATATCCATTTCCTCCTTGGACATCAGAGCTCCTGGTTCTCAGACCTCTGGACGGCAGACTTACACCAGCTACCAAAATCCCCCACGTATCAGACCTCAGGCTCAGACTGGATTGTCCTGTCAGTTCCTCTGGATCTCAGCTCTTCAGACTCTGCTTCGATTACACGAGGCTTCCAGGATGTTCACTTGCAGACAGTCAGTCCTGGGGCTTCTCAGCTGCCATAATTGTATGAGCCAATTTCTGTAATACATTTCCTCTAATACATCTTTATATGTCCTATTGATTCTGTGTCTCTGGAGAACCTCACTAATGGCCTGTACCATTGAGGAAATCAGCAGCTGGTGCTTAGTCACCAGGAAGACTCCCCACAGGGACATCCCCATCCCTTCTGCACACAGGGCTTTTTCAGAGCCGTTGGTCTAATGCTACCACAAATTTCTGTACTGTGTAACCTCCAGGGTTCCGGGGACCTAAGTCCTTTTTATCTCTTATTTATTTGGTACATGTTGTACAGAAAATTCAAAGTCTTAAATGGGAAACAAATTCTCAAATATTGCAAAAATTAAATCAATAGACTTGTTCAAAATTAAAAATAGAATCCACTCTCTGAGGGTATTAAAACAAAACAGTCTGTGCTTATGGTTGAAAAGATTGCAATTATATAAAGAAGAAAAATCAAATTGTAAGGGTTTTTATTAGCTAGGTGAAAAATTGCTGTAAAATCTACAATAATATTATTTTACAGGTAGAGTGGGTAGAGTATTATTGATTATGTCAAACTCGTAGCTGGGGCAGAGCTGTGCTCATATAATACCTTCTGTTTCCTTCAACCCTCCCATCCATCACTCTGTTTTATCATTTTGTTACACTCATCTGTCATTTTACTAGACTCTGAAAATTTTCAGAGCAGGATTGTGACACATACAGATATCCACATGCCTTCTTAGTACAAGTCACATGGAGAAACTGTATATGCTTAACTTCTAACCATGGCAACAGCAAAACTACATAGAAATCCCTGCTGACCACAAACTACCGCATGCAAAAATGATAAGCAAGTGACAAAAAGAGGGAAAGATATTTCCAATTTTCATCAAAAGCGAAGGTCTTAAATCCATAGACCAACAGCCAATAGAAAATAGGCAGAGAATATGATAAAAGTCACAAAAATTAAGTATAAATGACCCAAAATACAAAATTAAGCTAATGTCAGTCACCTCACATGAATGGAAATTAAGTTTACCCAGATATACCATTTTTTACTTAGCAAAATGACAATGGTCTAAAAGCACAATACCAATAGAGGGTAGTTGGATGGTATTTATAGATGTTCAGGGGCACATACCTTTAACAAAGCAATTTGAGTCTATAGATATCCTGTCATATGTGTAAAAGGTTACTTGTTGCAACACTATTTATATTAGCAAAAAATGTAAAACAAACTGTATCAATAAGAGGCTAGGGCTGAATTACAATGCTCTCCCATGATGAGAAATAATGCGTCCATAAAGGGGGAGAAAGGTCTTTATAATTTGTTAGGGAAGGATTTCTAAGATACATTATTACATGGAAAAGTGTACAGGAAAAAATGAACAGTGCCCTAATATTTGTATAAAAACAAGAAAGGAAAGTTATAGAAATTTCTACCAGTTTCATATAAATAATAGTATGGAGGCTTTAGATGACAGTGGTGCTGTGGTTTTAAAATATGTTCTGAATCACCCAACTCCTCTTTTGCTACCCAGTTTCATCTCATTCTACTTCTGACATTTTAATTCTAAGACTTTGTACTGAGACTACGTCATGATATCTGAACTTCTCTCTTTTACTTTCCCCACTCTCTTGGCACTTCTCCTCCCTGCGGGATGCCTGCCCCGCACCTCACCTCCATCATCACCACTGGGTTTCAGGTCTTGGTTTAGACGCCGCATCCGTAGGAGAGCGTCTCTTGATTCCCGAGTCCACGTGAGCGTCACTCCCTGCTTTTCTAGTGACACTGCAGCCCTCTGCCACCAGCACACCATACTGTTCACCATCTCTGTCTGCCATTCACCTGTAAGCTCCATGCAGACAGAGATCAGGGTGGTCTTGCTGACTGTCATACCCAGTCAGCATACCTGGGAACACTGTACATAATCAATAGATTTTGAATAATGCTGGTATGAGAAAATTATCAAATATGCCTCTTATGTATATGGTGACTTGGTAAACTAATTCCTGAAAGGAATGTTTTGGGAAAGTGTTCCTATCCACTGCTGTTGAAAATATGATTTGCTATAGCCCTTTACAAAAACACATGGGACAATATGTATGTGTATGCAGAAAAATGCACATATATTATTCTAATTCCAGAAAAACATTGCCATTTTCCAGGAAATAATATGAGTATTCCACCCCTTGTATAACCTACAATCTAGCCATTCTTAAGTAGAGGAACTAAAAGAATCATGGGGCTGGTTCTCCACTGCTAAGAGGACTAGCCCCACTCTGCCTGTGGGGCCGATGTTCTGTATTTCTTGGTCAAAACTTGCATTCTTTTACACTCTTGGCTTATTCCTGGAATCACTCTTGGACAAAGCCAAGCACTCGCTTGGACTTCAAATTATTCCAAGCACAGGGAATTACTTTCCTATGATAGCAGTTCTGCAAATGGGTAGCACACTATCAAGGGTGGATGTTTCTTTTAAAAGGTTTTCATATTCATATAAGAATGCACATACATATTTATAAGTAAGAAGTAAATATTATACATACCCCTTGGGAGACAGTCTCATTTTTTTAATTGCTTATTTAATCTCTATTATCAATATTCCTCAGTCAACTAGATAACCCAAATTGTCAATGTAGAACATTTTCTTCTCATGAGTCTCTAGTACACATACTATGAAATGTGCTTTTCTTACTCAATACTTTGTGAGATACTTAACGGCCAACAGGAGGAGATCTCATGAGTTTTTTTAATGCCTGGTGATACTTCATGGAAATTTATTAAGTGATTATTCTTAGGCTGGGCTTAGTGGCTCACACTAGTAATCCCAGCATTCTGGTGGATTACTTGAGTTCAGAATTTCAATATCAATGGGAGCAAGAGTAAGACCCCATCTCTGCCAAAAACAGAAAAACTAGCTGGGCATGGTGGTGGACAGCTATAGTCCCAGCTACTCAGGAGGCTGAGCCAAGAGGATCACCTGAGCCCAATAGTTTGAGGTTGCTGAGAGCTATGAAGCCACAATACTCTACCCAGGGCAACAGAATGAGACTCTCTCTCTCTCAAAAAAAAAATACTCTATTAACAGACATTCTTCCTTTTTCTTTTATTTTTACATATTTCTTTTTTATCAAAGAAGGCAGAGTCCTTCTGGCAGGACAGGTTCCAGCCAGTTAGAATCAAGATGGCAAGATAGCAGAGAAATCGACCACTTCTTGACCTTGTGGCTATAATAAAAAATTTACTCACATTACCTACTAGTAGATTCATTTTAGTAGATAAATTCACTGTATTGAATAATATATAGACTTATATACACACAGTGTACACACACACACACACCTGTCCTTTTGACTAAATAAGGTCAAATAGAAAGTATCATGGCATCAGCTGCATGACGGGTCAGAGCTTTCCTTAGAAACTTTCATGGTAATGACATATACAACAAAGCCACAAGGTCAAGAAGTGGTCAATTTCTCTGCCATCTAACCATCTTGATTCTAACTGGTTGGAACTTGTCCTGCCCTTATCTTGGTTTGATCAGGGTAGTTCAGACATCCTGACTCAGTTAGTCAATGCCTGCATGGATAAGCAGTGCCTGGAGCAAAGCCTAGTTCAGCTTGTCACGTGATGCCTGGAGCAGGGCCCTGGAGCAGGGCGCTGCAGCTCCCTGTTTCAATGCATAAATTGTACGTAGGCTCAGTAACTGACACATTTGGTCCTGATCGTCCCACGTAAGACTCAACCAAATTTCTATGGAGAGGGGAAAAATTTCAGTCCTACCCAGGACCCCTTATAGTACCTGGTAATTCAAACATGACTGAAGATGTTAAAAGTGTATGGATAGCTTGATAAAACTCACTGGGAAAGGGTGAGAAAAGAGAAAACTGGAGGGCCAAGTGAGCATGTCTATTTTGAACTCTAGACCTGGGGCTTAAAGAAAAAAGAAAAAAGAGAGTAAGAAGAGCAAATCTAGCAGAAGAAAAGAAATAACAAAAATTAAAGCAGAAATAAATGAAATTGAAAACTGAGGAATCATACAGAAAATTAATGAAACAAAAATTTGATCCTTTAAAAAGATAAAAAATATTGAAAACCCTTTTGCCATATTAACTAGAAATAGAAAAGTAAGATCTCTAATATCTTCAGGTAGAAATGAGAAAGGGGAAATAAAAAGAGATACCACAGAGATACAAGAGATCATCTTGATTACTACAAAAAATCTATATACCCAGAAATTTGACAATGTGGAGGAAATGGACCAACAGTCGAAATTCTGGAATAATAGAACCTTCCTAGACTTAAGAAAAAATAGATCTCTTGAACTGAAATTGCAGAAATAATAAAAAAGCTTCCAACAGAATAAAGTCCTGGACCAGAAGCCTTCAAAGAACAGTTTTACCTATACTGTAGAACCTATTTCCAAGCATTGAAAAGGAAGAAACCTTCCCTAATGCATTCCATGAAGCAATCATCCTCTGGATACCAAAACCAGGAAAGGACCAAACAAAAAAAGAAAACTACAGACCATTATCATTAATGAATATCAATACAAAAATACTCAATAAAATCCTAGCAAATAGAATATAGCTACATATTTATATATATATATGGCATGATCAAGTAGGCTTTGTCCCAGGGATGCAAGGCTGGTTTAATACACACAAGTCTATAAATGTAACTCACCACATAAACAGAAGCAAAACCAAAGACCAGATGATCCTTTCAATAGATACGGAAAAAGCATTTGACAAAATTCAGCATCTTGACTTGATAAGAGATTAGGCATGGATGGGACCTTTCTTAAAACAACTGAAGCCTTTTATGACACACCCACAGCCAATATCATACTGAATGGAGTAAAACTGAAAGCTTTCCCACTGAGAACCAGAATCGGACAAGGGTGTCCACTATTGCCACTATTAATCAACATAGTGCCTTATAAATAACCACTTTTAAGAAATGGTTGTTGAACAAATAATTGAGTGTATAGATCAGAAAGGCAGCCAAGTAATTCACAGCATCATGTTTAGCCAGGTCAGGAAAATCATTAGCCCATCTTGCCTCCTGTAAGAATAGTTGAAATAAGAAGGCTTAGCAAAGACATGCTTACCTCTCTCTGTGTATAACCCCTTTACTAATCTCTTTTAGCCAAAACTGATACACAGATAAATTATTGAGATAATACAGAAATATTATTAGGGCATCCACTGAGGAATTAGGAAGGATAGAGAGGACTGGGAAATGTAAGTAGCATATGAAATGGATATAATGAAGGGGGAATAATTGTGAATATGATTACGATCCATCTACTTTGCTAGTAGATGACTTTTAAATGCTACCAAGGCATTCCTGGCTAAGTGCAGATGGAAATGCTGATGGATTTAAAGTTATAAAGAATGTAATTGATAGTTTCAATTATAGAAAAGGATAAGATCACCCAAGGAAAACAGGTTTGCACAGGCAGAGGTCAAGGAGCAAAGACAGTAATTTGAACTCCCAGGCAGGTCACCTTAGAAATTTCTTTGTATGGCTCACTAAGGTTCTGCCATGTTGCCTTATTTATTTTACTCTTGGAAAAGAAATACAATAGTATCTCTTTATCTATATACCTATCTATATTTTATGTCACTTAATACATGATATATACAGTAGAATTTCCCCATAGCAACAATTATTGCCCCCTTTGCTGTGGTGTGCGTTTGCTGTTTTGTGACTTGCCTCTAATGGAGCAAAATTTAATGGCAAACTTCCACAGCTGACAATCCTTCAAAAGTATAGATGGAAATAAAGAAGATAAAGTGTGTGTTTCACCATTAAACATATCAGATTATCCACAATTTTAGCACCTTAAGACTTTTTAAGTTTATTTTAAGCCATTTTCAAAATGCAGTACATGAATAAGTTTTATAATTTTTAAACTTACTTTTAGGTAAATGCTTCATTTATGCTTCATTTATGCTTTGCATAAATGCAATGGAAGTCCACATCCTATGCTCGGCTGCCTTTTAGCCTCCTCTTCTCATCATCAAGTATAAAGTAGGCAGTGGCCAGGAGATGTCCTTCATTCTGAAGAATTAATTCCAATATAGCAGAAGAAAAAGGAAGCACAAAAGATATCATTATTCTTGAAGAAAACTTACTGCATGGCCCTTGCCCTAAATATAAAAAGGCAATGATACATCAATTTCTCTACATGTCCCTGCCAGGCACAGTTATCCAGACTAGGTAACGGGCTTCTCATGACAGTGGTGGTCATGCAGCTTAGAGTTCTGAGTTGGAGGATCCCACAAGGACACCACAGTGGCAGCCAGTCTGCCGGGCTTTCTATGCCCTTGGTTATTACGTTGTATTTCCTTAAGTCTCAAATCATATTTTTATTTTGAATTAAGTTTTACCTAGGTTTTAATGAAATCCTTGCTTTTCTGAAGCATGTTCACGCACCCTTTACTTTCACCCTGTTTCTAGCGAAATGTAAGCAGCTGGATTTGTGTAATTAACACAATCTTAATGTCTGGTCTTTTAATAGGAAAACTGAAATGTAACATTTAAAACTATGATTAATTGATAATTTTTTTTCATTTTATCCGTATTATTGTGTGTTTACTATTCATTTTTGTTGCCATTTCTTAATTACCCAAATCTTTATGTTTTTTATATGTTACTGATTTTTTTCCTTCCTCCCCACCCCCCCCTCCAACCGACCCAGGGATTTGGGAGTTCCACAGTTCTTTGCAGTGGTGCCGGTGTTTATCTTCTCACTTACTGTGGATTCTTTACAGAATTCACCGTGTGAGGCAAAGGCTTTAGGCTCTTATGCTAATGCTGTCGGTGATATGATCCCAGGGATGCAGGAAGAGGAAAAACCGAACAAGACAGGGAGGAGGGAGCATGTGGCTGAGGTGGCCTCAGCTCCTTGACAAGTGGGGGAAGGGACAATGTCTCCTCATCCACCTTCCTTGCCAGAGTTTGCTCCACAGGAGGTGGCTGCACCTGCAGCCCAGCTGCCCGCCTGACCAGAAGCAGCCGCACCTGCAGCCCAGCTGCCACAGGAGAGACTGCGCTGCCTCAAGCTGCGCCAAGTCTGCTCCCTGGTGCGGAGCAGAGCCCTGCGCTGATGGCAGGAGGTTCCGGAGCTGTCAGCTGGGTTCCCCCCTCCATCCCTGGGTCCCCATCCTCCTGCACCACCGTGGCAGCAGCTGCAGCAAACTGGCCTCGCCTCCCTAAACCTTGTCCTCGGTGGTGGGCACAGGCCGGGCCTGGCACTTAATCTGTTTGTTCACCTGGTTCTAAGCCATCCTACCTCACAGTTCCGTGTTCAGATTAAATAAGTGCCCTTAACATGAAAATCTTTAGCTTCCCTACCCGCTTCCTTATGAATAAAATCCTCAGAACACTTCCTTTTCCCCACTCACTCTCCACACCTGCCCCTCCAGCTCCAGTGTCTGGGGGTCTCCGGATTTTATCTCACCATCTCTTTTGTTTGTCGGAACTTGTATGAGCGATCCCACGACACAGAATCCTCACATGTAACTAAGTGTTATGTAATGTCCATTTTCCAGTTTTCTGTTCATTTCTGCCTCTCCTGGGTGGTTCTTTTCCAAGTTCTATCTGTCCCAAACTCTTTCCTCAAACTGGTCTAGGGAGGTGGGCGCTCTGGTTGTCTCCTTGGGACTGTCCGTGTCTCTGGGAGATTTTCAAGTGAAGAGCTCACGGTAACTTGATAGAACTTTTTCTTTACGATTTCTGCTCCTCTTACTTACTCTTCTCCCAGAACCTCAGTGTTTCCCACGAGCCCCCGGGCTGCTCTCAGCCTCGTGGCAGGCGGGTCCCCTTGGTCCATCGGGCTGAGTGATGGGGCCTCCGCACCTGCTGAGCTGGCCGGTCACTTGGCAAGTCTGGCGGTGGGCAAGGGGGTCGCGGGAGGGTTTTGCTTTTTTCATGTTTCTTCCTGGCATTTCTTTCTCATCATGGTCACTGTTTTCTGCTGAGTGGCTTCCTCTAATTTTGCAGTCACTTTTCTGAGTGCAGAGCTGGTTTGGGGAAAGGATGACTCTCAGGGTCTCTATTTTAACATTAACATTGTTCCTTGAAATTCTCCTCTGGCTCTTCCTCAGTTCAGCCTCAGCAGACACCACTTGCCCTGGGTTGTCACCTGGTCTTCACCCTCAGATGACTTGAATTAGGGTGGGCACCTTGCCTGTGAGCACTCACAGCTGGGGGGTCACAGCACTTGTCCCTGTCGGCCCACAGGGTCTTTCAGTCACAGGCCTACGGGTGGCACGTGTAGGAGACCACATGATTCACGGGAAGGAGACGTGAGAGTTAAGCTTTGAATGCTCTGTAACTATAAGAAACACCTGTGATTTAACATCCCCATAACACCTTGGTGATAAGTGCATAGGGAAGGAATTTGGCCCTTCTTAACAGGAGAGCACAAGCATCAGTGCTTGGGAGTCTCCACACCTGTGGAGCAAATAGGCACAGGATCACTTCTACACGTAGCTGCAGGAGAGGTTAGTCTGGGTTCTTTCTCTTACAGACTCGCTCACTCTAATTCTTTTCCTCCTCCTGCTCAGAGATCACCTGCTCAGCACCCTTCTATGAAGACTGTTAGATTCGCTCTTGTACTAAGACTTTCTCTCTCTCCCTCCTGCCCTTTGGCACCTAAGGGGAGGTGACCCCAAGCGAGGGGAGGTGACCCTGAGCACAGTGGTCTGCGTTTGGCAATTAGATAGGCTGGGGCCACAATAGACACACATCTCCCTGAGTGTAGCTGGACAGAGTAACTAGGTAAACTCTGAGCCCACTGCCAAGGAACAGAGATGCTCTCCCACCCCTCACGTCTTCCAAGATGCAGTCAGCACACAGGAGCCATCTGCAGTCACAGGAATCAGGTGACCCCAGAGTGCATCTCCCTGCAAGTCCACGGAGGTACAGCTAAGTCAGCTTCATGAACATGTGCTATAAGGTGTGTGCCAAGATGTGGCTCCTGGATAAAAGCTAAAAAGACGCCAATTCACCTCAACTTTTAACACCAATGCTGGTGATATTTGATTTTTTGTACTGAACCTTCCCTTCTGGGGCTTTGCCATACTGTATGATAGTGTTTTAAGAAGACTTGTCCCATGTAACCACATGAGTGTGGTGGGCAGATTATTTTCATAAATTCAAGAGCTACAAAGCTAGGCTATGCATGAAGAGATGGCTGGACTTTAGTGGGGGAATGTGTGATAGAAAATGGTACAAACACAGAGCAATTGCTCCTGAGGACAGATCAGAGAAATTTCTATTAATAAAATGGGGGTTGAAGAATACTAGGTTTTTAGGGGTACAATCAATGGTAAGTAAAAGGAGATTATATTGTGTATGATGGAAACCGTCAACTGTAGAGATCACCTATGTAGCAAATAGTATAGCAAATAGTATCATGTCTCAGGTAAGGTATATTCTATTTAATAACAATGTACACAGAAGAGTTACTACATTTCTACTCACTGACTACTATAATTCTATAGTAACCATAGTAATTTTATAACAAATATAAAGCTGATTTAATTCATAAACATATATCTCGTGCTATGTGGAAAAAAATTTACATTGGGGAAATTGCTATAAATTGTCTGCTTCAAATATTCATGTAATCTATGCAATGATAATTATGTAAATTATAGTAACAAATGCACAACTAGATAAAAGATCCCTTTCATCCTACATATCTTCCCCATTATTTTAGTCTATTTTTACAGTTCTCTAAATATTTTAATTTTTTTAATTATTTGGCTTTGAGGAACAGCATTAATTGGTTAAAATTATCCTTACCCAGAATAGATCAATAGATAAATTATAAAGTAAATTCACAGGGCACATTTAATGGTAGCCTCTCCTCTTATCAATGGTGCTTCACATCTTGTATTCTGCAAATGGAGACCTGGTCTCTCTTCTGTACAGATGTGGTCTTGAGTGAAGGGCGTGGCTGCAGCCATAAGAATGGGGACCGGCAGGTGGCACAGGATAACCTGATTCCCTCACATGTTTATAGACCTTTAGAGTCTAGGATGTAGTTTCTTAGTTATTTTCATTATTACAGAAAAGATAGAGGGAAAATGATGGTCAGTGTGCTATTGTAGAGCATGAATCACACTTTACAAGCATCCCTGTCAGCCAGTAATATAAACTAATCTTCTAATAAGACCCTGTGTCCTTCCATATAGGACGTGACATGCACAATGGTTTCTACCTTAATAGAAAAGCACTATCTTTTCCTGAGATGACCTTTTAGCCCAAACTGCAGGCTCATGTTCTAAAGGTGTGTCTATTAACGCGGCTTCCAAGGAGTGGAGAATAGTACTCAAGGCCTTATTGGGCTGGATTTCTATCATAAAATAACAACAATCTTCACATTATATATAATTTTTGACAGCCTTGGCAGCTGATGTAAATGACTGTAGGTGAGACAGCATCTGTCTCCCCACAACACATATTTCCCTTCATTTTCTATTTTAAAGGCAATTTTTCCCCAACTCTTTAAAACTGATAACACTACCCCTCAGTGTATTTGACAAGGAAAATAACTTGTACATACGTGTCTTAATTTTTCCTTTATCCTATTTCTTTATAGGTCATATAGGTTTTCTTATTGCCAGTAAATGTAGTTTGAGTCGGCAAACCCACACACACACCCCATGCATATATAGTGAGAGGAAGAAAGGTCTCTGAACAGCTACAAGGAATTCCCAGACGGCAGCAGAATTAAATGCAAATGAGTTCCTGAAGTGCTTGATACAGTTTATTCTACTTAATATTTCAGGAATTCTTTAAGATTTCATGAGAATTCACTTACAATTCATTTCCTTAAGTAAAGAAACTTCTGCCTAAACACTTTCTGTTTTGCTACAAATGCCTAATCAGGAGCACTTGGTGATCTTCAATGAATTGTTTGGGTTTGCTGTGTCTGAGTTAGATGACATCTTTATTGCTGAGGCCCTGATTTCCACTACAAAGAACGCAGAGAAAGGGCTGAGAGGAGGAGATTGGCGACAACCCATTGTTAAATAACTACATGAAACATTCATGAAAACCAGCTTCAGTGGCCCCTTGATTATTTACAGCCCTTTACCTTTTGAGACGCCACCCCACCCCTTACCTTAGGCTTTCACATCGGATTAAAAGGAAGAAGAATTCTCATTCTTGTTGGCTGACCTCCAGCCGCTGTGCCCCACAGAAATGTGTGTGGACTCCAGTAGGTCAGAGCTGAGACTAGTTTCATATATTTAACTACTTACATTTTTAAAAAAAATTTTTTATTAAGTCATAGCTGTGTACATTAATACTATCATGGGGTGCTTACATACAGTAATAGACTAGTTTACTGAAGTAACTGAGTTCTATTCCAACAATGCTGATACCTACTTACATAGAACTGTGAAATATCTTTGGGGAACCTACATTGTTCACTCTGTCTACATTTATTTCATTTCAGTCAACATCAAATTCCCTTTATGGCTATTCATTCTACAGTATGTTACAGTTGTTGAGAAAACTAGGCCAAAAATGTCTCTGCACAGTCTGTGCCAATGAGGCTTTGGTAATCAGACCAGTCACCTGATTACAAGCTTGTATCTCTATTCCCACTGAGGCATGCCAATTAAAGGAATTTGATTTTAACTCCAAACAACATATTAGTCCTAATTACCTGATTTGCTGCCTGCTTTGAATTATGTTTTAATATTTTTGTGTGTTATGTATTTAATACATGATCTGCAAAGTTAAAGTATTGTGGATTACAAGTTACACCTACAGCTTTGCTATAGACAATTTCAAACCAAAGCTTGGCCTACCTTTTTCCAAACGAGCTTGTAAGTTGAACTGCCAAGTAATGCCTATGGATCATTGATCTCAAAGACTTCGTATCACTTAAAGTGCTTGCCTTATCTTGCCTGCCTTAGGAACAACATGCATAAACTTAAGTCTCAGCTCATGGTGGACATCACTGTGTGACATGAACTAGGTTATTTGGAATGTAAACAAGGAGATTCATGTACATGTTGATGACATCCACTGTTTAGCATATTGCTAATTAATCTTTTCACTGCAAAAATTGCGTGCATTCGTTACATACTAAGAACTGATTAACAAGCCAAAGCCTTGGTGGACAGCTGTGCGAATTCTAACTATTGTGCAGAGAAGGTATTATCTGAACCGAACCTAGTTTTCAATTCTCCACTGAGTTCAAGGCTTGGGAACCTCTTTTTGCTGAGAGGTCAGAAGATGACAATGTTGATGAAGTGAAAACTATCTGTGTTAGGAGAGATCAAGCTTCAAGCAAAGACATTGTTGCCTCTCTGAAATCTACAAGCAAAATACAGGGATAATTCACCCTCACAGCAGAGAAGAATGTGTCCCTAATAAAATGTGATAATGGCTCCAGGGTGTGTGAGCTCAGGAAAATTATAGAAATCAGGCCTTATATTCAGAAGCTAGTTTACAACAACTTTAAAAGCATCCCTCCTTCTAGATGTAGATTCCACACTAAGAAATTTTAAACACCTCCCTTAAATGTACTTAATAGTGAGAATTATTAAGTTTTGCACCTTGAAGATACCTGGCTTTTTATTCTTTTATTCCACATTGCACACATTATTAAAGTTGGATATCATTTTATGATAGTTTTGGATCCAAATTGTAATTTTAAATAGTGCTAAATAACAGGAAAAGGGGGACTAGAAATTAAATAAATTAAATAAACTAAATAAATACTGATCATCAAGTGAGAGTAAGTGAGCAGGAATGACACTGTGGTAAGAAATGCGGCAGAGGAAACACTTGACTAGTTTACTGTTCCTGATACTCGTTCCCTTACACTGAGTGACCTTTGTCCTTACAAATTTACAAAGTCCTACAAGTCTGTATAGATTGTGTCACCTGCAAACAAGGACAATTTGACTGAGTGGTACTCCACAGTGTATATATATATATAGATATATCACATTATCTTTACCCACTCCTGAATCGATGGACACTTAAGTGATTACATATCTTTGTGAATTTTGCTGAATTAAACATTTGCGTGCAGGTGTCTTTTAGATAAATTGATTAGTGGTATTATTGTTGGACCAAGTGGTAAATCTACGTTTATATTTTTTTAGAAAACTCCGTATTGTTTTCCAAAGAGGTTGTATAGTTTGTCGTCCCAAAGCAGTGTGAGAATTCCCTTCTCTGCATGCACACCATCATCTATTATTTTTTGACTTTTGCGTAATGGCCCTCCTGACAGAGGTAAGGTGGTACCTCACTGCGATTTTAATTTGCATCCGTGATGTTGAGCACACACCTCTTACTGCCGATTTTCCCTCTAAGTAAGAGCTTTTGGAGGAACTTGAGGTCCCCGTACGCTCCATGTAATAGTACAGCTGATGACAAAGAAGAAAGCCTCTTTATTTCCCAGGGTAGACAACCTCATGGCCAGGTTTGTGATACTTACTCTTTTTTACTCATTATTACCGAACTGTAGAAAAAGACTTGTACAGGAAGTTCAGAGAAGTGGGACAGAAATGATTAATGCAATATAGGTTCTGATATCTGAAGGAGATTAAAGATTAGAAGTCAAACTGTGAGAAATGGTGACTAAAAGCCTACAAATATACGGATGGTACGAGAACAGGTGAGACAAGAAATCCTGAGCATTTCACAGGGAGAATTATTAGATATGGAGTGAACAAAGGGGAGGAGTTAAAAGTTCAAAATTGGACAAAATGCCGTAAATAAGTAATTCTTCCTATGTGAAATACTTCCTAGACACCAGAGAAAACGGTGGGTTTACGCCTCAACAGGGGGCCTCTCATGCACCTTCTCTGCTCCACATAGTCACACTATGCATATACAGGCTAAAAATAAACACAGAGAGGTCGTTCCTAATTGAATAGGGCAGCACAGGACTTTTTCATTATAAATATTCACATTAAATTTACCTCTACTTTCACAGGTGGCTATATTTACCTATTAATATATAAGAATTATAATTGTGCATCAAATATCTCTTCAATATGGATACTAAATGAAAAGTAGTGCTAAGATAGCCACTTACAGAGTCACAAAATTTCTGAGCTTAAAGGGAAAGTCTATTTCCTGCTGAACAATCATTGTCTTCCCAATGGCTCCTGGGTGCAATCATAAACCCTTTGCACAACCCTTTGAAAATTCCTAAATTTTCAAATGCTCAAGTCACCTACAGAATTCTCTGTTATATGGGTCTTTTTTTTTTCATTTACCTTGTAACTATAGATTTCAATTTCACTAATTCTGTTCTTAAAGTTGTACAAGAATTCTTAGAAAGAAGCTGGCATCACACACTGTATAAAACATCGCTCTGTCCTCTGACTATTGTTCATGTCACATTATTTTATTTTTTATTTTTTTGATACAATCTCACTACATCATCCTGGGTAGGGTGCCGTGGCGTTACAGCTCAGAGCAACCTCCAGCTCTTGGGCTTAAGCAATTCTCTTGCCTCAGCCTCCCAAGTAGCTGGGACTGTAGGTGCCCGCCACAACCCCTCGCTACCTTTTTGAGGGGGTTGTAATTGTCATTGTTGTTTGGCAGGCTGGGGTTGGATTCGAACCCGCCAGCTCCGGTGTGTGTAGCCAGCACCCAAGCCACTGAGCTACAGGTACCAAGCCACATGTCACATTATTCTGACCCTTGCTTATGTTTCTCTTCATAATAGTGTCCTGGACATGTTCCTCCATTTACTGAGGTTTAGCCATAATTTTGGTACCTTGAGCTAATCATAATATAGTGAGATAATCAAAAAGAATGAGGAGGAATCCATGTAAATCATTCCTATTTGCCTTACTGGGAAAATACAGCAACCTAAGAGTTGGAGCCCCTGTCCCGTTGAGATCATCTGTGTAAGTTACAAAGGAGTGGAACAAAGTCTGGGATACTCTTTGTCTTTACAAATTGTTATGTGACGTGAGGACTTTGAATGTTTTCTACTTTGTAAAACCTCTGTGAATGATGGAGGATGCCCACTTCTTAAATGAGAAACAAAGGTCACACCTGGAAGTCCTTCCTGCTTCTCATCTCAGGAGCACAGACCACTGATGACGGACTCGGGGGAGGTCGGAGAGACTCCTGTAAACTAAGTAGACTTCTCCACATCCAAAATGGGAGAAGGCAATTATGGCCACTGGTTGGAAGAGTTATCATGCATCAGTTTAAAGGTACTGACTGAAAAAAAAAAAAGCTGATGAAAATTGTGAATAAAATCTTGTTATGTAATATCGTGAATTTTGACATACACGTTGAAAAATTTTTTATTGGTTCATAGTTCTAAGAACTGTGCACCTCTCATTTACTACTCAATGGAGGATTTATTTTTTAAAAAACTGAAAATTCTAACATCAGACTAGTCATTCGTTTAAATATCTCATGATGAGATAATGAATGACTAAAATATTTAAATTTTTCAAATAAATTCTGGCACTGATATTTATTCAATTTGATTTTTCTGTGAAAATATAATATCTTGTATTTCTGTTAAGACTGATTTCATCAAAATTGGTTTATTTCTTCTCTGTAGTATTTCTGGATTCTGTAGAGAGTCAAGGAAAAACCTTTACACAATTAGACATATTTTTCCTAGTAAGAATATTAGTCAAGAGGCTGGGCCCCACGGCTCATGCCTGTAATCCTAGCCCTCTGGGAGACTGAGACAGGTGAATTGCTGGATCTCAGGAGTTTGAGAGCAGCCTGAGGAAGAGTGAGACCCTGTTTCTACTAAAAATAGAAAAATTAGCTGGGCCTTCTTGTGGGCACCTGTAGTTACAGCTACTCAGGAAGCGTGAGGCATGAGGATCACTTAAGCCCCAGAGTTTGAGGTTGCTGTGAGCTATGATGAGAGTACAGCACTCTACCCAGAGTGACAGAGTGAGACTGTCTCAAATAAATAAATGAAAAGAATATTAGTCAAGCTGTTATGGACTGTGCTACATAGTAAGTTACTGACACATCTAATTTCCCTAACATCAATCTCATACAAAGATTATCTACCAAATATAAAGGATATCCATGAGCTAGTTTGTTAAATGAATAGAAGAAATATAGTCACCAGAGTGTCATCTGTTCACTGATCAGGTGTTTTTGTTTAAATATTGAAACTGGTAACTTTATATACTGAATCAGAGATTTTATAAACATATTTGTTAAAACATTCATAGAGCCATAGTGATAAATTGGTTATTTTCTACATGCTCACAAAAAAATTAAGAATTTACCTTGATATATCAGTATTAAATTGAGAGCTATAAAATATTCAGTTGTATCCTAAAAACATTAAATAATTACTGCAGCATAATATGGATTAAGACTGTAAGTTAAGAAGGGATGTGTACAATTCTTGTTCAGACTCTATCAATTAATAATTTAGAAAGGATCATTGATTTTCCTATGTCTCAGTTTATTCATAGAAACAATAAGAAAAATTTATTGGATCATTCATAAATTCTCTTCCCGTGCATATATTCTATGAGATCTGAACTTATTTACTGATGCTTTGAATTTAACTCACTTGAAAAAGATTATTTTGAAAACATCCTTACAGCATCATCAATACATACTATTTTGAAGAGTGTAAATAGTGCCATTTTAAAACATTATTGTTTGTCCCACTCAAATGCATGCCATTTGACAGGTTTTTTTTTTTCTTTTTAATTCAATCCGGTGATTTTTTCTTATGCTTTTGTTTTTATAGAGACAAGTTTCATTCTGTTGCCCAAGCTGGACTGCAGTGACCTGATCATTCCTCGCTGTAATGAATGTGGTGTGAAGTTTAAGTGACTTAATTGATTATCATTTTATCACTTCTTAAAACTTGAATACTATCTAGTGACTATGGCTGTACTTTTTGTAGCTTCTTTCCGCAATCGACTTCGTGATACTCAAATTTTAAAAATGATTGGCTGAGGAAATGACATTTGTTGAATGCTGAATTGTGTTATTCTACTAATACTAACTCAATTGCAAAAATGCCACATTACCTTGGCATTCTAGATGAGACAAGCTAGATTGGCTTTTGCTGAAATAGCTCCCCAAATAAATGACCTAGAAAAACGCATGAAAGTGTGTAATGGCATATGTGATGTAATCACAAGTTTCCTTCTGTCTAATCAGCTCTGTCACCTTTGGAAAACGCAATCTGACACTGGCTGCTTCTTGGTCACGGCCAAGCAGATGCCTTCCGGCCATAACATCATGATGTTATTCATTATTGGCCTTATTTTGTATGTGGCTTAATTTCTAAATAATACCGTAATGACCCTTGGAAAAAACCCAGAATTTCACTCTCAACTGCTTCTCCCCTTCTCCCTATTTTCCTCCACCTCTGCTACCTCCAGTATCTTTAAATGACAGAGAGGGCGGGGGCAGGACTGCACCGCCTGGGACGCTGGGTGCCTTTTGTCCTCAGCTGAACAAGCGCGTATCAGTCCCATAGGGCCCGGGCCACCATCGCTGACACTTGTTCCCCATGATCCATGTTCTCTTTTCTCTCAAGAGTAACTCTGGCAGATGATAGAAATATTTTTTTTAACTTTAAGACAGATACACATTTTTAATCTCTGCTTACCTCTGCTGCTTTCTGATGTAGAATTATAAGATTTCATTTTAAAACTTTTTATTTAAATAAACATGTTAATTTTTAAAAGTAAAACAAAAGAATTACTTCAAAAGGTAAAGTACCAGATGGTTCTTGAAAATTAATACTAAAAATAATGTTGCTTTGTCCTTCCAAATGTCTTCCCTGTGCTTCCACTGGACTTCTGTCTCCCTGACATCACCGCTGTGGCAATCCTTCCAGGGGCACAGAAGGCTTTTATGCTAAAATTGCACACAAATGATCTTTTACCAGCTGACACTTATTTCACAGGATGTTACAATAAGCATATTTATAAAAGATGAAAATAAATAGAATATGCTAAGAATAGCTTTCTCTTAAAACCGTTATATTCCAGAAGAAAATACATCTAATTATTTATAATCAACATAGTTTGAGAAGTTAAAATGAATATTCTTCTATAGGAATCTCAATATGTGAGCTTTATAGCATTAGTTTTTCTTTCCTTATGGCCCACAAATAGCAAAAACAGAGTCTACTTTTTGTTTCACCAAATTCTTTCTTGAATAGTTGACTAGAACACACACTTTGACATAAAACATGAATAAAGGTTTTTATGTTAAATGGATAATAACTTGGAGTTGCTAGCCATTATAAATTCAAAGTGTTTGATACAATGAAAATGATTATTTCCTACTATTATGAAAGAAATAAGGTTGTAACCACATATTTCATGTCATTGCTAAATTTTAAATTGTTAAATTGTTTCAATTGTTTCAATTAAGTCATGTAACTCTCAAAGATAATTAAATAAGACCTCTGCCTTGATCTGAAGTATAGTATATGAAACATGCTGAAAAGGTCTGAAAAATGCGTAATGCAATATTTTTATGCATTTTCATTTATTTATAGAACAAAAAGCTATTCCATTTTTTTGATAAATTTGTGTAAAAAGTAGCCCTAAAACCAACAAAGGACAGATTTATGAATTTTTCAATGTGGATATCAACTGAGGTGGATGTTTGACATTGTATTAACTTCATATTGCTACCTTACAAATTACTAAAAACTCTGACGTTTAAAATAACGCTCTTATTTCTGAGTGTCTATGACCAGGCACCGCTTAGCTATATCCTCTGCATTAAAGTCCATAGTTTTCATTCAGGATGTTGACCACAGTTACACTTTCAACTGGAGATTCACCTGGGGAAGAATTCACATCTAAGCTCCGACTGAGGTCCTGAATTCCTGCTGAACACCCTTAGCTCCTAGAGGTCACCACAGTTCCTTGTCACATGGCCCTTGACACAGGAAGTTTACAGTGCTGAAATTTGCTTACTCAAGCCTAGCAAGACAGAGTCCTATAAAGTGTAATGTAATCATGGGAATGACATCCTATTTCCCATAATCCATATGCCACAGATGAGAGGATTATACAGAGCAAGAATACCAGAAGGTGGGACCATTGCAGGTCACCTTAGGGCCTTTCTGTCACTACAGCTTAAAGGCTACCTGGTAAATAATAATTAGTAAGGAAGTGTTAACAAAATAAAAAGTGCCGGTTAAAGAGGTCATATGGTGTAATGTTTCTCTGTTCACGCCTTCTCTTTGAAGTTATTTGACTGGTGTCAGTGAAATGGCCAGTCACAGGTTAATGGTTGTGCTGCTGAATGTAGGAACTGTCTTTAGTAGTTCAGTCACTTAATCTATCGACAGACGGACAGAAAAAGAGAGAGAAACAGAGACACATATCAGAACACGCAGCCTTCCGAGTGCCATGTGGTGGATCTGGTGCAATGATTACCTCTAATCGGTTCAGGTCTCCCTGTGTCCCTACCCTCCTGGAAAGTTCCATCCTACACAGACTCCATGCCTGGTCCCATGTGACTTGCTTTCACCAAAGGGACAGTAGCAAGGGTGTCACAAGCAGAGGCTTGAGAAGTTAACTAAGCTCTGGGCCTTGTTTCTCTCTACTCTTGAAATCTGTCACCACTGTGGACACAAACCTGAACCAGATCATTGAACAGTGAGACCCATGATCACTCGGCCCCATTGTTTCAGCTAGTAGTCAGCCCCTTAAAGGCAGATCCTCCTGCCTGACCGAGAGCTGAGGGCAAATGGGAGAGGAGGCCCAGGTTAAACCTTCGTCAGGACCTTCCTGTGAGCCCAACTCAACTTGATGACCCACGGAACCGTGAGCTAAAAATTGCTTTAAATCCACTAGGTTTTTTCATTGTTTTTTAAGCAGTAAAAGATAGCCAATAAATATATGTGCATTTACATATAACATCCAGTAATTAACAACATAAGGTATTTGTGTGTGCATATATACATACACGTAGGGGTGTGTGTAAAATTCAAGGTCCAAATATATTACTGAATATTAACTGCATTTCAGAAGGAAGGGAGCACAGTGGGAATCTCCTCATAAACATTCTGTTATTTTTAGGTAACAAAATGACTGTTAGGCCTATACAGAGCATAGATGATTACTGAACAATAAAATATTTTGCAATAGGTTTTTAGAAATTAAGGCATTTCCTCTTTTTATCAAGGAACAGAGTTGCAGTTGCCTGATTACAGTAAGTCTGTAATCAAACAAGTTCTTAAAAATTACATTACCTCAGCCGTTTCTAGTAAACAGAACATTACGGTTGCATTTACAATGTATATGAAGACAAAAATTTAATTATCTGTAATGTATTTAGAAGGAGATACAGACGGAGATATTTGAAAAGATGAATTTATCAAAAAAAGAAAAGTTTCTGTGGTTTTGTTTTTATGGAAGATGGAGTAAAATATCTCTTTGCATTGCCAAGAAGATGTTATTTTATTTTTATATTGATTAACTAAAAGCAGAGAGATGTATAGGACTTTTTGAAGGATGCTCTAAAAATAAAGAAGATACTTTTTAAAGTTTTATATTATAAAGTTCAGCTACTGCCATTTCCCAGAAAAGGGAGAGGCGAGGAAATGAAGGATCTGCAGAGTTTTTAGAACTATAATTAGAAAGCTTCATGTATTACCTGTGTTCTTCTGTTAGCCAGAACTCATTCAGATAGTCACACTTAGAACAGGGCAGGCTAAGTAAGGCAGCCTCTGGTTAGGACAGCAGGATGCTACTAAAATGTGTACACCTAGTGGAGCTGCCCCAGGAGACTCCCTCGGACTCACTGTGAGGGTAGCAGGTGCAGCGTGACTGTGGAGCCCCTCACACAGATTCATTCTAAGGCCGTGGGTGGCAAGGGAACTATCAACTTGTTCAGTTATTTACTCCATTTCCTTTTTTCTTAACATCTTCAAAATATTGATTTGCCCTGGGCTGGTAAAGCCTCCTGGCAAAAGGAATTCAGGGAGAATTAAGTCTGGAAGAAAATTCTCTGTTGCTACTCCCAAATCATTTGCTTCATTTCATTCAGTGGAGATTGAGGGAAGTAACTCACTTTGTAAACAGTCACAGAAGGGTTGGAGATGAAATTAGAACCTGGGTCTCTATGACTCACAAACTTCTTACCAGCATATTTCTGGTCAATCAGGTACGCATACCTTTCAGGTTTTTGTTTCCTTCTGGCAGTATCTCAAGAGTAAAGTTAGACAATCGAGAGATGTCAAGGTAATTGGCTGCATGACAGCATCCCTGTGTGTTCAGATGATCTTGGGAGACAAAGTGAAAGTGAAAGAGATCACGGGAGGCCCAGCAGACAGGCTACCGTGACAGCCCGTTATCCCAGAGGATGCCCTGCTCAGATGAACCCGTGGGTTAATAACACAGATGCAGGCAAAGGTCTGATGGATAGAGGCTGTGAACTCGGTATCAATAACTTACAGCAAACGGCTGGCGGTGGCAGATGAAGAGGCCTCATCAATTAAGCAAGGCAGCCCATTTTTACAAAATTGTCAAAAGAAATTATTAAATTTCACATCTTAGTTTGCTTGAGGAAAAAATCAAATAACACAAAAGGTTGCAGTTTAAAAACAACATTTAGAGTAAACACTTGCTTCTGGCTACATGTCAAACTGTCAGAAAGGTGCTGCACGTACGGCGTGGGGTGGGTTTCATTTTTCCATTTCTGAGTCAAGGCATTTCTTTATACCGATCAAAATCACCGATGAAACAGTTGCAGACCAGCGAGGGGTGGTCAAGGACATGTGAAAACAAACTATCCTGACCTGCCTCCCACTGGCATGCCACTGTTAATAAAAAAATTTTTTAGTATAAAAATTGTACAAATTGGGGAAGCAATTGTGAAGAAAACAGCCCAAAAGTCTGATTATGAGGGCAGATACAAGATGCACCCAGAATCCTGACAAAACCTCAGCCCCAGCCTGTGCTGCTTATGTTTTCTTATTAGGAGTGAATTCAGAAGAGCATTCTGCATTAAAACACAGAGCACTTAACAGTGATCTATACACATTGCTAGTTTCAAGACTGGGTTCAGAGGGCCCCATCGAATTTGAGTTGAATTTACTGTGGATCAGTATAATTGTCTAGCCTTTCATAGAAGATTTTAACTTTTTGTATTTGTGAAACCCTTATGGATGCCAGAATTATTTGGTAGCACACTAGAAACCTTTAAAAGACATAACACAACATCCTTTGAAAGGCAACTGTGACTATAACCAAGCACTACTGAAGTGTCCACTTCTCTGAGAACCACTCTCAGGTAAAAGCGTTCCTAATTACCACACCACATGTGTTTCACACTTAACATTGTGATGCAGTATCAGCAACTATTTTTAATCACAGTATGACTGGCCTAGTACTATGTCAAGAAAATGTGTAATCTTTCTTTAGCACTGATTAACATCACCCTGTGTTTCTTTTTACTTGCAGCTGGTTGAACGTCGTACTTTAGCGTGATCCATTGGTGATGTGTCTGAAGGACGTCACAAAAACAGCTTATAATCTTCATGGTAAGAAAACAAAATGTTACTCAAGGATCAGCCTGGGTGGAAGGGTTAAAAGGGCTCAGAGCACACAAAGACAGTGAGGGATTGTTGAGGATCACTAATGCATAGATCCACACTGTGAGGAGAATTCACTGTGACAGCAGAATTCTAGAATTATTCAGTGCAATACTTTAATTCAACAGGTCACGAAGCAAAAACTAGATTTGATAAAATCATATCATGGAGCGTTGTATTGAACCTGGTGTTATTCAGAATGGCCTGCTGCTTTAATTAAAATCACAGGGTTCCCAAAATGGCCTGGGTAAGTGACAAGGGCAGTGCTCAATTCACTTATGAGAACCACATCAACTACTGATCTTCATTTCAGTGTCAGACGGAAACACCCCAGCTATCAATGTGCTCTGTCTTCCCCACATGTTGAATCATTTGGATGCAGTGATGATTTTCGTTCTCTTTTAAGATCTAAAAGGCTCTATCTTATAATAAGTAAAAGCAAGTTAATCAACTACAAGATAGAGCCTCTCCTGACCTAAGGTTTTTCCTTTGGTATTATTAAATTTGAAAACCACTGCCTAAGGGCCTCAAAAATGTTCTTTTTTTTTTTTTTTTTTTGAGACGGAGCCTCAAGCTATCCCCCTGGGTAGAGTGCCATGGCATCACAGCTCATAGCAATCTCCAACTCCTGGTCTCAAGCTAGTCTCCTGTCTCAGCCTCCCAAGTAGCTGGGACTACAGGCGCCCGCCACAACGCCCGGTCATTTTTTTTTTTTTTAGTTGCAGCCATCATTGTTGTTTGGTGGGCCCAGGCTGGGGATTCGAACCCGCCACCTTAGGTGTATGTGGCTGGCGCCTTAGCTGCTTGAGCCACAGGCGCCGAGCCAAAACGTTCATTTTTTAAAGAAACAACAAGCCATCTATGCACTTAGCTTCCTCTCCTTTTGATTCTCAGTTAATACACAGAGATATGCTGTGATATTGTCAGGCATTATTAAAACAAAGAAGAGAAATTATACTTTGGTGAAATTGTCTTTCCATAGTGCTCTCCTAGGAGATGAAGGCATAGAACACCACAATCTGCAACCTGGTGACTGTCCACTAGAGGAAATGACACCACCATAGGATTCTTCTCCACTGGAAATGATACCTCCATAAGGATTCTTCCTCCATTTCCTGGAGGAAATGACACCTCCATAAGGATTCTTCTCCACTGGAAGTGACACCTCCATAAGGATTCTTCTCCACTGGAAATGACACTTCCATAGGATTCTTCTCCAC
>NW_003852425.1:17046456-17062630 GCF_000181295.1 Otolemur garnettii | reverse complement strand
AGGAAATGACACCTCCATAAGGATTCTTCCTCCATTTCCTGGAGGAAATGACACCTCCATAAGGATTCTTCCTCCATTTCCTGGAGGAAATGACATCTCCATAGGATTCTTCTCCACTGGAAATGACACCTCCATAAGGATTCGTCTCCATTGGAAATGACACCTCCATAAGGACTCTTCTCTGCCTCATCTGAAGCAGCCATATCAGGACCACCTCACCAAGCCCTGTACTGCCAAACTCAAAAGCATGGACTTCTGCATCCAAATCTCTAATTTAGAAAGGCTTTTACCCTCTGGGAACAGCACTTCACTGGGATGAGCAATTTGAGGCTAAAATTCACCCCCAAATTAAAGCAGATAACATCTAGAGTAGCCTACTAGCTCAAGGTTGCAGGCCAGGTGAGTATACTCTTTGGCGTTTATTATTGGTTTCTTCCTATACACTTTTGTTTCCCCCCCAAAACAATAGTTCAATGCATATTTCCCAATTTATTGCCAAAAATAGAAACTTAACCTTGGATTCATCAGGAACCCTCTATGTTCAAATGAATATTTCACTTCCTAGCAGATTTCGCTAATGTTTCCCATGCAATTTATTGTTCAAATTGTAATTTCAGTCCTTTATACAAGATTGATCCTTTGTATCCCTTTATTCAGATTCCCTGCTTCATCCTAACAATACCTAAGGCCAATAAAAAATACTTTAAAGTAAGGTTAAAATTATATTTTTAAAAATCATAAAATCATTTTTAAAATTTTGACAAGTTATAAAAACATTCATGACCTGAGTCCTCTAATCATTCAAGGTCTTCAATCATACAATAGTTAAATAATGGAGTCCTAGATAAATACAACTGTAACCTCCCTCTGAGTAGCTATTAATGCTCAAAGTATTCTACATGGATTTCCCTGTGGTGCCCCATCAGGGTGTATTTTCATCTGTGGGAGATTCAACAATCAAACATATATACAGACAACATCATTATCTCAATAAATAAAAAAAGGACAGTGAAGATTGTGATATATCTAGATTCTAAATATTTCTAAAATCTAAATGTTGGTTAATACCAGTTAACTCGCACCATCATATTAGGAAAAATACTCAACCAAGAGGTATAAATCCAATCGGATGAAGCTCAGTTGTTAACTCTTTTCTTGAATTACATTAGTGTGTAATCTAAGAGACCAAACTTTACTTCCTTTACTACCTAAGAGCTAAGTTCAGTGAAACAAATATTACTTAGGAGCCAAGGGCTTAGGGCTCAGCTGGCAGAGAATCTCCCTAAATTCCTATGTCTTTAAGAAAACGATACTCTTGTGAAACTTCCCCAAAGCAGGAGTGGTCAGGCAAAGTGGTAGACCCTTCCTCACTGTGATTTGTGACCCAGACTAGCACAGCTGTAAGAGGGGAGGTCTGGCTGTACAGACATTCCCTCATCATAAATAGCTCAGACCTTGAGCCACTTTGGGCAGCCTACAGAGACTGCACAAACAGTCTTCGCATCCTATGGTTCACCTTTTTCTCCCTTTTTAAGACAAGAGTATCACTCTATTAACAAGGCTAGAGTGCATTGACCTCAGTCAAGCTCACAACAACCTCAAAATCCCTCAAACCTCAGAGCTGAAGTGCTTCTCCTGCCTCAGCCTCCCAGAGTGTGGGTTATAGGTGTGAGCTAAGACACCTGGCTCTTATAGTTCACTTTTAGATGTAAAGAGCCAAATTCTAAACCATTTTAATGACTAAAACCCCACCTCTGAGTGACCATGGGATGTATGGAACATACATGTTTGTCATTGTGCATGCACTTGGCTTCTTTCATAAATATGCACAGATTCCCCCAACCCTGCTGAATATGTGTGACTCCAGTGTGTGACACAGGCCCTGGGAGGCATGAAGCTGACCCTCCTCTCTGCAGAGAGAGCAGCTCCTTCAGCTCATGCCAGAGATCGTCTCCCCCTCGTTGGAAGATTTACTTGTCAATAAACTACTTCTTTCTAGTATTTAGTATTCCTAATGGTTCTTTTGGGTAGGACAGTTATAATCAGTAGTCAAAAATGTATTTTTAACATTTGAACCTCTGGCTGACTCTGCAGACAAAGCCACTGTGGCTTAACAAACATCCCTAGATTCTCTTACTAAAGTCTATTGGATAATAAGATTACTCTGTATCATGCATTAGCTAAACAAAGTTATGCTTGTGCAATTGCTAACACTATTTACTACATATGGATAAATTACTCCGAGGAAGCTGAAGCACTGTTTTACAAGACAAGAAAGCAAGTTACTGACTTCAACAAATTTCACCCTGTGCATCAGGACTTGTTCATCTACTTAGCCAGTTACCTTCAAGATTGGGTTCACAGTTCAAGCCTTTTCAGACTAGATTTGTTCTATATTTGCTTATTATTCTTACACTGTGATACTTAAGCTCTGTTCTGGTTGCCAGTCTCCTCTTTGTAAATCCAGCCCTCCCAGCAGGACAGTGTGAGCCCAATGCTTTCAGATGACTGTTAATGCCAGTGGTACCAATGAGATGGAGACCCGTGCTTTGGTCCATGTGGTGTCCTTGTTGCTCAGATGCAGCCTCGGTCCCTGACGTTGACCCCCATGCTTTCCCTCTGACATGAGACCAGAGACAACTGGGGCAGATCAAAGGGACAATTACACCTCGCTTCAAAGATGACTGTCTTGCAATGCTCTCCTACAAAGACCATAATCAAAATGCAAAAACTGCTGACACAATTTAGAGTCATTCCTGTCCCATCCAACTAAAACAGAGACAAGAAAGCACGAGAAAAACTCTCAGGTCACAAACACCTGCTCCAAAAACTATCTGGAAAGCAAAATGACTTGCTACGACTTTAAGATTAATTTTACCTAGACAATGACACCACTCACCAATCAGAGCTTGAGAGCTCCTCATAGTCCCACAAATACTGATGAACTTTCTTTCAAAGCAGTTTATACAAATTGTAGGAGACCGAGCACCAGGCTTATAGAAGCAGCCAATGGTTCTTGAGGAAGGCACTGGACTCAAGACAATCTCCTAGCCGGCATTGAGATGTCTTGCAGCCCAGAGACAAGCCCTCAAGCAGCTACAGGCAGTAATGAGATACGATCTGTAGCTCATGAGCAAGCACGTGTTATACTTTGAACATTTGTGGTGCAGCAATGATACAGGACAAGTAGCATCCTGGCCAGCTTGATGGAGCTGGGGTAGGGGGTGGTGGACTGGCTGTCTCTGCCTTGGTGGTGTTGGTGTGGTGGCAGCCAGCAGAGGAACCAGTGGGCTGGAGGGTAGGCAGCTCCTCACAGAGGCTACTATAGCTGGAAGGGCCAGACAACTGCTGGGGAGACACCAGTACCTTAAGTTTCCCTCCCCTTGCACTTGGCTTCCATTCTGGGACTTCCATTTACTAGGCCTGGTCAATTTCATTCAAATTTCCTAGGCCTAGGAATGAAAGGGATTGTAGCCATTCATTTTCCACCCAGACACACTAAATGAAACTACAGAGGGCCCTATGCAAATATATATACTGCTAGACAAAGAGCATGAGGACACAGAGAGAGAGAGAGCTTTTATTTTTCAAGAGACAGAGTCTCACATTATCGCCCTTGGTAGAGTGCTGTAGCGTCACAGCTCATAGCAACCTCCAACTCCTGGGCTTAGGTGATTCTCTTGCCTCAGCCTCCCGAGTAGCTGGGACTGCAGGCACCCGCCACAATGCCTGGCTATTTTTTGTTGTTGTTGTTGCAGTTCATCCGGGGCTGGGTTTGAACCTGCCGCCCTCAGTATATGGGGCCAGAGCCCTACTCATTGAGCCACAGGCGCCGCCCCAGACAGAGCTTTTTGACTTGGGTTTTCTCTCCCTACTGGGAACTTTGGCGTTTTTGTACTCTTTCCTGTAAATAAATCCTGTCTTACCACTGATCTGTGGTCCACGGATTTCTTCCAATCGCTGAGACCAAGAACCTAGTGAAGAAAAAATTCCAGTATCAGCAGGGTGGGAGTTGAGCCCATGGAGAAAGAGCACCTAGTGACCACTGAACTCACACGCAGGCTCCCACACCTGCTGTATAATGATTCAATAAAAGGCCATGGCAGAGGTGACTTGGGGATAAGGGAAGTCACCTCTTCCCTGGAGATAAGGGAAGTCAACTTCTTGCAGGCATGTACTTTCAATCTGTGTCCTGGCTGTTTTTATTCATGTGGTGATGGGGTGCCACAGCAGGCACCAACAATAAATTTTATCTTTCCCGGTAAAAGCTCAAACTACACAAATGACTTTTTCTCAAGGAATAATTTTTGTATATTCATGTATTTTATTTTATTTTCTGCTATACATTCAAATATTTTAGAGTAAATGAATAAATTATATAATACTTGGTTTTTCATAGGATCTTAAAAATTTCAAGACATATACAAATATTAATGCTAAGAATGAAAGACCTAAGCTTATTTCTGTTGTTGTATAAAAGCCTTCTTATAATATCAGATTCTGAGTCAACCATAACCAAACTAAAGTGGAAAGTATATTGCAATCAGCCATATGGCTGCTTCATTCTAAACTGATTATTTTTAAAGATCCAGCCTAATATCCCTCTTTAGAGGAAGAATAAAAATAACCTTGATATACACATGAAAGCTACCTTGCTCAGTAAGTCATTTTGTTTGCTGACACCAAATTTCTGAACAATGTAGTTACAGTAAAAGTTCATCTGCTTAACAATGAATGAAGAATCTTTACTTGATCTAGGATTAATCTGGGAGATGCTGCATTTGTATAAAGAGATACAAAATGTAATATTAATTCTGGACAAGCAGTGATGGAAAGAGTCATCTTTTTTAAATGACCAATAAATCTTTTAACATTACCACTGCAGGACACTGATCCTGAAAGTCTAAGAGAAAGATTCTATTTTATTATATTGAGAAACACCCTCTTAGAGAACCGTGTGTATTGTAAATAAAGTCATTTGTGTAGTAAGGAAAGAAGAAAGCCCACTCTTTTCCTTGCCCTCATGAAAAGCATCAGCTTTAGAAAAGATGCCCCTGTATATAAATTTTCTTTCCACCCTTGAGGTTTTGGATGTTCACTTGGTTCTATACCATCCTGAGAAAACATGAAGCAGCAGGTGTATTTGAGCAGGAAGGAGGTACACTGCAGTCCCCTGAAATCCGGAATTCCCGTGCTTTTGTGTGTCCTCCAGCTAAATCCATGGACTTACTAAAATAGTGTATTGTTAACTCACTCAGAAGCTGAGAAGGCTTAATAACAGGAAGAGCTAAACAGAGTGGTAAGCAAGTGCAATTTCCTGGTTCTACTGTCTCTGTTCTTTTCAAAGTCTGAATTTATCCTCCTGGAGTCTATGAATAGCTCTTCAAAGATGTAGTGATTCCTCTTTGATGTTTTCCTGATAAGTTTTTTTTATATGTTTTAAGACAGAACACTAAATTAAGTTAGTCCCAAAGCTGACCTCCATGCTCAGCTGGCTCTTCTCACGCTGCTCTTCGCTTGGTCCAGATTAGACTGTTCTGAGTGATGCTATTGAGGGCCACAGTCAGGTTTCCAGCTTGCTATGATAGAGAAACTTGCCCACTGTGGCGCTTGCTTTAAATTTGTCTCTTTAAACACTTTTTTTTTTTTTTTTTGGTAAAAATAAGAAACACGTTTCAATGTATTACTAGGCACAATCAAGGTATAAAATCTAGAGTGGGCTCACAATCAAAACGAATGAGAGCAATAAAGAAGCATTTTGTGCTGAGCTTTACTGCTTAGAGCAAGGACTCACATGAAACAAATGTAGTGCAAACATCAGCTGGTCTCTTCATTCATTTTAAGAGATAGGCCCTTTTATTTCTTATTGATTTTCCTCCGCTCATTAAGGATCACTTCATCTCCCTTTGCTGTTTCCTTACTGACTGGGCACTTCTTACTAATGGCAATTGCTGGCTATCGACCAAAAGTATGGCACGACTACTGAATCGAAACTTTTTACATCATTATAGCTCAATATTGGTAAGTACAGTTTTATACACTCCAAATTAGCTCTGCAAATGGCATTTAGAAATGTGGAAAGCACAAGGACGAAATCATAATGGGAACATCTGACAGCACAGTCACGGTTTGGTGTCCCCTAATACCATCGAGTGGAACAATTTTACCCATCTAGAATTGAGTGAAGGAGATAATTTCGCAAACATTCCTGTACTTGATGGGTGTGTATATATGTTATTTTTTAAATTTAATTCATAGTAGACTTGAAAATACAAGTAATCCTATGTGGTGAATGCTTGACCACTAGGTAAGTGAATCATTGATTTTAATTATGGATTATATATATACATACATATATAGTTTTTCTTTTTTATAGATGTAACATTTGACAAGCTCAACTCTTTCAAGGACAGTAATTGCTATTTAGCCCATCTTGTCAGTCAATAGCTGCAGAAAACAGAGTATATTGTGTCTTTCATTTGTTATGTTCTCACCTGTTTCTATGACGTAGAGAACTTTCTGAATCTTCATTTTTTCCACAGGTTGCGTTTGTAATGTACAATACTATACAGGATATGTGCCTGTAACCAAAAATGCAAATAAATTCCTTTGTGACTTGGATTATTTTGCAAACACGAATAATCAGATAAAAGATGGATGACGCATAGGGAATGATATGAGAAAAGAATGGAAAGCACAACAAAAGAATTGTAGAGTATCTTGTGGCTTTTGTCACATTTGCCTGGGTCCCACAAGTGGTGTGCACACCTCATACAAAATGGCCTGCAGCACTGTGGGAAATACAAGATGCAAAGCTTGTGCTGCGATTCTTCTCAGATTCTCATCTGGATCCAGCTCTTGGCTCCTTTGGCTTGTCCGTAAAACTACGTGACCATTCACACGAAAGATGTATGTCAAGGCTTTCTCTCTGGCTTCCTCTCCTGTTCTCCTCAGCGCTTTATTAAACCTTTCCCACTCTCCTTCATCCCTTAACCTGTCCCCCGACTGAAACCCTCACCTCGGCCTCTGAATATGTTCGATCTCGGCTCAGAAAATGCACCAAACGCGTTGTGTTCCGCTTCTCTTCGTTCTGTCCTCTGACAGACTCTCAAGAGTCATCTCCGTCCACGGTCTTCGCTTGTGTGCCTCCCAGCGAGGCCGTTAAAATTTCTACTGAACTTTACTTCGTAGAGCAGTTTTAGATTCAGGACAAACGAGAGCAGAAGGTAGAGAGACATTCCCGGGACACTCCCGGGAGCAGGCACGCACACCCTCTCCCAGAGGGCACACTTACTACAGCTGTGAATCCGCGTGGGCACACGGCTGTCACCCCGAGTCCACAGCTCACCTCAGGGCTCACGGCCCCTGTGCGTCTGGGAAATGCGGAGTGACGTGTGCTTTCGTCACAGCGCCGCGCGGAGGACGCTCCCGCCACGCCCCCTCCCTCCCTTACTGCCCGCGACAGCCAATCTTTCCACCGTCCACACAGTTTTGCTCCGTCCAGAGTGTCACAAAGATGGAATCATACAGCGTGCAGCCTTTCGCACTGGCTTCCTTCAGTTAACAATGCATATTTAAGTTGCTTTTCATGGTTTGACAGCTCATTTTTAAAGCAGTGCATAATATTCCATTCTTTAGATGTGCAACATCTTACCCATTCATCTACTGAAGAATTATTTGGGTAGCCTCCAAGTTTTGTAGATTATGAAGAAAAGTGCTCAAAACATGTCTGCATTATAAAACATTCAGTGGTTTTCTGTGTGGACATGCTTTCGACTCCTTTGGGTAAATACCAAGTGGCATAGTTGCTGGCCCCTGTGGGAAGAGTATAGTGTTATAGGAAAGTGCGGGCGAGCTTCCGACGTCGCTATACCACGTTTCATTCCCACCAGCAAAGAATGAGAGGTCTGGCTGCTCCCTCTCCCGGGCAGGATTTTGTTTTCCGTGTTCTGGATTTTTGCCATTCTAATGGGTCTGCCGCGGTATCTCATTGTTTTAACCCGTGAGTACTGAGTTCACAGAACTGTGTTTTTGCCTCTACTATCTCAGGAGAACTGCTTACAATTGACTTCTGGATTATCAAATAGATGGACTTTTAATTTTTCACCTGCTTTGATTTCTTTGCAATATCTGTCTTCCCTTCTCTTGAAAGAACTGGCAAGAATATTTTTATTTTCCTTGTCATTTAGTATTACTTGCCTGGTTGGTTTAGCCTTAGTTGTCCCATCTACTCTTTGTCCACAGATGAACAATGTATTCTTCTTGTTATGATCTTTCTGCAATAGTTTCCATGACATAAATATATGAAATTATTCCACCACTATTAAGCTTTATTTGGAATGCAAGATTCATTTTTCTTCACCTTTTAAACTGTAATCATCCATGTAGTTCTCCAGTAGAAACTTCAAATATATTATGCCCCACTAGTAGTTTTACTACTAACAGTAGTAAAAATAATGATAATGATGTTGATAGTAAAAAGAGTAATGTAATTTACATTATTTGCTATAAAAAAGCTGTAGGAGGGAATTAATCCATATCTTTTGTTACAGACAAAAATAAGAATCAGAATTAAGTGAGGTTCATAATCTGAAAAGGCAGTGAAGGGAAGTATAGTTATTTGAACCTAAGTCTATCTGGTTATTTTATACAAAACTCCAGATTTTTCACGTTGTTTAAAGCTCAGTCAATGACACCACATCCACTAACCAGTTAACCTGAATTCTAAGAGATATCTCTGGCTGTTCCCTCCCTAACACCATTAATTTCTTTCTGAGTTGTGGCAAGTGAGTGACAAAAGATCTTTAAATAAATTTTCTGTTCTGATTTCCGGGCCTACTACCTGTGTTCACAGACTTTCCAATTCCTCCTCTCCCTACGTCTTCCACACTCTTTGAACTCGTCACTGTTAAACTCGGGGATTTTTATATCATCATCTCAAACAAAATCTTTTGAGCATCCATACTTCATGCAGGAGAAGGACCAACCCCCAGCTTCCTCATTCAGCGTTTCTGCCTCCCCCGCAGCCCCCTGGCTTCAGAGGAAACATCACTGGTGTGGGAGGCACCTGCCCTTCATCTTCTTCCTGTATGTATTTTCTTCCCTTCCAAAAATTCAGTTTGTCTCTACTAATCACTGATGTTTAGATTCAGATAGGTTAGTTATGGATCTGTCTCCAAAAATGGACTGACAGGTCTTCTGGGCAAGGGGTAGGTATTCATTTTCATAACCCTACTCTCTTTCCCTTAGAGATCCCTTCATCTAGAACAGGGGTGTCCAGCCTGCAACCCAGGATGGCTATGAATGTAGCCCAACACAGGATTATAAGCTTAATCAAATCACTATGTGGTTTTTTTGGGAACTTGATGGCACGGTTCTCCAGCATGAACTTCGTAGATGACACCAGGGCGTTGCCACGTAAAATAAACACACATACGTGCCTTATTGTACGCATGTGCGGCTCTGGTTTTACCAGGGTGTGGCTTCCAGTCGTCCTCTTCCAGCGTAGACAGTTAAATGACATACTTACATGTGCTCCGGGTGACTTGGTGAGTCAGCAGTTATCAGTAGCATTTCAACCTCCCATGGCAACATAAGGAATTTTTTGTTATTTAGAAATCAGGTGAGTATTCTCATGTGATTACTTCCACACCTCGACAGCACCTTGTATCACCTACGACGCTTTACAATCAGTCCTCAGCCCAGCTCTGCACCAGCAGGTGAGATGTGGAAGGGCCCAAATCTTGCTATCTACCTTCCTGTTAATTAGTTTTCATTACAACTAAATATATCTCTTATCTATTCTTATTTTTTAACCTCGGAATAGCTTCTACAACATTTCAAAAGAAAACAGAAGCCCCTCAAAAGAAAAATTCAGGATGAAAAAAGATTGTTCAATGAAAGTGGGCAGATGACTACTTTATGGCAGACATAAAGGCACTCTGCTTAATTTGAAGGGAATTTGTGTACATTTTCAGAGATCATGGTTTGAAAAGGCATTATATGCAAAAACATGTTGCCAAATTTTAATGTGAATGTGTGTCATAAGGACAAAACAGCAGAAATTTAAAAAAACAGGCTGTCTTCTCAACAAAATATTTTTAAAGTTATAACTCACACAGATTCCATTGTGAAAGCTAGTTATACGGTAGGATATTTAACAGCAAAAAAACTTAAGCCATTAACTGATGGTGAGTTTATGAAGCAATGTATGACAGGCATGGCAGATATAATTTCCCCTAAGAAAAAAAAATAGATGGCTATTTCTAAAATCAGTTTGTCTCTACAGACTATAAGCCAGGCAAATTGAAAACACTGGAAAATCTATCCTAAGAAGTATGGAGAGTTAAGCTGCTAATTTAAAATTTTATGCTTTGGTGATGGATGACAACACTGATGCTACAAATATGGCCCAACTTGCCATTTTTATTAGAGGTATTGACGATAAATTTAATGTCACTGAAGAAATGGCTTCTTTAGTGCCATTAAAAAGTGCAACTAAATCACGTAATTTATACAAAGCAGTAAAAATATGTCAGAGTGATTTTCTTTTGCCATTGTGAACATATCTGACATAGTTACAAATAGTGCCCTGGTGATGGTAGGTGAAAAAGAGGGCCATGTAAAATGAATGGAAGATGATGAAATTTCCACCCCAAAGTCATATTTGACAAACTATCATTAAATATACAGCAAGAAAATCTATGCAGAGAGATGAATATCCTTCGCTTCACAACCATGCCTTCCTTGTTCATGTCTTTGCTTTTTGGCAGTACCCACATTTGCAAGCAATTATTTTCAAGAATGAAGCATATTGGAGTAAAATTAGAACCAAAATATCAGATGAGCATCTTGAGAACTCACTGAGAATTGCAGCCACCTCCATGGAACCAGGTATTGATGCATTAGTTTCTCAAATACAATGTCAAATATCCTATTGGTTTTGTTGCCCACTTTTCTTTTACCTTTCTAATAAAAACTATAACCCCCCCCAAACCAAAGACATTATATTACTTAGATACATACATTTTCTATATTAGTGATTACAATCTTGGGACCTGCTCCATGATTTTATTTTATATTTTATTTTATTTTTTAGAGACAGAGTCTCACTCTGTTGCCCTCAGTAGAGTGCTTTGGTCTCACAGATCACAGCAATCTCCAGCTCTTGGGCTTAGGCGATTTGATTCTCTTGCCTCAGCCTTCTGAGTAGCTGGGACTACAGGCACCCTTCACAAGGCCCAGCTATTTTTTTTGTTGTAGTTTGGCTGGGGATGGGTTCAAACCCGCCACCCTCGGTATATGGGGTGGGCAACCTACTCACAGAGCCACAGGCACCGCCTCTGCTCCATGATTTTAAAAGACTCTCTGAATGGGCCACAGCATGCATAATTAGCACTATTACGCGAGGACTTTTTTTGCTCTTTTTGCTTATCTGTGGTGGCTGATATCTTGAAAACTATACATAGGCTGTTGTGTTTTTTGTTTCCTTTATGCTAGCAACTTTCATTAGTGTTTGTGTATTTAATGTGTGGCCCAAGACACGTTCTTCTCCTTCCAATGGGGCCCAGAGAAGACAAAGGATATGGCACCCCTGATCTAGAATTTTTTGAACATAAAAGCTCAGGTTGAAATTTTTGATTCACAACCACAGTATGATACAAAATAAATTTTCTACATCCATATATAAAGTTTTAGGTTCTGAGGCTACTATATGAGTGAAAATAATCATAAAAACTTTTTATAAATTACAACGTGACAATGACATTTGCAAAAATCCCATTATAGAATTCAGGAGCATTTGTAATACAGAATAGAGCTCAAAGATTTCCCAGATGGAAAAACTGATTATATGAGAAGTCATAAAAGCATCACATTTCTCAAAGTTTATAGCCATACATGTGTTTTCTAAAAATTCAGACCATTATTAGGGAAAAAAATGCCTCAAAAATATTCAAATTACAGAAGAGAATAAAATATTCTTATTTTAGCAAAACTGATAAATAACAAGAAACCTGTAAAAAAAAAAAGCCTACTATACGTGGAATGTAAAATCTATTAGGATGAAAAAGGCAAAAAGTTATATAATAAATGTAAATTAAGATCTAAACTTTGTTTATTAAAGAAAAATAAAAATAGGAAACAAATTTCTATATATGTAGTTTATAAGAGAAAAGCCAAGAAATAGGTAAGTAGACAGATAGACAAACCTATAAATATCTAGTTATATTATCTCTATACTATAAATAAAATTATAAAACAATCCAATTAGTTTAATTTTTAACTTTTACTTACAAGAGTTGTCTTTGTAATAATATGAAGGCTTACAGATGTTTGTTGAGGTATTGATAATTGAAATTTTGCTTTTCAGTAGTTCTTGGTCTCAGTGATTTGAAGAATGAATCCAGGGACCACAGATCAGTAATAAGACAAGATTTATTTACCAAAAAGTACACATAAATGCCAGAGTTCCTGGCAGGGAGATAAAACTCCAGTAAGGAGAGAAAAGTGTCTCTCTCCCTGTCTGTCTGTCTGTCTGTAGGCGCTTTGTCTAGGGGTCTATATAGTCCATGGGGCCCTCAGTAACATTTAGCCCAGCTTCTTCCTAGTTACATTTAGCAGTCTGGGACATGTCTGGCCCTCAGTAGTTACATTTAGCTGGGCTAGGTAGTTACATTTAGCTTGTCTGGGACATCTGTCTGGGATATGTCTGGAACAACTGGTCTGGGTTGTAAATGAATGGCTACAACCCCTTTTATTCCCAGGCCTAGGAAATGGGGACCCCCCTGCCCACTGTCCAGCCTGCTGGTTCTGCTGCTTGCTGCCACTGCACCAACATTGCCAAGGCAGAGGCAGCTGGTCTATACCCTGCAGCTCCATAGGCTGGCTGGGATATCACTTGTCCTGTATCAGTACTATTAGTGTCAGATAAGAAAACTGCAGTCTGAAAGGGTCCAGTTTAAAAAATTAGGAAATATGAGTTTTCTCATGCATTTAAGTTGCTTTATGTATAACAGAAAATTCATATAATCTTTGGACATCCGTTTTCTCTTCTATAAAATTAAAGGCATTACATTTGATCCACCAGCCAATATAGTTCTGAATGTTTTTACAAATATACAAAAGTCTATTTAGTGTCAATTTTTAAAAGCAGGACATTTGATTAACCAGAAGAATTAGCATACCTTTTATCTTTTCATCTCTCAGAGAATTGTGATGAGTGAGCATATTTTGATGATTTTTTAAATTCAAAACTGGAAATCCTGTATCTTATTCATCCTATAAACTAATAAGATACTATTGAACACCAGCCATGCCTGAGGCACTTTTGTTGCATATCAATGGCACTTACAAGCTTCTGCCTTCAAAGAGCTTATAAAGAAGTCTTAAATGCCCTGCCATGGCATTCCACAGCTTACAGATATACTGCAAGCAATTTGGCCTGCAGTGCTAACTGCATGGTTTTTCTTATTTTTATGTATTTTATTTGTGAACTGAAGTTATTTTTACACACAAAAAAATAAATTTCTGGGGCAGTGCCTGTGGCACAAGGAGTAGGGCGCTGGCCCCATATACTGGAGCTGGTGGGTTCAAACCTGTCCCCAGCCAAAAACTGCAATAACAACAACAACAACAAAAGAATTTCTGCTTTATTTAAAAAAATCAAAATACACTTGTCTTCCTGTATAAAAAAAATTACTAAAAGTAACTACCTTCTATTTTCAGGGAGGTCATTACTCTTCAGTTAATTTTATATGTATTTATCTGAATCTCCTGGCTTCTGTTTAGTTCAATCCCTGGTGTTCAAACCTAAAAGCAGCTTGATAAATATCTCATTTAGAGAAGCCATACTGAACTAAGTCTGTGAGAACTCCAGTATCAATGCCACTATGTGTACCTAAGTGCTAATTTCATTAAGAGATTCAAATACATAATAGGATATAGGATAAAAAGAAAGCCATGGTACACTTGTGAGAATCCAGGTCCATAAAAATCTGAGAAAACATTCACATCATCAAGTTCTAGATTAATTTTGGGGTTCAGCTATTTCTATCTGTATGAAGCAGAAGGAAATTCTTCGTGGGCACTTTTCAAACATTAACCATTTGGAGATAAATACCTGTCATTTCTTAATCTTTGAAGTTTACCAAAATGTTTACAGTAGATTTTATGACACACTTAAAACAACAGATGGGAAATGAAAAACAAGTGTAAAGGAATGAGAAAATTTATCAGTATGAAAGAAGGAGAAAATAAAGAAAAGAAGATAATGTATGGAGAGACACAGAAAAACAAAATTAAGGACTAATTTATATTTTTGATGGCCAGCTTGCTATCTGGTTTACCACCAACTAAAATAATGAAGGGAAATAAAATAATAAATGTACTAATGTTTAGTACAGAAGGTGGTATTCTAAATTGTTATGTAAATATTATTTTTGGTTGCTTCTTTTTTCCTAACCTGTGGTTAGCAAAGTTAACTCCATTTAGTAGGAAATAGTTATCAAAAGGTTTAGAAACAACATGAATGTCCATCAGTGGGGGTTAGTTAAAATTAATTATTATCCCTAAAGCATGAAACTCCACAGCGTCATAAACCAGGCTGACTTGTCCATTAATGACAATAGACATAGAATCTAAGTCTACAATATTTTTAGGGACCCATGAAAATGCGTTAATTTTAATTTATTTTGTAATCAAAAGAGTTAATACATATAATAATGATGAAAGAAAAATGAATAAATAATATGATTATATTAATCTTCATACCAACATAATCATAATGTAATTTTTAACATTTTTTAAATGTAGGTAGGGGCTGAAGAATGTGAAATTCATGTGATAATCATTGTTGAACCTAAGTTCCATGAGGGCAAGAACCAAGTCTATTTGTTTACTGTCCAATACTCAAGATTTATCAGTAGTAAACAAAGATGATATGTTGAATAAATAAGTTTTAAATAAAATGACGTAAGCTAACTTCTTCTGATCAGACGTTTCTTGTTTGGTAATTTCTATTTTTAATTTTTATGTTTCTAATTTTAATTTTTCTTTATTTTTAAAATTTCTTTATGTGTGTAAGGTAAATGTCTATTTAACTGGTGTTTCCTGTTACTGAAGTCCGAGGTAAATTGGCAAAGACTTTACTCACAACTATCCCAATTCTCTCAGAGCTCAACACCTCTAAAAGTAGCCACGGGCTGTAAAGATTTTAAGAGCTGGGGGTGGGAGGGCCATAAGCCACATTTGTTTGCTAACTGACTTTACCCAGAGGAAAAGTAGCAGTTTAGAGATGTGATCTAAAACTGGCGGCAAAAAGTTTTTAAAAAGGTTTATATCTCGAAGGGACAAGAAGTCATTTATAATTACAAATTTTTAAGGTACACGTTGTAAAGAAAGGGAGGTTAAGGTCTAGAGTCAGGAAAAAAAGTTGTTTAAAATGTCTTGCCACAACAAATAAGTAAGCGAGGAGATGGTTATGTTAGATGTAAGCATTCCACATTATACATCAAATCGGCACATTGTACCCCTAAATGCATTCATGTACACAGTCATGATTTAATAAAGTATTAAAAAAAATGTGTAAGCAAGCTGAGGGATGTACTGACTACGGTAGATGTGTTTTTTGCAGTGTTGCACCGAGGAGTTCTAGTTCTGAACTTCCTGCCGTCTCTCCCGGTTGCTGCACGCAGGAGCAGCCTCGCGCTTCACCCAGTCCCGACCTCCGCGTGGCCAGCACAGCCCACTCACTGCCACGCCCGGCTCAGCCAGCGGGTCGGCGCCGCCCTCCAGGGCGCGTGCGCGCCGGCCGGCCGTGACGTCACTGAGCGCGCCCCGCCCCAGCAGGTTGGCAACCGAAAGCGTCCGTAGCAGCAGTGGCCGCTGAGATGTACGAACTTCCGGTTCTCCCGACAGCTGCTGCTGCTGTCGCCTCTGCCACCTGCCGCGGCAGGGCCCCAGGCCGGTCTCGGTCGTCTCTTCTTGGTTCTCCACCGCGCCCATGGTCCCCCCGGGAGCGGGGGCGGCGGGCCCGGCGGCTCCCGCGCGCTGAGAGAGCGGTCGGGGACGATGACGACCCCGCGCCGCCGCGGCGCTCTCCTCCGCCTCCTGGCCCCGGTCGTCCTGCTGCTGCTGCTGCCCGGGCCGAGCGGGCCTCCGGCGGGGCTGCTGCGGG
>NW_003852425.1:17020974-17046264 GCF_000181295.1 Otolemur garnettii | reverse complement strand
GGCTCGGGGGGTGGCGGCCTGTCCGTGAGCCCCAGCCTTGGCGACAAGCCCATGACCCAGCGGGCGCTGACCGTGTTGATGGTGGTGAGCGGCGCGGTGCTGGTGTACTTCGTGGTCAGGACCGTCAGGTGAGGCGAAGCCTCTCTCGATGGGGCTCCCTGCGGACCTGACGCGGGCTGGCCGGTCACCTCCTCCAGCAAGGCCGCCCTCTGAGACCCGCATCGCTCCCTCCTTCTCTCCCAGCTTCCAGGGCCCTGGGCCTAAGTGAGAAGGCAACCTGGACCTTCTTAATAACCCGTTAACCTTTAGAGGAGTGTAATCTCCAAGTAATGGCTGCCCTTGGTTTACAAATTAGTACCCCTCCTTCCTGTCTCTTCATCTTGCCCGGGAGGCCGCCTCAGCCTCAAAGAGCACCATGTCTCAGAAGTGGAAGTAATCCTTTATCTCTTTGATTGTTCACTTCACCGTCTTGTAAACTCCCTTTCTAGTCTGTGCATTTTTGATGTATCTAACATGTCAAAAATGTGCCTATCAGGATGCAAACTTTTTAAGGGCAAGATACCTACTAGTCGGTTTGTTAAGTCAGAGGTCTTTGTACTGCACTGCCAGAAGGTAGGGAATCAATATTTGAGTGGATTGTGGATATTTTATTTTTCTAAAATTTAGGAGAAGAAAAATTCTTTCTTCCCATCGTTGTTTCTTAGTATAGGCCTTTAATATGCCACCTAAGTAATTAGATTGTACCTAATTATTTGAGGACCACCTCTGTGAAGAGCCATCGTAGAGAGCCAAGACCCCTCACCTTTAGAGGACGCTGGCCAGAGAGCTGAGGGAAGGGTATCTACAGTTTCCTCCATTGTAAAATGAGAATGAAGGGTAGGTCTGCAGGATTGCACTGTTTTATGTTCCAAACAACTTTAATTTTTTCCTATAATTATCCTCTGTATTATGATGTAATATTTTTCTTTAAATTGGTCATTGAAAGTAAAAATTTCCTCCTAACAAGTCATTATTGTGACATCATGAATGCTGATATAAGCCAACATTTGAGCCAACATCACTTGACTTGGGAATTTCTCTTCGGCCTCTTCAGGGAATCTACAGTATTAAACTATTTTCAAAGTAGCACATTCTTTTACAAGTTTATAGGGTACAAAAAGTTCCTTGATACCATTTTGGATTCTATGTTACAACTAACCTTTAAGAAACTACCTCTTGTCAAGTTTTGGTGTAATATAAAACAAGAATAACCACAAGTATTTGAAAAAGCTGTTAAAGTGCTCCTTCCCTTTTAATGTTATATGAAGCTGGATTTTCTTCATACCTTTCAACCGAACAATACATTGCAAGTGACTGAGCACAAAGCCAGTGTGAATATCTTGTTTTCTAGTTTTGGTCTCTTTCTATTGTCTATTCTGCTTCTGTCAGTTTAAGCAAGCAATTAAAGGGACTTGAAAAGAAACCTACATAAATGTCATTCCTTTTACCATTTTTTTCTTTTTTGGCAATGTATTAATTTTTCATAAAAATTTAAATTATTTTATATCAATTGCTAAATATTTGTTTTCTCAGTATTTATTAACATTTATGATTCTCATAAATAAAAGTTTAGGTTTTCAGAATGCAAAGGTGCCCAAAACATTTGAGAACCACTGATATAAATGGTAGTATTTGAATTAGATGCTATTGGTTCACAAAAGCTGGTAAATCCAGGCCAATTCTCTGTTAAAGGGGAAGTTGGAAAATATTTGTGAGGAGCCTACTGCCACCAAATTGATACTTTTTTGATATAAAAGAGATTAAAATAAAATTTAAACCAATTATCTTTCTCACTATATGTTATTCTGTGCTGTCTGCATGTAATTCCTATGAAGATCCAGGTATCCTACGTATTATATCTCGTATGGATTATGGGGTGATGAAAGTTTTGAGGAATGTCCCTTACTCATTTTTGCTTTTGATTCCACATTTTTAATGATTTTTATACATATGTTTATTGCCATTGGTTTTTATCATTGTTTTTAATACTTGAAAGGATACAATCTTTTCAATTAGATTCTACTGGATAACTCAGTACATGTTGTCTGATAAAAGCTAACTTCTAACCTGTGGCTAATAAAAACTGCATTTTTTAGCCAGTGTATAATACATACATGCAGTCCAAGTCCCAAATCTAGTTGGCTCCCAAACTTCCGAAGCTTGATTGATGCTAAGAGTGTCTGGGTGATGTTCAGAACTCAGACGTTTTGCATCCAGATTTTGATTTTCATCCTTATTTTGGTGAATGCTCATTTTGGCTTTCACTTCCTAAACATGTGTGATAACACTCCAGCATTAGTTACTTGTGCCAAGAGGGAAGAATGGGCCAAAATCATTATTTTCTTAACAGATTGAGATGACACTGAGAATATTTACTTGTAAAATTTTATTAGGTTGAACTCCATGAGATTTCAGAATGGGTTTGTTTTATTCTAATGACTATATGACTAGAAATAACTTCCACTTTGATAATGGAAATATTCCAAGGAAGAATCAGACTCTCTGTAGAATCTGAAAAATATGTGTGCAGAATACAGCAGGAACAGAGGAGGCTTCCTAAAATAAACATGTGACCTCCGTGAGAAGATTCTTGCTGTCTGACTTATTTTCTATCGTACCTCCAGAACTGACTATCAGTACCGCATATGATGGGCACTGAATAAGTAGTTGCCTAAGGAATGAACAGTCTTAGTTTCTTTTCTGTATTGCTGTGGCAGGTGGTGAGGATTTGGAGGTTTAAGGATAATCGCTACCTACTGACAGAACAGAGCAATGTGACGATCTCTGTTAATGCTGAAGATTTTCTGCTTCTCTTTAGGTCATCCCCCTTGTAGTGTGAGGCTAGAAAAAAATTACTTTGGAGGTTTTTTTTTTTTAATTTTGGAATAAGGATGTTGATTATATTAAAGTAATTTCTATTAAACTATAAATAATGGTTCTTGACTTAAAATCAGGGAATTTCTATTTTTGCACCATTTCATTGCTGATTTTTCATTGATTATTCAATGTGGTCCACAGGAAGGAGGACGAGGTTTAGATTCTACCCCTTCCGCTCTTTCACCTCCATGCTGCTTAGTACATCACTTAACCTTTCCCGTGACATGGGGATTAAGAGCTAATGGATATGGTGGAGGTGAGTGGGAAGTTCCGACAGTGGCCTTCATTTGGGCTGTGAGTGTTTACTGGGCCCGATTCTGGGTACTGTGGAAACACCTGTGAGCAGGATGAGCATTGCTGCCTCTGCGGCCCCTGCGCACTGGAGGAGGGAGGGACATTACTGAGATAATCACACTCAGGGTGACCAGACTTTTAGCACTTCTGCACTATCCTTTAAGAGGAAGAATTGCCTTGGGCCATACATTAAATACACAAACACTAATGAAAGCTGATGAGTGGGTCTGTGGATAATTTTCATGATGTTGGCAGACAAACAGAAAGTCCTCCCATAATCTGCATGTGGCCTGTGGGCCACAGGTTGGACACCCCTGATAGACAGTGATATACAGAATGCTATGAAAAGGCATTACATTCTCACAGGTCCTATTAATGCTTAGTGTACAGGAAATATACAATATTTAATCTGATAGGTACCCAAGTCTGTAAACTAAGACACAAAATTAGTGTCTTTTCAAAGATCTTTACTTTATAACTGAAAGACTATTTTTGATATTTTAGTTATCCTAATAGCTAATAGTTATTAATTTCTTATTTATGTGTCAGATACAATGCCACATACTTGGTGTGCATTTTCCAATTCTTGCAAAAACCTGCAAAGTAGGTAACGTGTTGAGGAAGTCGAGGCTGCATAAGGTTAATGCATGTGTCCAGCAGCGTGTACCCAGGAATCGCCCCAACCCAGCCGGGCTGAAACTTACTTCACATGTTCTCCTACCGGGTTGCTTCCTGTGACTCCTCAGTGTAACTGGTTTAAAGCGACATTGCACATAAAGATGGCTAGCTTGTTTATGGCAAAAACTGATGTGGACAGCAGGCCTTTCTGTTGAAAACATGATTGTATTGACCCAAATTTCACTGTCTTAAAAAGTGAGTCAGTTTTGGAATTTATTGATCGTCTTACCTGTGCTGAGCTGAAATAGTTTGTCTGCTGCCTCAGCCCTTCATTCCTCACTCATCCAAGCGTTCCTCTTGGCTGGGGTCTCTTAATCTGTTCATATCTGTCTCTAGCTGATTCCTCCAGGAGTAAATCACTCATATATTATGAATATGAGATTAGTAACTATTTCTATCTCGATAAGAATATGAGTTAAGGAATTTCTCTTTTTCCAGAAAACATAAGATTTCTATCCTACGTATGGAATCATAAGATATCAATAGAAATCACTCAGTTTAAGCAAAAACAAGAAATACTTCGACTGTTTTCCCCTTTATGCATTTATTCACTAACATCAATTCAGTAAATTGACTACCTATATGTGCCAGCAGTTGACCCAGTGATAAGGATTAGTAGTGTACAATAAGGAAAAGTTCCCATTGTGTGGAATTTTCGTATAGTTGTTTATATCTTTAGAAAGTGGAGTTTCCCCAACAGGTGTAAATTGTGCTGGGTTGCCTTCATTTGACCAGCCAGGCACTAAGCATTAGAGAGAGAGCCAGAAGTTTAGAAATACATGTAATGCATGTTCTCAAGGAATTGATATATGTATATAGGTATACATATATATATATATATATATATATATGCAAAGGTTAGACTTACCTTCTCAAAATGTTTATGTACTTAAAACATAAAATATTAAGGTGGTTATGCGTTCACGTGCCCAACTGTCAGGATGGTGAGGGAGTATGAGAGGTGTGGCAGCCAGCTGTGCCAGGGGATCTGTGTGAAGTGATCTAGCAACGAAAATAATTTTTGGTTGGGTGTCACCACACAATAAGGAATATAATAAAGGGTCATGGCATTAGGAAGGTTGAGAACCACTGTGGCTGGTGAAAATGAAGAGGTTCTAATTTGTGGGTGGTGTTGAGGTCTGGACAAATGCTTCCTAAACTTTTTCATGTCAGGTCACACGTAAAAATTGATACTGGAGTGGATGTGTGAGATGGTGTGTCCTGGTATCATCCACCTTGGACCCTGCCCAGTGATCTTGAGAGCTGTGGGGTCTTTATCTCAGCGAGGTATTATAGGAACCATTTTCACATTTGACATGCTGGCAGCAGAGCTGTGTAGGTGATGCTGAACAGGGACTATGTAAAGAAAAAGGTGGGCACGATGTCATGTGGGCCACCAGTAAATCCACACAGACCAGCTCATGGTAAGCGTGAGTGACTGCTGTGTCACCTGACTCATGAATTTGGGGAAGCAGAGGTAATAAGGAAGTCACCCTTTGTGCTGAGGGGGCTTATCCCCTGGAGGAGGATATCACATTTTGTGCTAATAAATTGAACTTTGAGGAATATGGTGGCAAGAGGTTGAGCTAGTTGGTAGAGAGGCAGCTTCTGAATCTCACTCCCATAGCCAAAGCTGTTTGAAAAGTCACTTAATATCACAACCAAAATGGTTACATTTTTATGGAAAACTGAAACCTTTATCTCTAATCAATGTGAATCATCAACAAACTTGCCATTAAACTGAATCTACTTTGGGGTAACCTTTACTATTCGGATATAATTTGTTTAGTCAGGGAGAAGTATTATATGAAAGATATTGAAAAGTACCTAATTAAGGAAGAATATCCAGTTTTGTGCACATGCAAGGAGTGGGGAAAGGGCCATCAGAGAAGGAAATGTTGGGGGTACGGGAAGGGAAGGCATTTGAGAAGACGTGAAGAGAGGACTTGAGGAAAGCTCATTCGGCAGGAGAGAAGCGAGGTCCTCCACTGCAGTGTCCCATCTCCACACCTCCCCTCTCTCCCAGCTTGTTGCCATCCGGTGTCTCTAAAGTTGTCCTGGCAAAGCATAATTAATGACCACACTGTCTCAGTTTTATGGACGTTTTCCTCTTTTCCGTGGCGTCAGCCCTGGCCTTGACTTTGGCTTCTGTGGCATCTCTCTGAGTTTCTTCTTACCTTTTTGAATATTTCATCCTCCGCTTCTTCATGATCTTTTTTCTCCATGAACCTTTTGCCTACTGGCAGGACTCTTCTACAACCCATGACTGTGTCTCATCCACCCTTGGTCCCCAAGGCCCTGCCCCGGTCCTGGGTGCAGAGGCATTCACTTGAGTGTTTGTGGAGGAAAGTGAATTTTAAGTCCTAGATTCCTGGGCCTTTTTCTTAATCCTTTGTGCTTTGTGGTATCCATGTCCTCTGGGTGACATATTCCAAATCCATCTTTGTAACTGCCACCTCCAAGCTGCTCCAGTGTCTTCTGACGTGTATGACCAGACAGCTTCTTACTGGAGAGATGATTCAGACTCATAAAGCTCAAACTTGAAACCACTGCTTTATTCTTGAGCAAATCTCGGTGCACCGCTCCTCCTCGCGAGGAAGGGCGTCACCACCTGCACCGTTCTCCAGATGAGCAGCCTGAGCTGTCCTGAGTCTCACTTTTGTTAACCATCATCTCCAGTCATCTACCTGCAACTTGTACACATATCCTGTCTATGTCTGTGCTTTGTGAGCTGCGCTGACCTCATTAGTTTAGGCTCACAATGTCAGGTTAATGTCAGGTCTTTACTGACCTGTGTCAGTCTGCCTTCTACACTGCACACTTAGATTTCCTTCTGAGCAGTGAGTCTGGTTGTGCTGTGTTCATGGCTGCAGTCCTTCATGGCAACACTGCCCAGCATGTCACTCTGCCTAGGATGCCTGACGTTACGGTCATGGACTCCTCCTAGAAAAAGCAGAATATCAATTTGGTCACCCTTCAAGTGGCCCCTGGGGAAGCTGAGCAGTGATGCCAGCACCAGTCCACCCTTCAAAGCAGTTTTGGAACTCTCTGGAATGGCCATCAGAGCTGTTGTATTTCCCTGGATGTCCTGAGTGTCATCAAAATGTCTGCCTTTCAATGTTTCCTTTATCTTTGGGTAAAGAAAAAGTCATCAGGGGCCAGGCCAGGTGAGTAGGGAGGGTCTTTCAGTACAGTTGTTTGTTTACTGGCTACAGTGCCGTGAGAGCTGGGGCACTGTCATGATGCAGAGCCACGGCTCTCTCATTCCCCGAGTTTTAGTTATGATATTCCTATTTCTCTGTTGACCTTTACCTGGTCTGCTGTGTTCTCACAGCCAGCCAACACTTTTGACATAGACTTCCATGGATTTTTGCAATGTTTTCATCATTTCTGCTCATTCCTAGCTACCCTGATCTGACCTCTTTATCAGTGATTCTTCTCTCCTCTCAGAAAAACATTGAATCTATTTGTACACCGCTATTTTCTTCATGTCATTATCCCCATAAACTTGGACTAACATGTCCCTGATTTCACTTCCACTCTTGCCAAGTTTAACAAGAAATTTAATGTTTATTCATTGCTCTGACATTCTTGACATGGCACACAGAAGCATGCAGTGAAAGTAATGTTTACCACTCAGCAAGACACTGCCACATGTTGGCAGGAACATAGGTGAGGACACTGATACACCAGGGTTATGTTATGAAACCTCACTGAGCTGTTCATACAGCTCTTGACTATTTTTAGCAAAAATTGTATTAGTTACCAAGAATTATTTGAAAGTAATTTTTTATAACAGCGACATAGGTAAATAAAATATAGTTGTCTATACTTTTCATCAGGAAATCCAATCCTTTGGATATATAGAACAAAAAAATTATTTTAATTAATTTGATGTCTTTTTCATCTTTATTCTAAAAATCCAGTCCGTCAGTTGTTCGGTTTTTCATGAGCCAGATCTCAATAATGAGTGAGTGTGTGAATGGGTTGAACTCTATCCTCCAAAAACTCCTGTGTTGAAGTCCTGCCCCCACATCCTGTGTAGAGACAAGGTCTTTATAGTGGGATCAAGTTAAAATGGGGTCATTAAGGTAGGTCTCCATCCTACATAACTAGTGTCCTTATAAAAGGGGGAAATTTAGAGACAGACGTGTGCGGGTCTAGTGCCAAGACAGAAATTTCTGTATCAGTAGTTGTACTTCAATATATTTGCTCTGATGTGTCATTACATCTAACGACACAGGGAGTGTGTGTGTGTGTGTGTGTATTTATATGCAATATGTACATAGTAAAGAATATATTCCTCAGTATAATTTTGGATGTTCTATAAAAGAAAGGTAAGGGATAATATTTGTATAAATTCTCCCCTACAGATGTTCAGTTGAAAGAAAATAGAAGAAAAAATAGACATTGATCAAAACAGGTAGATTTAGCAAGATAGAGTAAGTTGCCTGGATTGGTATCTCTATTCTGTAAAGACGTAACATGAAACAACATTGTTTTCTGTTGATTTATAGCATTGTATTCTGTTTATTTTATATGGCATCATACATTTTTACATAAAATGGTATCAAGTTTGCTTTAGTAGTTCAGTTTTATTTGGATACTCTGACTTGTATTATACATGCTATTAGAACAGAAATAGTCTTACCAACCTGAATTTAATGGAATAGTAAAGAATCTGCATCTATATTAAGACAGTTATTTGGATATTAGCTTGAATACACAGAAAGCATCGGGTGGGCTCTCTTATCTGTGTTTGCCACGTGACTGTGTGTGCCTGTAAGTTAGTGTAGGTAAAGGGGCAGCTCTTTTCTTCTGCCAGCTCAAGCTTATGTACTTCCTTTCCTTTTCACTTATAGAGAAACTTGGTTTTAATATTTCCGTAGGTAGGAATATATCTAGTAAAAAAAAGGTTGCACATCTGTAATTAAATGTATATAATTGCCAACACGTGGACAGACAAGTCTAGGTGTCATGAACTTAATGAAAACACTCATTTCAAGAAAAAAACCTTGGCTTTTAATATTTAGATTTTTGAAGCCCTCTTTGTCCTCATGTTTATTTTTTATTTATTCATTTATTTAAATCATAAACACATAGATCATGTATACATTAATGCGTGTATGGGGTACCAAGTGTGGATTTCATGTAGAATTAGGAACGCTTACATCACACTGGTTAATATGTACCTCATCTCCTTTACTTAATTATTGTGTTAAGACATTTATTCTCTGTACTAATAGATTCAACATATACCCTTGCATTATGCACCATAGGTGTGATCCCACCATTCATCCTGCCTCGATCTGACCTCCCTCTCCCCTCCCATGCTCCCCTCTTCCCTCTGTCATCTTGGGCCATAGTTGTGATCTATTCTTCATATGGAAGTGTCAGTGATTATAATTTGGTATCATAATAGTACATTGGATATTTTTTCTTCCATTCTTGAGACACTTTACTAAGTAGGATATGTTTGAGCTCCATCCATGTAAATATAAAAGAGGTAAAGTCTCCATCTTTTTGTAAGGCTACATAACGTCCCATAGTGTACATATACCACAATTGATTAATCCGTATGGGTCGATGGGCACTTGGGCTTCTTCCCTGACTTGGCTATTATGAATTGAGCTGCAGTGAGCAATCTGGTGCAAATATCTTTGTTATAAAGTGATTTTTGTCTTTTAGATATACACCTTGTAGAGAAATTGCAGGATCAAATGGCAGGTCTACTTTTAGATCCCTTAGTATTCTCCATACTCTTTCCAAAAGGGGCATATTAGCTTGCCCTCCCACCAGCAGTGCAGAAGTGTTCCCTTATGTCCACATGCACACCAATATCTGTAGTTTGGGGATTTTGTTATGCGAGCTCTTAATGCAAGTTAGATGATATCACAAAGTGGTTTTGATTTGCATTTCTCTGATGATTAAAGATGATAAGCATTTTTTCATGTGTCTGTTGGCCACGTACCTATATCACCTTCAGCTTGAAGCTCCTGTTCAAGTCCCTTGCCCACAACAAAATGGGATTACTTGTTCTTTTCTTATCAATAAGTTTGAGTTCTCTGTGGATTCTGGTTATCAAACCTTTGTGAGAGCCATAACCTACAAATATCCTCTCCCATTCTGAGGACTGTCTGGTTGCTTTACTTACTGTACTCTTGGCTGTGCAGAAGCTTTTTAGTGTGATAGATCCCAGTAATGTATTTTTAGTATTGCTTCAATTTCCCGGAGGGGTTCTCCTCATCAAGTATTCTCCCAGGCCAATTTCTTCAAGTGTTTCTCCTATACTCTCTTCAAGAATGTTTATTAGGTTCATATCTTAAGTTTAAATCTTTTATCCAGTGAGAGTCAATTTTTGTTAATGGTGGAAGGTGTGGGTCCAGTTTCAGTCTTCTACAAGTCGCCAGCCAGTTCTCCCAGCACCATTTGTTAAATAGGGAATCTTTCCCCCAATTTATATTTTTGATAGGCTTATCAAAGATCAAATGATGCTAAGTGTCTGGTTCTCAATTCTGTTCCATACATCTACCTCTCTGTTTTTGTGCCAATACTATGCTGTTTTGATCACTATAGATTTATAGTGTAGTTTGAATTCTGGTAGTATGATTCCTCCTGATTTGTTTTTATTTCTGTAATGTCTTGGCTATTCAAGGTTTTTTCTGGTTCCATATAAAATGAAGTACTATTTTTTTCCAGATCTTTAAAGTATGACAGCGGTGCTTTCATAGGGATTGCACTAAATTTGTAAATTGCTTTGGGTAATATGGACATTTTAACAATGTTGATTCTTTCTAGCCATGAGCATTGTATGATTTTCCATTTGTTAACATCTTCAGCTATTTCTTTTCTCACAGTTTCATAATTCTCTTTATAGAGATCTTTCACGTACTTTATTAGGTAAATTCCTAAATATTTCATCTTCTTTGGCACAACTGTAAAGGGAATAGAGTCCTTGACTGTTTTTTGGCTTGACTATTATTGATATATATAAAAGCTACTGATTTGTGAGTATTGATTTTGTATCCTGAGATGCTACTGTATTCCTTGATCACTTTTAAGAGTTTTGTGGTTGAGTCCCTGGGGTATTCCAGGTATAAAATCAAAGCATCTGTAGAGTGAACGTTTGCTCTCCTCTGACCCTGTTTGTATATCCTTGATTGCCTTCTCTTGCTTGATTGCAATGGCTAAGACTTCCATTACAATGTTGAATAGCAGTGGAGACAGTGGTCAACTCTGCCTGGTTCCTGATCTGAGTGGAAATGTTTTCAATTTTACTCCATCCAATATGATACTGGCTGTGGGTATGCTGCAGATGGCCTCTATCAGTTTAAGAAACGTCCCTTCTATACCTATTTTCTTAAGTGTTCTGATCATGAAAGAATGCTGGATATTGTCAAAAGCTCTTTCTGCATCTATTGAGAGAATCATATGGCCTTTGTTTTTTAGTTTGTTTATGTGTTTATATATATGTATAGATTTACATATATTAAACCAACCTTGAGACCCTGGGATAAAACCCACTTGGTCATGTTGTATAATTCGTTTGATGTGTTGCTGGATTCTGATCTTATTGAATATTTTTGCATCTATGTTCATTAAAGATATTGGTCTGTATAGTTTTCTTTTCTTGTTGGGTCTTTTCCTGGTTTGGGGATCAGGGTGATATTTGCTTCATGGAATGTGTTGGGAAGTATTCCTTCTTTTTGACATTTTGGAAAAGTTTAAGTAATATAGGTACTAGTTCCTCTTTAAAGGTTTGGTAGAATTCTGATGTGAAGCCATCTGGTCCCAGACTCTTCTTTTTTGGGAAATTTTGTATAATTGATTGTATTTCAGTGCTTGATATAGGTCTGTTCAGCATTTCCATTTCTTTTTGATTACGTCTAGGAATTTGGCATGCTTCCAAGTATTGGTCAATTTCTTTCAGATTTTCATAATTCTGAAAATAAACTTTTTTTTAGTATTCATTAAGTGTTTCTTGAATTTCTGAGGTGTCTGTTGTTATTTTGCTTTTGTCATTTCTGATTGATGATATTATGGACTTTAATTTTCTATTTTTGGTTAGGTTGGCCAAAGGTTTATCAATTTTGTTGAATTTTTCAAAAAACCAACTTTTTGATTCATTGATCTTTTGAATAATTCTTTTGTTTTAGATTTCATTTAATTCTCTAATTTTAGTTATTTCTTTTCTTCTGCTGAGTTTAAGGTTGGAGTGTTCTTCCTTTTCCAGTTGCTTAAGATGTCCCATTAAGTTATTGACTTCCTCTCTTTCCATTCTCTTAAGGATGGAAAATGCCATAAATTTCCCTCCTGGCGTGCCTTTGCAGTATCCTACAGGTTCTGATAATTCATGTTTTCATTATTGTTTTGTCCCCAAAATTTGGCAATTTCCTTCTTAATCTCATTTGTGACCCAGCTATCATTCAGCATAAGGTTATTTAGCATGTCTTTGTATGAGTATGCGGATACCTGTTATTGATGAGTTCAACTTTTATTGCATGAAGATACGAGAAAATATAATAAATAATATCTAGACTTTTAAATTTGCTGAGGTTAGACTTATGACCTAAGATGTGATCAATTTTGGAGGATGTTCCATGGGCTGATAAGAAGAATGTGTATTCAGTTTTGTTAGGATGAAATGTTCTGTAGATGTCTGTTAAATTCAATTGTTGCATGGTGAAGTTTAAGTCCAAAATTTCTTTGCTTAGGTTTTTATTGGACGATCTATCCAACACTTCCAAAGGGGTGTTAAAATGTTCAACTATTATGGTGCCGGTAGATGTTAAATTGCTCATGTCTGTTAGGGTCTCCTTTATAAATTTAGGAGTATTCTGGTGGGGTGCATAATGTTAAAATTGACATCTCATCATGTTGAGTGTTTCCCTTAACAAATATGATGTGACCATGTTGGTTAAAGCCTAGTATATCTGCAAATAAAATTGCCACCCCTGCTTTTTTCTGATTTCCATTTGCCTGGATTAGAGATGCCAGTTCCTTCATGCTGAGTCTATATTTATCCTTTAGAGTAAGATGAGATTCTTGTATGTAGCAGATATCTGCCTGAGTTTTTGTATCCAGTCAGCCAACCTGTGCCTCTTAAGAGAACAGTATAATCCATTCACATTAATTGAGAGTATTGATAAGCCTGGTAGTATTTTGGGTATCTAGTTTTTTGAAAGTCCAGTGGACATTTTGAATCTTTTCACTACTGTGAAAATTGGGTTTGGTCAAGAATTTCAGCGTGAGTTTACTTTGGTGGTAGAGCATTGTGGTGGTCATTATGGAGGATCAGTCTGAAGAACTGGTTTTGTTATGACAAGATTCTTCCATGTGTGCATGTCTTTAAAGTATTTAACTCCTCTGTCTTAAATGAAGGTCACTTTAGCTGGATACAGGATCCTGGGCTGAAAGTTGTTTTGTTTTAGGAGATTGAAGTTTGATGACCATCCTCTTCTGTCTTGAAAAGTTCAGCAGAAAGATCTGCGGTCATTCTAATATTTTTCCCCTTGTAAGTTATGATTTTCTTATGTCTGGCTGCTTGCAGGATATTCTCCTTCATACTAACTTTGGCAAAGTTAATTACAATGTGTCTAGAAGATGCTTTATTTGGGTTGAGTCGTACAGGGGTTCTGAAACTGTCTGCTGTCTGAATTTCAGTATCTCTTGCCATGCTTGGGAAGTTCTCCTTAATTATCTCTTGGAGTAGAGTATCTGTGCCTTTCAGACCATCCTCTTCTCCTATGATTCCTATGAGGTGAATGTTTGCTCTTTTGGAGTGGTCCCACAATTCTCTCAGGGAATGATCCATTTTTGCTCTCCACTTCTGTTCCTCTTTGAACATTTGGGAGTGTTCAAAAGCTTTGTCTTCCATGTCAGAGATCCTTTCTTCTGCCTGCTCCATTCTGTTACTGAGGGATTCTACTGTATTTCTCAGATCTTTAAGGGCTACAAGTTTTTGCCTCAATGGGTCAAAATCTTTGGTGATTTTGTCTTTGAATTCTTTGAATTCTTGAGACAAATTTTGAATTGCTCCTTGAATTTCTAATTCCATCTTTACCGCCATTCTGTTAATCTTATTTTCAGTCCAAATTCTGGATTTGATTTCTGACATCTCAGCCATTTGTTTATGAATGGGATCTTTTGTTGTGTCCACTTTGTCATTTCTTGGGATAGTTGATCTATTCTGATTATTCATGTTGCCAGAGTTTTTCTTCTGATTCCAGCCCATGATTATTTTTCACCATTTGGCTAGAGTAACTAGCAAGGTGAAATTGAATTGAGGGCTCCTGGAGTTATAATTAACCTGCCCTTTAGCAAAGAACTGAGACTGGTAATTGTGGCTTTTCCCTTAGAGCTTTACAAAGGTCCTATTCAGAACTACTGCCTGAAAGTCTGGGCACCTGCTTGGTGTGGTGGGGATAGATGGCACTGAGTGGTTTTCAATTAGTCTGTATCCAATCCTAGTGAATCAGAGTCTTTGGACTGAAATCTCAGCTGTGGAGATACATAAGCAATTAAGACACCCTGCCTCCCACCCCACAGGCGACCACTGGAAGGGGAGAATCTCACACTCCCATAACAACACAACCAGGGTACAACTTTGGTGGGTCCCTGGGTGATCAGCCCAGGTCAAAAGTTCCATACCAATTGTACCAGTGGACACAAACACCAGGAGAGTTCAAAAGGTCTTCAGCATCTAGGCAGCACGGGTTCCCTGGCAGCTCAATCTGAACTCAGTGGGAGGGACCATGGAGCTGCCACCACTGTCAGGGGTTGGGCCGCAGGTCTGGGGTATTGCTGTGTGCACATCACAGGAGCCTGTGGGGAGCTAGAGGGTGTTGCCACCAGCTGCAAGGGTCACAGGAGCTGGTCAGGGAATCAGAGGGAAGAGCTGCTGACCCCTGGCCTCAGCTGCAGGAGATGGGCGGAAAGCCAGAGGGCAGAGTTGCCAGTCTTGGGCCTCAGAGGTCACAGGAGCTGGGCAGGAGTCACTGGCCATGGGTCTTGGTTCTCAGGAGCTAGTTGGGGAGCCGAGGTGAAGTCACAAGCCATAGGCTGTGGGTTGCGGGGGCTGGGTGGGGAGCCGGAGGGCAGGGCCATGGGCCACATGGGTCACAGGATCCAGGAGGGAGTTCCTGGCATGGCCATCGGTCACAGGAGCCTGGTGAGGAGCTGAGCTGCCCACTTTAGGCTGCCCAGCAGGGGAGCCAGAGGGCCACGGTCTCCAGTGGTCAGCAGCACAAGACCTGAGCTATGCTCTTTCCAACACAGGGCAAGTCTCTCTCCCCTTGTGACTCCTGCCTCTATTAAAGTTATAGTTTCAGTGCAACTGTCCCACAGCTCATGAGGTACTCCACCCTAGCAAAATCTGCCAAACACTCTGGATTTTGCAGGGGTTGGTCTTCCAGACCTCCAGGAGAAGGGGGAGGGGTAGATTGGGAGTTTAGGGAGAATATTAGATCAACTTTTGGCCCAGGTGAGAGATTGCCTGGACTTGCAGCCGTATCTCTCAGTGGAGGAAGTCTGGGCCCTCAGTCGTTTTCTCCCTTTTGGTGAAACAAAAGGTCCTCTGTTCTCTACTCCCCTCAAGTTGCTCTCCTGGGGTGGGGGGAGGGGCATATGGGAAGGATTCCCATCTTCTTTGGGATGAGTTTTGTACACGAAATTTATTTTCTTGGGGTCCCAGCTTGTTGCAGCAGGTGCGATGTGACCCTATCGATCCTCTGTCAGCTCAGCTGCCGATCTTCTACTTTATTGGGTTATTTCTGGCCATTATTTCTCCCTCTGGATGGGAGCTTCTGCTGAAAGCTGGCTTCAGTCACATCTTGTCTCCCTCCTGCCCTCATGTTTAAAATAAATAATATACCCTTCTCATTAAAAGATAAACAAGTAGTCCCTTACTTAAAATTTCAGTATATTTTTATGTGTATTGTATTTTATACTTACTGTTTGTTGGTATTTTAAGTGTATATTTTATTGAATCAGCTCAATTACTTAAAGCTTTGTAATTTCTTAAAATTGAGAAGTTTTGCCATGTATAACACAGTATATGTGTTTTACTTGTATTTTTTATGGCACATGATTGTCATGGCTAAGTAGTCATCATTCCTGAATCTCTAGACTGATGAAAAACATTTTTAGAAGGGATGCATTTCAAGTTTACATTATATTTAACAATATATAGTTTTATTTATGACCTGTTCTTATTTCAATTAGTACATGCCCTAAAATAATAAATTCATTTAAATTGAACTGCATTGCCCATTTACTTGGTCCCTCAAAATTTTCTGTCTCTGTATATGAAATAGATTCTTATTATTAAAGAGCTTAGATTCATGTTTGGAAGATAGCATTTGCATACAAGACTGAATTAAAGGACAGTAAAGTTAGAATAAAAATGAAATGCCCAAAGCAATGTAGTCAAATATTTAAACTCTACACAGCTTGGGAAAATAGTGTTATTAGACAGATGAATTGGCTACTTATGGAAAGGTTAGGAACTCATTCAAGATGTGGTGAAGACTGAGTGGAGAAGAGCGTCTTATAAGATAAATTTTTTAAATTCTTAAACTCTGTGTTCATATCACTTCTTCTTTTAAGACTTGTCATCAGATCGTACTGTGGCTAATGGGCAGGTTGCGATGTGTTGACTGTTTGATATATATGTCCTGGGAGAATCTAATATATTCCCAAAATAATTTCACATGACATTAAATTATTCATTGACTGAAAAAGCCAGAATGTTTGGGAAGCCATATGGTTTAGGAAATTGAGCAAAAGACTGGCAAAGGAAATTGGAGAATTTATAACTCTCCAAATCCCTAAATTATACAGCCAATGGCTTCACTCACTCTTACAGACTCCCTTTTTTAAACCAAAGGAGTACATCCAAATATTATCAGATAACGTGGTTCAAAAGCACCAACAGTAAACTACCATCTGTGTGTTTGCAATTATGTTTTCCACTTTCTATTACAATACTTTTATTCATTTATGTCGTTTAGTTTTTCTTCAATTACTTTTTAAGTCTAAATCAGAGATGGAGAAACCATGGTCCACAGGCTGAATCTTATCTGCTAACATGTTTCTTAAGCCATAAAAACTAAGAAAACATTTCAGTTTCTAAATATATATGTATGTGTACGTTTTTTAACAATTTGTAAATAAAATGAAACAAAGTTAAGATGAATAGGAGACAGACTACATGTGGCCTGCAGGGCCTAAAATACTATCTAATTCTTTACAGAAAAGTTGAGACCTTGGGTCTACTTTGTGTGTGCACACCACAACCGCACACAGACATATACATGTTAATTTAATCTCTCACCATAAAACAAGATGAACTTATACTTCAGACTGCCCCATTTTTGGTAGTTTTAATATAGATTAACTCTCTGGTTACAATTGTAACTTTAAACCTGCTGAGCTCTGTGTCCTGTCCCATCACCTTCAGATGGGTGTACAGGTGGGTCTGTAGCAATGATTGAAGGAAACCATCTTGGGTTTCATCTGTACGTAATAGAACTGTGCTAGTTTACACTGAAAGTTTACACTGAAATCAGGCCCTTCACATCCAGAAACTAGTGGGGTGCCCGGTGCTCAGTAAGACTTCTGTGCTTGTTGGATGTGTGTGTTTAGGACATGTGTGTTCATCAGTTTGTCTCTGAGGGATCCTCTGCTGTGTCTGAGGTTTATTTACTCTCTTACCAGAGGTGTTATTACTTTAGTATTTGTCACATTCATTTTGTCAAAGTGAGTCAGAATATAAGTAAACTCAATTTTATTCATGATTATTTGCTGAAATATCTTCTATTTTGTTTTTTAACTCCAATAAATAGTTTTGTGAAACACATTTTCCTGTGTTTGGAGTAGAAGTTGTTGACTTGGAGGTGATTCAGGCCAATATTGAATGAGGGTCATGGTTTGGAGTCACTGAATTAGAAATCACTCAGACCCTAAGCAAATACTGGAGGGATGTCTTCACTGATAGACACTGTATTCCAAGTGAACAAATAGTCACAGTGGTGGATAAAATATCCTGATTTCTGCCCTCCTGGCTCTTGGTGGAGGAGACAGGTGAATAAATGGCCACGTAAAGTGATACACAAGCACGTCTGAATGCGAGTTGAGTAAAGTGTTTGAAGGGAGAGCGAGGTCAATGAGAGGGAGACAGAGTGGGCCTCTCAGTCATCAGATTCTGTCGTATCCATCTAAAATCTTTTCAGTTTCTTTAAGACTGTAGTTCTTGAACTTTAGTCTGCATCAAAGGTACAAGTATTTGTTAAAACACAGGCTTCTGGGCCCCATGTTCTAAGGTTGTCATTCACTCTGTCTGGGCTGGCCATGAGGATTCTATATTCTTTATGTTTTTAGGTTATTGTGATTCTGTTGACTTAGAGAACCACACTTCTGAAACCAGTGAGCTAAAATAGTGGTTTTCAGTACACAGAAATCTCATGTAGAGCTTTGTAACAAAATTCTGATGCTTAGTTCCTACCCCTGTTCACTGTGATGCAACTATGACCTGAGTGTGAGGCTTTTAAAGTTCCCAGGTGATTACAGTGTGCAGCTGGGGTTGTGGGCTCCAGTGGAATTTGAACATGTGCACCCATGCAGTTTCTTAGCAGTACAGGGCAGAACAGAGTGGAAGGGTTAAGTAAGAAGTACCTGCCCTAAGGCTTGAAATCTTCTAGCACCATCCCTGGACTAAGGGAGCCGGGACAGCTCAGAGGGAGAAACTGACAGCGCTCGAGCTTGCAGGAGTGGGTTTTGTTTGTGAATTAAAAATAATCCTGGGCAGCAGATGGGCTGCGTTTCTGAAATACAAGCCTTTTGATAGTGAACACCTTCTACATCTGTTTTAATATACAAATAAATATAAAGTTAGGATCTTCTATACTATATTAAAATAATTTTTATTCATTTATTTTGTTTCATAGGATGAGAAGAAGAAACCGGAAGACGAGGAGGTACGGCGTTCTGGACACTAACATAGAGAACATGGAGCTGACCCCTCTGGAGCAGGACGACGAGGACGATGACAACACACTGTTCGATGCCAATCACCCTCGAAGGTCAGTGTTCCACGGTTTAACCTCATGAATCAGGAAGCAAGTCCTTGCCCAGGAAGTGAAGACGCGCGGTGGACTTTTACTGGGCAGTTTCCATTCTGACAGAGTTGCTGAGTGATGTCTGGTGAAGCCTCTGTGACACCCCCACCCCCAGAGAGGGAGGTTTATATTTTAACTTATTCATCCTTGTAATGTGTATTAACTGTGTGTGTGAGAGAGAAAGAGAGATTGAGATTGAGGTTGGTTTAATCAACTAAGAATACCACCATGGTCTCCAGACAGCCAAGGGGAGGACCTGGAAGGTGACCGTAGTGGTGTTCAGCAGTGAGGTTTGGAGCACTTTTTCTAGGATGGGTTTGTGAACTTTGTCTGATCATGTGTATTATGTATTCAGTTATATGTATTTGATATATATTTCATATATACTAAAGAATATTAGGGATGCTCAGAAATGCTGTTTACTAACAAAAGCTGCTATTTAGTTGTATTTGACATAAAAATATTCAGAAGCAACTTTACCTTTTACATGTACTAGTTATTCTCATGCTTTCTTTTATCTTTAACTTTTTCCCCAGTTTACTCTTCCTTCTTACCTTGCTTAATGCTTCTCTTTGGGTTCCACTGACTCTGAAAACCATGCCTGCCATACAGGATCAACAGAGTGCCGAGGAACGTGGGGTTCGTTGGCCGTTGTCCTTGTTATAAACACCCTCACTATCTGTTGTCCAGATTGCTACACATTTCCTGCAGTGGACAGTGTAGGTTTCACAACCGTCTTTACAGCACAGGCTCTGGTGACTGTGGGTGCATGTGCTGTGCATTGCTGAGCTGGTTCTGTCGGCCACACCCTCTTGTCAAGCGAGCGGGTTAGAGTTGCCCCCGCAGAGTGTCAGGAGATAGGGAACTGGTGCAGTTCAACTTTGTCACTGAAAGAATAATTCCTTTGACAACTGTCTGAGTTCCTGATCAATGTTTTTACAACTATTGAAAGCTTTATAGGAGTACTTTAAAATGATATAAATCCACTCAACCCAAAAATGATTTAATAAATAAATGCTAGACCTTGGCTTGAGGAAAGCGTATTAACCTGTCTAATAAATGTAGGGAACTTTTCCCCTTAACATAATGTGCCTTTTCCAAATAAAACACCATTTAAGTCAGATTAGAACTTGATTAAAACAACCTAGGAAGTACATGGTTCAGTCATCTGTAAACAAATCATTTTTCTTTTATTACTGAGCTAATATGTATATAAGCCTAATACATTGTTGATTTGGATTCTCAGGAATGGGAAAATTTATGGTCCTACAAATCTCCAAACTTGAAATGTTAATTTTTATGTATTTTTTATATTAAATCATAGCTGTGTACATTAATGCAATAATGGGGTACAGTGTGCTGGTTTTACATACAATTTGAAGCACTGTCATCAAACTGGTCAACATAGCCTCCACAGCATTTTCTTAGTTATTGTGTTAAGACATTTATATTCTAAACCTAATAAATTTCACATGTACCCTTGTAAGATGCACCGTAGGTGTGGCCCCACCAATTAATCTCCCTCCACCCATCGTCCCCCCTCCCCTCCCTCTCCCCTTTCTCCTTCTTCTTGGGGTATAAATTGGTTTCATAGTAAGACTGAGCTCATTGGATACTTTTTCTTCCATTCTTGAGATACTTTGCTAAGAAGAATATGTTCTAGCTCCATCCATGTAAACATGTAAGAGGTAAAGTCTCCATCTTTCTTTAAGGCTGCATAATATTCCATGTTGTAAATATACCACAATTTGTTGATCCATTCATGGGTTGATGGGCACTTGGGCTTCTTCCATGTCTTAGCAATTATGAATTGGGCTGCAATAAACACTATGGTACATGCATCTTTGTTATAATGTGATTTTTGGTCTTCTGGATATATACGTAGTAGAGGAATTATAGGATCAAATGGCAGGTCTATTTTTAGATCTCTAAGTGTTCTCCAAACATCTTTCCAAAAGGAATGTATTAGTTTGTATTCCCCCCAGCAGTGCAGAAGTGTTCCCTTTTCTCCACATCCACGCCAGCACCTCTGGTTTTGGGATTTTGTGATGTGGGCTAATCTTACTAAACTTAGATGATATCTCAAAGTAGGATTTATTTGCATTTCTCTGATGATTAAGGATGATTAGCCTTTTTTCATGTATCTGTAGGCGGTGTGCCTGTCTTCTTCAGAGAAGTTTCTCTTCAAGTCCCTTGCCCACCCTGAGATGGGATCACTTGTTCTTTTCTTGCTAATACAATTGAGTTCTCTGTGGATTCTGGTTATTAAAGGTTTGTCAGAGATATTACCTGCAACTATCTTCTCCCATTCTGAGGGCTGTCTGCTTGCTTTACTTGCTGTATTCTTAGATGTGCAGAAGCTTTTAAGTTTGATCAGGTTCCACTAGTGTATTTTTGATGTTGCTTCAATTGCCTGGGGGATCCTCCTCATAAAATATTCACCCAGACTGATTTCTTCAAGAGTTTTCCCTGCATTTTCTTCTATATTTTTATAGTCTTTTATATCTTAAGTTTAAATTTTATACTTTTATGTCTTAAGTTTAAATCTTAATCCAGTGAAAGTCTATCTTAGTTAATGGTCAAAGGTGTGGGTCCAGTTTCAGTCTTCTACAGGTTGCCAGCCAGCTTACCCAGCCTTTTTCCCACTGAATGTGTTTAATTGGCTTGTCAAAATCAAATAATGGTAAGTAGCTGGGTTCATCTCTTGGTTCTCTATTCTGTTCCGTACATCTACCTGTTTTTGTGCCAGTACCATGCTGTTTTGATCATTATCAGTTTATAGTATAGTCTGAGGTCTGGTAGCATGATTCCTTCTGCTTTGTTTTTACTTCTGAGTAATGTCTTGGTTATTCGAGGTTTTTTTTCTGATTCCATATAAAATGAAGTATTATTTTTTCAAGATCTCTAAAGTATGACAGTGGAGCTTTAATAGGGATTGCATTAAAATTGTATATTGCTTTGGGTAATATGGATATTTTAACAATGTTGATTATTCCCAGTCATGAGCATGGTATGTTTTCATTTGTTAACATTTTCAGCTATTTCTTTCCTTAGAGTTTCATAGTTCTCTTTATAGAGATCTTTCACATCCTTTGTTAGGTAAACTCTCAAATATTTCATCTTCTTTGGCACTACTGTAAACGGAATAGAGTCCTTGACTGCTTTTTCAGCTTGGCTGCTGTTGGTATATATAAAGGCTACTGATTTATGAGTGTTGATTTTGTAACCTGAGATGCTGCTGTATTCCTTGATTACTTCTAAGAGTTTTGTAGTAGAATCCCTGGTGTTTTTGAGATATACAATCATATCATCTGCAAAGAGTGAAAGTTTGATCTTTTCTGACCCTATATGGATACCCTTGATTGCCTTTTCTTGACTAATTGTGATGGCTAAAACTTCCATTACAACGTTAAAAAGCAGTGGGGACAATGGGCAACCTTGCCTGGTTCCTGATCTGAGTGGAAATGATTTCAGTTTAACTCCATTCAATATGGTATTGGCTATGGGTTTACTGTAGATGGCCTCTATCATTTGAAATGTTAATTTTAAACTGATGATTTGGTCCAGCTTTCACTCCTGAAGTGAAATTTATTTGAAATTACTTAATTCACATCTCAGATACTTTAACTTTTTAAACATTAAATCATTTGGCTTTACTTCTATCTGTACTCACTTCTCTCTTAGAATTCTTCACCCAAATTTCACTCTTTCATTGTTTAAAAATTAACAAAGACCCTTCGTTCCACTGGGGTAGATGTATTCAGATAACTAACAGTCAGGGCAGGAATGAGTATCCAAGTGAACTGTGCTGTGCTTTCACAGAGGGGAGTGGTAGTTTCTGGAGGGTCAGAGTGGGACGACAGGTCTGCAGTGGGGCAGCAGCAGGTCTAATCAGTGAGCACCTGCTGCCATGCGGCTCGGTCAGGCACCCTGGCCTGTGTCCCCACCAGGGCCGTCATCACAGTACTTCCTGGTGCTCACCTTGGAAAGCTAAGACAACTCAGGCTCAGTTCAAGTCCGAGACTTCTCTCCTGCTGCAATCTCAGTCCATTTGTCTAACATTGTTTGATTTACACCTATACAGAGAATGATTCTAAATTCTGTTCCTGCTGTCTTCTCTCCCACCACTCCTAGTTTTTCCAAGTGAAACCCCCAGATAAGGCACAGAGAGTCCGTCTGTCTGCCTTTCAGCTCAGGGCAGAGACTGCCGTGATCAGTCTGCAGTGTAACTTCTAATCCCCACTGTTGGAGGATCCCTCACTGCTCTGTCTTCATTGTTTTATTATAAAATTAGTTCCTCTTCATTTTCCAAATTATATCCACAAAATAACAGGAAATAAGTCATTTCCAGAGAGGTAAGTGAATTTCCTTGCTTACAGTTTTATAAAACTAGCTCTTTGTAGTCAACTAAAGAGAAGGATGTTTTTAACGTGGCTTTAAATATATCAGACTATTAACAGATTGTTATTGATCATTAGGAAGTAGGGTAAATTTTTTTGTATTTCTTCATATTAGATTAAACCATCTGAAAATGCCAATATATGGCTTAATGTATATTTCCTAGAGGAAATGTGTTATATCATGTAATAGGTGTCACAGACAGGCGGCTCCAGGCTCAGGACCCAGGGTGGTGCTGCTGCCTAGGAATCCCGTGGTTCTATGACTTTGTGGCCTTGGCTGCATCCTCAGCTGGTTATGCTGTGGTCCTGCAGTTCTTAATTTCAAGCAGAGGGTCTCTTTCAGTGGACTTAGCAATAGCTCTCCTGTGTCTCTTTCTTGAGAATAAGAAAACTTTCCCCAGAAGCCCTCCACCAGAGTTGTTTTGTTTTTATTTTTATTTGTTTCACATCATTGGTCAGGATTAGGTTATGTGATCATTCCTGAACAAAGCCCAGGAGGAAAAGGGAAGTGTGGTGATTAACACGGAATTATCAAGAAGTGTGGTGATTAGCACGGAATTAACTGAGGCAGAATGGGTATTGGGCAGTTAACCACCATTACCACTACACCTAGTATTTTAAACAGTGAGGTTAATACAAACAGGGACAATCTGTAGGTATGTGGCAACAATAACTTGAACTGCCTGATTAATATGACTTTTCTTGAATGTGGTAATGCTATTCTAATTTTGTAGATTGGAGGTAGTAGAGTGTTTAGTTACTAAATCATTTTGTACAAAAACTATAAAACTGAAAACAAATCAGGTTTTTCCTATTGGGTAGAACCTTCAGCTCTCAGACAGACAAACTGATGAGTAATCAGGAGCAGCATACGCATACTGAAATTTCTTAATTTTCCTTCATGAAAAATGTTGGACACAAATGTTTAGACCCAGTCTCAGAAACACCAGTTTAGAACAGTGCCTTACAGAGCAAAATGACAAATGAAATGATGCCTTCTTGCTATTTGATTTTTATTAAACACTAAAATTATTTTACAATTATTTTTAAAGTATTATTTAATAATTATGTAAACTAGAGGACATTTTGGCAGTCTCTTAGCAGCAGCTTCTAAAAACCAGTACTTCTGGAACTTCAAGACTGTGTAGTAATTTCTGCCAAGTATGTAATTTTAAAACCCTTAATTTTTTTCATCTACTTCTATTCTGCTTCATTAAATTTAATATTGTAGGTCTTCATTACATTTTGTGCTCAGTGTGTTACGTGGCCATAAAATATTTTCTTGCTGTTAACATCAGTGTATCAGAACTAGATAGTAGATTTGTTGGCCAGGAACCCTGACTAAGAAGATCTTACTCAGTTATTGATTTGAAAATAGTGCAGTTCTAATGACTGAAACACTGCCTTAAATTGCTTAATTGTTGGCTTTAACTTATTATCAGAATAAATAACTCTTCCTTTCTTCTTGGTTACCACATTCTACCCAGTATCAAGCAATATTCCTGACAGCTGATAAAATTCAATGTATGTTTGCTAATTAAGTGATGAAGGTAATTTTAAAAATATTTTGACTATTAACTTTATTACTATTAAACTTAGCAGCACACACAGCCCAGTATGTTACATAACAATTTTAAGCACACTGGAAGCCATCGAGGCATCAATGTTACAGCTTCCTGTTTTATTCTTCCAGGTGGTACCACATTAGAGACGTGTGCGTGCTGGTCACAGGTGGGGCCACGTTAGAGACAGATGTGTGCGTGATGGTCACAGGTGGGGTCACATTAGAGATAGATGTGTGCGTGCTGGTTGCACATGGGGCCACATTAGAGACAGATGTGTGCGTGATGGTCACAGGTGGGGTCACATTAGAGATAGATGTGTGC
>NW_003852425.1:17019280-17020828 GCF_000181295.1 Otolemur garnettii | reverse complement strand
TAGATGTGTGCAGGCTGGTTGCATATGGGGCCACATTAGAGACAGATGTGTGTGTGATGGTCACAGGTGGGGCCACATTAGAGATAGATGTGTGCGAGCTGTTTACACCTGTCACTTCCATAGGGTGTGGCTGACCAAGGAAGTGACCACGTTATCATTCTACATCTTATATTCTAATGGTGAAAAACCTGAGCTCTCCACTCTCAGTTCATTTATTTCCAGTTCACACTTTGTCAATTCAGGATTTAAATTTCATTAGTAAAAAATCTACTCCTTTTTGCCTTCAACTTGATCTGTGTTCTAAGTTCTGTGGAGACATACACCATTATTTATTTAGCCCAATACACAATTAATTTTAAGTAGACCACTAAGAAAGGAAAAGAAAAAGCTAGTAATTTAATCATGAGATAATGTGATATTTTTAAATTATGCAAGAATCATGCACATTCACCTCTCAGTACTTTTATAATGTGGTTCCCTTCTAGAGAATTTGGAAACTTCTGCTTAATGTTGCATTGATTGGTATGTAGAAGACCCATGTAGACCGTACTGTGTTTCTCAGAACAGAAGCCAGAGGATTTTTTTTATCTGGGATATTCTGATTTTAAAAGACATGTTTATTTCATGATAAGAATATTTGGAGTTGATGCCATTGTTCAGTGGTAAATATTTGCTTCAATGACATGAAATTATAACTTCCTCTTTTCTGTCATGTCTTTCTACATATACCATAGAAGTGATTTTGTGGTGATTCATGATATCTTTTCTGATGTGTTTCAAACATCATTAAATTCATTTTATGAAACAGATTATAAATATAATTGAGTTGAGATGACAACAGTACAAAGACCTTCACTAGCAGGTGACACTGGCAACTGTGTAAGAACTGTCACTCTGACAGCTACTAGAAGATGCTGTCAATTTCAAGATGCGTCAAAGTCCAAAGATGTTAAATATGAAAAGTGTCTTATGAACTGTGGAACACACTCCTGCTCCTGGGGGAGGGCACAGGTGCAGAGCTGTCTTTGCTGCCGTAGCAAAGGCATGGCCTGTCCTGCTTGTTTTGGGGTCCTCAGTCTTTGCCATTTTTGCCAAAATAGCCTCCTATTAGCAGATGCATGCAATAGATCATACTGTGCACTCCTCTTACAGCCCCATGTAGATCATACTGTCTACTCCTCTTACAGACCCATGGAGATCATACTGTCTACTCCTCTTACAGACCCAGGTAGATCATACTGTCTACTCATACAGACCCGTGTAGATCATACTGTGCACTCCTTACAGACCCATGTAGACCATACTGTGAACTCCTCTAACAGACCTATGTAGACCATACTGTGTACTACTCTTACAGACCCATGTAGATCATAATCTGCACTCCTCTTACAGACCCATGTAGACCATACTGTGATCTCCTCTAACAGACCCATGTAGACCATACTGTGTACTACTCTTACAGACCCATGTAGATCATACTGTCTACTCCTCTTACAGACCCATGTAGATCATACTGTCTACTCCTCTTACAGACCCATGTAGATCATA
>NW_003852425.1:17012786-17017739 GCF_000181295.1 Otolemur garnettii | reverse complement strand
TGTAGACCATACTGTGCACTCCTCTTACAGACCCATGTAGATCAGACTGTCTTCTACTCTTACAGACCCACGTAGATCATACTGTGTACTCCTCTTACAGACCCATGTAGACTATACTGTGTACTCCTCTTACAGACCCACATAGATCATACTGTGTACTCCTCTTACAGACCCATGTAGACCATACTGTGTACTCCTCTTACAGACCCATGTAGACCATACTGTGTACTCCTCTTACAGCCCCATGTAGATCATACTGTCTACTCTTACAGACCCATGTAGATCATACTGTGCACTCCTTACAGACCCATGTAGACCATACTATGTGCTCCTCTTACAGACCCATGTAGATCATACTGTCTACTCTTCTTCCAGATGCATATAGTTCTCACAGACCCATGTAGACCATACTTTGTGCTCCTCTTACAGACCCATATAGATCATACTGTGCACTCCTGGTTCTCCAGGGCTTATTTCCTCTGCCAGCCTGCCTTCCATGCTTGGTGGCCCTGCTCTAGGCAGTGGGACTCTAAGCTGTTTTTCTCATGCCATATTGATGCTCCACAAGTTTTTCAGACTGGTGTGGGGGTTTTGACATGAGTGAGTTAGAAATATTAGCACAAGAAATTTACCCAAGGAAGTGATATTTGAGTTGCATGTATTTGAAGAATAAGACATAAGATGATCAAATAAGAGCCTATGAAAAGGGAGAGAGCCACAGGTCAGAGCTGAGAGCATGAGCCACCAGATGGCCCTGTGCAAGGGTGTGTGCCCATCGTGAGCTTCTGGGGCACCGGACACATGATGGGATCAGGAGATCTGTCAGAGCTGAGGCCAAATCAGAAAAGTAAAAAAATACTAAGGATTTGGATTTAATCAGTTGTGAAAATGCTCACAGATCATTAAAAGCTTCTAAGTGAAGAAGTGATACTGTCATATTTATGTTCTAGAAGATGATGCTGATAATGTTATGAAAGGGAAGAAACTAAGGTCCAAAGTTTGAGGCTGTTTCACTGTCAGGTGATAGGTGTCAAAGTGGGGGTAGAGACAGGGAGTGGGAAGCATCGACTGTGACAAGATAATTGTACTCAGCAATTCTCAGGACATCAGAAGTAGTCAGACAGCCTCACTGCTCCCACTGGAATGGTGCTTAAGTGGTCAACTCCATCATTATTTAAGTTAGGATGCTGAGTAAGGCCATGTTTAAGGACAGAAGATGATGTGTTTGATTCTTCATGGGTTAAAAATATATCCTAGGAAGCATGTGATAAAGCATGTCTTCTCTGATATTAAATTTGGTCTGTGGTTTACTCACACCAGGGAGGGACTGGGGAATGGTCACTTCATACAGCACATAGTAGATGTTGAACAAAATGAAAAATAAAATTCTGAAAAAATCCTCAAGAAAAGGGATACTCTCAGAGGGAGAGCTGTTCACACAGTCTTATAAAGAGGTTCATGAAAATGTTGGGTGATGTAATATGACAGGTTCTAATAGGTAGTTCTGCTTATTCACACATGTTTTGAGGTTAATTACAAGGCTGGCTGAGTCCTTCCTCACCAGAAAGCTGTCTGTGGTGCTGTGTGCTAGATGGTCTCATCGGTCATCCAAGATCTAAAGGCAGTTTACTGATAGAGTTTAGATTAGGTTTCAGTGATTTTGTGTTTTTCCCCTAATATATGAAACTGCAATTTTGATTTTACAGATTGATTTTCTTAAAATGACCATGAGTTTCAAGCATTAAAAAGACAAGCATTATGTAAATAAATTCTATGTTATATTGTTATTGTTTTATAATAATCTTCAATATATTTTTAAAAAACTTAAATTTACTCCCCAAGTAAAAATATATTAGAATTTCATTAGCTTATACCAATCATTTGAGGCATTTTATAGATTGCTCAGAAAGATAAAATAAAGAAAGAAAAACAGCAATACTCATTCTCAGACGTAATTTCTAATGAACTTCTGAATATTATTGATGATTATAAAATATTTATTAATTTTATAAAATCTTCACACCTTTGGCTATTTTTTGGTTTGACTATATGTTTTTGATGTCTCTGGTTGTTAACAGAAGTTTCTTGGAAACCAAAATTTGGATTAATTAACATAAAACAACTTGTATAATTGGAATTAAGATCTATAAAAATGTGTGTGATAAAAATATAACTTTATATTACCATAAACTAGTTGGTAAGAGGAAAAATAGGCAAATTTGCCCCACTGTATGTGTTTATTGAAAACTTTCTGTATGGACGGTTTTTGTTTTTCTATCATAAACGTCTGTCCAAAGCATTTACTGTTTTATAAAGAATACTTTCAGGCCTCAGGCTTTAAGGAGTCATTCTTCTTAAGGCTTAGAAACAGGATCCGCAGAAACTGTTTCACCTCTTGTCTTGACTTAACCTAAACCTCTTTCTGAAGTTATCTAACCAAACTTAGCTGGCATGATATTCTCCAGCTTTAGGTCCTTCACTTTTTCTTTTTCTTTTTTTTTTTTTTTTTTTGCTGTAAGTTGTCATATAATGACTTTGCTTTCCTTGACTTGTATGAGAGTCTATGTCAATGGTTCTCAACCTGTGGGTCACAACCCACAGGAACTGTATTAAAGGGCCTTAGGAAGGTTGAGAACCACTGGTCTATGTGGTCTGCCTTTCTTGGAGCAATCCTGCAATCACACAGCTGCATTTTCAATAGGAGATAAAAAGTTATTTTGTAAAAAGGACCAGGTTCCTGCACCTGCTGGCATAGCAGCAGTGACAGTCTCACAAATTTTCGTTTCTGTTTTTACAGTAGATCTTATGCTGAATCATTTATATTGAAGTGGCAGGCAGCTGTAGGGACAGGCCTCAGGCTGTATACACACCGCACAATTCTGCACTTTCTTGTAACTTCCCTGCTCCCTGGGAACATTCAGCACCACGAGTGACGCTGCGTATGAGTCTCACATGTGACTCACGGTTTGTGGTGTTGCACTAAACACAACAAAATCTACTCAAGGACCACAGAGATCACTCTTAGTGGGATACCAGTTTGCCAGAGCAGCAGGTTGCCCATGTGGAGATGATTTACGTCATGTGCTTTTTATCAAATACTCGCACTTGCGCTCACCCCAGTAGCAGCAGGAGGTTAACTACAGAACTAATCCAGGAGCACAGTGTTTCCTGCAGCTAATTTGGGGAGTTGAGATTTAATGCTCCATTCAGTGTTCAGTTTGCTTACGGTTCTCTTGACTGTGAATGGTGTCAAGTATAATCTATAAGGTATTGTATAAGTTTTGATGAATTTTAACTTTTTATAATATATTCATATATTTTATGGAACTAAATGGTAAACTGGTTAATATCTGCATATATTTTATGCATTCACAGCCTATTTAACTTCTTCTTAATTTTTTTATATTTCTAAGGTATAAAATTATCTGTAAGTTGTCTCAATATTGTGCAAATCTCTAAAAAGTTTTATAATATATTGATAAAAGTCTAGGTATACGTGGACTTCATATGGTTCAAACCCATGTCATTCAAATGTCAACTGTGTTGTATAATTCAATCAACTAAAGTCATTTATGAATATTGAATGAGGGAATAATTTTGTCATGAAGGTGACAGTCTTTAATCACCATAGTTATATATAAAATCCCTTTGAAAAGCCTGAATTATAATTCAAATGATATTTTCTGAAATAATATAGATAAAATAATCACATTTATTTTATTGGTGACTTTAATTATAATTCTATTAGATTACTTTGATTATATTCTTCTCTAAATCTTTCTGAATATTTAAAAATGTGTTTAAATTTTTCTAGAAGGGGCACTTATATGGTATTTTATTTCTTTCAGATAAGAATGTGCCTTTCGATGAGAAGACTTCATCTTTCTATACCGGAGAGCAGAGTTTCTATGTCTAAGAAATAAAAAGCCACTGTATAATGGGGGAGGGTATTTAAGTTACTTACATTATGGCAACCTTTAATTTGTTGTTGCAATAAATATTGTATCATTTTGTTATATCTTTGTATGTAGACGTGCTCTATTAATGAGCTCAGAGTTGTTGGGGATAAACTGTGCTACAATAGTTTCCCTGTTTGAAAACTGCTTCAAAACAGGGTGTTTTTGGATCAGTTTGGTTTCTTGCTTACCACAAGACTGTAAAGTGTTTTATGTACTAATCAGTTCCTGTTAATTTTTTTTTTTTTTGCCGTTGTCATATTTTAAAGAAGCGAAAATCCCAACAAACAACTGGTGTGTAAAAATAATTAAAATGTTTCTTTACCAAGATGTATTTCCCATTTTTGTGGGGAAAAGAAACCAAATTTATTATTTTGTGTTGGGGTTTTTTAAAAATTAATATTATTGTATGCTAACAATAAATATGATTTAAAATTCTTTTAACATGGTACAATGTTTATAAAATAAACCTAAAGACTATACAATTATTTATTAATATATGATTTCTAAAAATATCTGTCATAAAAGGATTATTATATTTTAGCAACTTCCATGTACAGTAAGAAATTTATTTTGATTAGTAGCTATTTCATAAAATCTGTGAATTTCAAAGCTATTTTCTTTGTTTATAGTGTAGTGAGATAGAAGTAACAATAAAGGCGTGTTTCACCGCCTCAATCATGTTAGGGTATGGGAGAGGGAGAAATTAAAATAAATGCACCACCTTTGGAGTCAGACCCGTGTGCAGAAACCAACTCTATTCTCTCCAAAAAATTACTTAACCTCCTGAGATCAATTCTTCACATTATTAGAGTCAGAAGAGAACTTACAGGAAGAGCCCGGGTCACAGATTCAGTGGCTTACGGGGCCCAGGGAGCGCATTCCATGTGTAAGTCACAGCGAGTCAGCAGATGGTTCCCGGAGTGGGTGGCCCCAGGGCTCACTTCTCACTCGTGCTCCCTGTTTATCGCGTTTGTGGGGACCGTGACCCTGCTCC